>NC_091843.1:75210036-75550036 GCF_037783145.1 Equus przewalskii | reverse complement strand
TCAGAATGTCTCAACATACCTAGATTAATCAATATAGTTGCAATATTTGACCTTTTCCATTTGTTGCTCTAATGGAGCTATACTATATTATACCATTTCTTTGGAAATTAATCCCCTTTATAATGGACACATTGCAGAACTCTCTTTAGTTTCAGAATGAGAATTATCGGGTAGATCTATTTTTGGGAAAAAGTAAACATTTCAATAAGACCCTTATATGTACTACTTAATTTTGCATGCTAGTTACAGAGTTTGAGAAAAATTCCCATTTTTCTGTTTTCTATACCAAGATTATTCCTGGAAAATGAAATGCCTTCGTGCTATCTATATTAGTGTTATATCTATATCAGTGCAGCTCTGGGTTCCTGAGGAGGACTTTGTCTATCATATTAAATGGATCAACTGAGAGACTGATGTTAGGCCTGTTGACAGCTGACACAGTATCGCCTTTCAGCAGCTAATTATTATTTTCAGGGGGAGTCCCTATTAGGAGGAAAATTCATGTTTCTGTTCTTACCTTCTTTTCAATAAGCACAGAGAAGGTTTATTTTTAAAGCCATTCTTGCTACACTAAGACTTGTTTAGAAGAAAAGCAAATAATGCTTGCAAATAGAATGTTCAAGTAGTAAAATTCTTGAAGAAACAAAAATTTCAGCCTCAAAATATTGTAGTGTAATTGTCTCCGATCATTTTAATCTCCATTTAAGTTTTTGCAATTTTAATTAGAAAAATAAAATTTTGTGCTGTAATTTATATTACCTATAAAATATGGATTTACTAAAGTTATTCATATAAATAACATTGCTGCAAGATTTTTGTATATTTTTGCTATCTGAGATTAAACATTCTACTTCCAAAGTTCTTCAGTTCTACGTGCTGCACCATAATTCTGATAAAACAATGAACTCCCCCAAATGAGAGCCCCTAATTCTTAGGCATGTCATAAGTTTTCTAGTTTGCATATCAGTTTGATATGGAATGTACAGTAGTATACATTTGAGAAATTTGAGATATCCAGCTTACTGTTATTTTTAATCTATCCATAGCTTGGCATTTTTGCAATATCTTAACCAAAAATAGGATTTAAAAAAAAAAGGAAGTCATTTCTGTTAAGATTTGGGAAACAAAAAGGAAAACAACTTTATTTTTTTTAGGTTAATTGCAAACTTGCTTTTCTCTGAAAATGTGTCCTTAATGTTGTGGGGTTCTTCACTTATACATGAATCTGATTTAAAAATCACAGAATTATCAAAATGAAGGCTTGCTGTGGGTTTGACTTAGTGACATCATTAATATATACTGTCGCTTATTTTTAATTCAAATAAAAGCAACTTTTATTTCAACTTTCACATTATTATTCTTGGTTTTGCTGTGAAAATTGCTGGCAACACATTCTTAAAGCTTTTCTGAAGCATCTACATTATAATCTTTAAGAAAGATTTTGTGTAAAAAAACAAAAGGCTCCGAGTCTGATAAGACAGGTTGACTTTCATATTCAAAGGGTTTAGCTTTAGAACGAATTGGGTTGAGCCATCATTTTGCCTACAGCTTGCACACCTGTGCTCATGAGGCGCTTACTGTCGGATTGGGATGTACCTGCCTGTGAGATGCTGCCTTTTTGAGGTTTCGTGAAAGCAGCAGTATGAGCTTGTGATGTTCATTCTGTACCATCAGAATACACGGGTGCTATACTCCAACCATAGCTGCTACTTGAAACACGAGGGAAAACACTTTTTCCCTTTTAATACTATAGTGATTAAAGTGCTTTTAAAGAAAGAAGACCTAACATTTGAAAGCAGGCATGTAAGACAGCTTTAAATTATGTGATTCACACTTATGCCAGATGCTGCTAGAGGAATTCCTTGGTTTCTCATTAACATGGAGCAGTCCCCTTAGACTTCACACATAGTGGTCACTCACAAGCACATACACATTCACGCAAATGCTAGGAACGACCGACTGCATGCTTCCAACTGTACAAGTTCCAACAGAGGAAATTCAAGAAAACAATTCATTTCAGGGAGATGAGCTGCCGTTAAAAATCTAACATTGCTTTCCAAGTCTTGATGTACTTGGAATGAATGTCCTTAATGAACTTGGGTAATTGTTTTGTGATGTCATTTCTGAGTTTGTTCAAAATCCATTTAGAAAGACACTGCTTAGATGTGGGTAAATTTAAAAGCTTTCTTTACAGGTGGAACTATGATGATGATAAAATGTTAATTTCTCTTGACAACTGCTTTTGCGTACAGAATGCTTGCATTTATAGAACGAAAGCTTAAATGGTCACATGAAGATTGATATTAGTATGTTCAAGTTACATTTTATTTTGTAATTATAAATAAATTCCTCTCTGATTGTATCTCAGCCTATGGATTGACCTTCAGTTTTCTTTTTTCTTTTTTTTTTTTTAAGATTTTACTTTTTCCTTTTTCTCCCCAAAGCCCCCCAGTACATAGTTGTGTATTCTTCGTTGTGGGTTCCTCTAGCTGTGGCATGTGGGACGCTGCCTCAGCGTGGTTTGATGAGCAGTGCCATGTCCGCGCCCAGGATTCGAACCAACGAAACACTGGGCCGCCTGCAGCGGAGCGCGCGAACGTAACCACTCGGCCACGGGGCCAGCCCCCCTTCAGTTTTCTTTTGATTCGTTTTTTTTTCGTATGGTCATTTATTGAATTTACACATGGTCATTTATTGAGCTCTATGAGTAGATAGCTTTGATAGGTTCTGGCTCTCCAATTACAATTTAGGCTTAGAAAGGATTTGGTTGGTTGGCATCAAATCTCTAATGTTTTTTCCAGCTACTATGGAACTCCTTTTCTCTCTCTCTCTCTCTCTCTTTTTTTTTTTTTTTTTGAGGAAGATTAGCCTTGAGCTAACATCCACTGCCAAATCCTCCTCTTTTCACTGAGGAAGATTGGCCCTGGGCTAACATCTGTGTCCATCTTTCCCTGCTTTATATGTGGAATTCCTGCCACAGCATGGCTTGATAAGCGGTGTGTAGGTTCGTGCCTGGCATCTGGACCAGTGAACCCTGGGCCACCGAAGCAGAGTGTGCGAACTTAACCACTGCGCCACAGGGCTGGCCTCCCTTTTCTCTCTCTTTAGCAAACCAAAAGACATGCAGCAAACTGGAGACTGAATTAAGCATATCATAAATACGAATGTTACTGTACTAAAAATATTCTGTCTTCCATTTAGCCAAAATCAATAATGTAACAAATCTCAAAGCTTTATATTTGTTTGCATTTCTATCATGTATCTAATTACCTATCTACTTGTTGCTCATTCCATGTATTTATAACTCATTTGCTTTTCTTTCTCCTTGCCCCTTTTAAGAAACACATTTGTATCAGTTAATAGAGAAATAATTTTTACCTTTGTTCTAGTAAGTATAATACTGCATAGTTTTAACTTAAAAGAGACTATGAGAATCTCTATAACTTAGAGACTTTGCTCTATATTAAAGCTATTTTGTTTTCAAAGAGAATGTAATCACTGTGAGGGTAAGAATATTGTGCAATTTCTTTTTTTGTAGTCCTTGTACAGTCATGATTCCGCTTACAGTGAGTATTAAAACATTGACTGACCTACTAAATACAGTCAGCCTTACAATACGTAAAATTTATAAATGTCAAACAGGATAATAAGTAGTTAGCAGATTATTCTTTCCAAAGAAGGAATGTTTAAAAAGAGAAATTAAAAAATTAAAAAACTTGGAATTGAATGGTATATTAGTATTCAGTCCAGTTCCCAAATTGAAGTTCTCCTTTTTCAGGAACATTTATAAAAATAATAAGGTTTTTATCATCACCATCATCACCATCATCATCACCACCACCATCATCATCATCATCATCTAATGACTGCCTAAATGCACACGTCACTGTACAGGGGATGAGTGGTTCCCCTGGAAGATTTTTCTTGTTTAATCTAAAGAAATGCATTGAAGTTGATGGACTTACAAAAGAACATACTGATAGAAATAATGCAAGATGATTCACAAAAAGCGTGGATCACATATATTTACATTAAAGTCAAGTGGGTTGTTTATTTCTGGTAGTAGAATAAGTATTGCCTGTTAAGATATTAGATTTGAGGAGAATTTAGATTAAGGCCTTTTAAGTGGTCCAGATTTCTTGGAGGAGTAGTGTCTCAGGCAATTTTTAAAGGAAAAAAGGAAAGATTTCAAGATGTTGGCTATTTGGTAAAGGGGACATAATGAGGCTTTGCTTAAATAAACTCTTAGAAATTGTGTTATGAGAAAGGTGAGATGGATTGAAAATATAAAAAAATTTTAAAGCATATATATATATTAGAATGACGATGAGAGAAAGGACAATTAATCTATCCATCAAAAGGTAGTTCTCAAATATCATAAATTTGCAGAGATTCCATGACTTCAGCAATATTTAGGAAATACTCACTTTTCTCTCAAGTCAGCGAACCAATTGATGACTTGAATTGTTGAATCAAGAGAGACATCTCTATACTTAAAAAAAAAAAAATTCGAATGGAGAGAATATTACCAAAGTTTAAAGAAATCTTCCTGTACTAAGCAAATAATTCCTCCTGCTATCTTTTTTTTTTTTTTTTTTTTTTTTTTTTTTTTTTTTTTAAAGATTTTATTTTTTCCTTTTTCTCCCCAAAGCCCCCCGGTACATAGTTGTGTATTCTTCGTTGTGGGTTCCTCTAGTTGTGGCATGCGGGACGCTGCCTCAGCGTGGTCTGACGAGCAGTGCCATGTCCGCGCCCAGGATTCGAACCGACGAAACACTGGGCCGCCTGCAGCGGAGCGCGCGAACGTAACCACTCGGCCACGGGGCCAGCCCCTCCTGCTATCTTTCTAACATCATTCAAATGTACTTTTGTAAATTATACTCTTCCTGGAACTATTAAAATAATCTACTAATTCTGATTCTAGTTACAGCTGTCACTTAATCTATTCCTGATATATTGTCACACTTGTAACTTTGTTCTTTTTCTCAGTTTAAAATTGCACAATGTTAGTGAAATGTTTAGACAAGTAACCTTATGAAGGAAGAAGTGTAGGTTAAAATAAATGTAACATTATATAATTTTGTGTTGTCTCTGCAAATAGTTTAAAAATAAAAGAGAATAAAATTACTCATTTGACATTTCAAAGCATTGAAATAAGCCTTGATCATACCTATAGTTATCATGAACTCCCACGATCTACTGTGGAAAAAATCTTTACTTATAGTTGGAATTCATCATTAACAGGTACAACAGCTGTATTTGCTAATTTTTTTAAGCAATTTTTCTCCCTTAAGTTTTTTCTTCTATTTGAACAGCATTTCATGATGCTCGTAATTAGTAATCTACCAAATTGAGAATATAGTTTGGAGAATATATCATAAAACTAGCAGAACTAGGATGTGTACAAATGCTATAAATAGTCACATAAATGGGAAAGCCTAGTTATCTTCTCAAATATTTTAATCATTTGGATAACTGGTACATATGGATTAAAAATTAGCATTTAGGGCTGAATTTTTCAGGCTTCACACAAATAATTTTCCTCCCATCTACATAGATCACATTTGTTCTCTCTTTGGGAATGCTTTTGAATATAACAGCAATGTTTGAACTGTACAGATTGCTGTTTCATTTGTGACTAAAATATTCGGGATCCTCTTCCTTCTGCACTGCAAGAAGCAAGTCAGAGATTTCCGAATATACTGTATAATATGCCTTAAAGCCTGCCTCTTTTTTGAGGTAGATATTTATTAATGCAATTCAACTTAGCAACAATGGCACATCTACAGTGTCCGCACCCGGCAGCAGCACTGTGCAGCTGTCCTGTGTGCAGGGTGCAGGCAGAGTGTCAGAGAGAATGTATTCAAAGGTGCCCCACATATGGCTGTTGGTAGTGATAATAAAATGAGGGCTATAATTAAGTGCAAAGAGTTAAAGCTAGAAATCAAATACATTTTAGCGTTTCTGTAATAGGATGCAATTATTATTGCTTCTTAAAAATAGGATTATAATTTAAATTGCTTTCTCATTTGATTTATTCTGAATATAGGGAGATTTCCTTGTATATTTTTGAAAATCTGAAGAGCAGAAGTGGAATGAAACATCTGGATCACACCACAGATTTTTAGTAGCTATAAGTGATTCTGTCAGAGATCTCCAGGAAAGGGGAATAACGAGCAGAATCAGCAATCCTCACCCTACTGTTACTCCCGCTCAAAAAGGAGAGCCAGAGAGTCACTAATGTGATAGGTAAAAGCAGCCATTCAGAAATGACCCCCCTGGTGCTAGTTCCTGAGTCTTCCAGACTTCCGCAGAGTAGGACTTTTCAGTTGGAGATACAGCATTGAGAAACATGTCATGAAATCCAGTTATTCCTCATGTCTTCGGTTCCTTTGCATCAGCTAATTGCAGTGGTTGTCATTTGCAACGTGTGAAAGGTAAATTACATCAGTGAAAAGAAACAGAACACTGAAGTGAGCAGCAGGAAAGACTGAAAAAAACACAAGGTCATTGTATTTGTCAGAAAGCAAAATTATTATGCAATGAGCTGTGGGTAATAATTGCATGGAATAAGGGTACTTTAGGAGTAAAATACGAATTGAGCTTAATCAGATAACAGGACCTTTTAGTAAGCTTATTTGAAGCTTCAGCATGACATTCTGGTTGAGGCTGAATTTTTTTCTGAGGTTGATCTTGACTGTAAATTCGTATTTTGATGAAATATGTTCTAAATCTTGCGTATTTTTATTTTGACACATTTAAATGGTATTACAAGTGATTGTTGATTTGTGGGCGATTTTACTAATGGAAGGTTTCATGAGTTTACTGTAATGTGCCCAACACTAGGAAAACTACCATAGTTTAAGAATACAGTACCATTTATTTTAATATTTCACTTCTGAAAATGATTATCTTGTTATACTTTTACAAAATTCTTTGGGAAAAAAGATATGTGACCGGAGTTTTAGTTTCATGGAGAAGAATTTTTCAATTACATGTTTCTATTTTATTTTATCTGGTCACAGTATGATTTGAATAATATCTCCCAATCTCACATTCTGAAAGTAATTGCACAAAAACCACATTGGGTTAAAGACAGAGATTACAAAATTTTCCAGTATGCTCACACTCAGGGCCATCCTGACATTAGAACATCTGACCAAAATTTCCATTTACTATGTCTATGCAATAAATCCATTCTCCCTTAAAGTGTATTCTGAGAGTAAAAATGAAAATAGGCATTTATATGCGGTCTGAGATAGAAAAAGGTGCTGATACTGTAATTAATATTGTACCATAATATCTTTTTAATCTATCATGCTGCCTTTTGCCCTTTATGTTATGTCAGAAAGGAGTGTAATGAATGAGTGTGTCTGTGAGTATCAGCTTGAATTTGGTGAAAAGCGAGGCAACATGACATTTAATGTGATTAAGGCGGGTATAGATTCAGGTTTATTAGCTTTCACACAATCCAATGTAAAACCCATAATGATAAAACTTCAAATATTTTTTAAAAGACAATTTTTTTCAGAATCTATTTTAAAGCTCACTTTGAATAAAGGCGTTTGGTTATATTTAAGAATTCTCAGGATTCCCCGAGTTTGTAGTGTTTCCTAGGAAGGTAACTCACAACAGTAAAACATCAGAATATTCAACGTTTTAGGAGAAAAATGAGGGATTTATTATTAAATCAGAAAAGAATTGGCATAAATCTGACTTGAAACAGCTGTTTAGGGGATTAGTCTAGACTGTCTTTTCAAGCCCTGAGAAAGATTGTTCTTCATTTTTCATATCAGAAGGGGGCACTAGTGGTCCACTTTTAATAACAGCAAAGGCTTTTCTTTTGTTATACAACATTTGATAAAAAATAAATATCATTTTCTATTTAATATGGAGGCAACGTATGAACAATTAAGATTGTAAATATCTATTGTTAAGTTAAAAAGTTAAATAATGAAAAGTTTATGTGCAATTGTAGTCTTATGCTTTTTTTCTTTTCATCTAAGGACATGGCACGAAATTCAGAAGTTTTGTTGTAGCTGGACTAGAGTACCGATTCTTATGTTTAATGCCCACACTGATCACGGGGGGATGGAATAAATTAATTTTACACACACAACACACACATGCATACAACTTCAGTGAACTCTATGTTAATCTCTCACCACTCACCAAACTGGAGCCAATACCCACAATAAAAGCACTTTGCCATTTATATAACTTGCCATTTCAGTATTTATTTTCAATATCAATTGTGACTTAAAATAAGTGAACATAATACATTATCCTGTAATTTCCAGTTTGATTAAACAAATGGGCCGTGTGTGCGCGTACTTGGTGGGATGGTTGCACTTGACATCTCTTCACCTTTCCATGAAAAGATAAGCTGTGAGCACAGTGGTTAAGATCATTGGCTGCCATCTCTCTGGGTCCAGACCATCTGTTTAGAATAAATGTGGCTGGACGATGTGCTATTCTAAGTCCACAAATTGAGTAACTGAAGAACTTCAGAGATGCAACAAGAGAAGGGATAACTGTCCTCGTTCTAGGTTTAGAAGGTGAGCCTGCGAACACCTAGAGAAAGAGAACGGATGAGAGCCGGCAGCCCTCCATTTGCAGACAGTACATTTTCTGAATTTAGCGAGACTCTTCCCCTCCCCCGAGAGCCTTCCATGTAAGTGTTAAGATGGTGAGACATGCATTATGTTTTACATTTTTTGGTAAAGTTTTGCAGAAATCATATGGCTAAGTAGTATGTGTATTATAATGGAAAAAGGTGTGAGGAAAAACCCTCCAAAAATGAAATCCACTTGTCAGTTTGAATTTGACATGTTTTATTACATAGTAAAAGCTGTCAGCTAAAATTTTAGAGATTTACACCTAAGTTGTGACTGAAAACAGGTAATTGTCCTTTCAAAACAGGTATTTTGAGAATATAAATGGAAATTTTGGTAGCTGTGTGCTTGTAGAGTTATCTATTTTGCTTGCAAGGTGAATTTAAAAATTTTGAGAAATGTTTTCGGTATTTAAAAATTACTGAGAATAACTTAAGAGAATAAGAACTTAGAAAACCTGTTTTGTAACGAGTTTACACATGTGTTTGAATTTTGTTCAGTCAGTCAACTCACAAGGCCATTAGTGCATATTAAAAAGCATACTTTCCAAGATTTCATAATGCCATTTCAAGTACTTATATGATGATGAAAAAATTTAAGAATACATTTATATTTGGTTAATACTAACAAAAATACTTTATCCCAATGATTAAAATGTTTTATAAATACTAAAATCTTTAATACAACACACAAAAATTTTTTTCTATTAGGAGACTCATTTTTTCCTTTAAAGCTGAAGGTATTGTGTTTAGTTTCTAAAGCTCAATCTGGAATTTATTTTTGGAAAAGAATGTGGTCAGGAGGAGAATTTCCTTGCTCTATTGGAATCCCAAATGTCTTTTAGATCTCTGATTTTAAAAGCTTGTCATTATTTTGCTGTCCTTCTTCATGAGAGAGAGAGAGGAAGAAGAAGAAGAAGAAAAAAAGTGAGAAAGAAAGGCTAGAAGGAAGGAAAGAAAAAAGTGGGAATGTCAGAAGGAAGTAGAGAAGAAAAGAAAGAAGGAGAAAGAGAGTGTCTTGGAGAGGTGTACACATTTTGATGAAATGACAGTGGTAGTTTTTGGTACTAACTGAGGAACAGTGGGATCCTGGCAGCAGCTTTAAGATAGCACATCTCAACTTTCAGAACAACATGATTTAAGAAACTGTGTGACTCAGAGGATAGTTTTGGCATTGAGCTCGTGAGAAAAGGAAGTTTTCCTTTTGTATTGCTCTTCAAATGTAAGAGAAAATTCTGTTTCTGCCAACATAGATAAAAAAGCTATCCAATTATTACAACGCCAGCTTTCTCTTTACAAATATCAAGTGTAATTAAAGCAAAAAGCTAAATATTATAGAGAAAATAAGATGGAAAATGTTGGCTGTTGGAAATTGGCTTGGTATGGGCTTTGTGGATGGATGGCATTTACTAAATTGTACCAAGTCTGCTTTACGTTTTTAGACAGCGTTAAAGCCTGAGTTATTGATCTGCTGGTTCTTCAGCATTACAGGCAGCCACGGAAGGAAGTATCATCTGCTCAAATACTCTTCCCACTTGATAATGTCCTGTCTGCCTCTTCTACAACTAGGCATGTTTTGGCTGTGAATAGTCTTAGACTAAAAGCTTCCCAAGTTATGTTGCACTTCTGTGCATTTTTTTTTTAAACCATTATTTCCGATAGGCCTGTTCTATGTTCTTCTGACCTCTGCCTAAAGGGCTGTGGCTAATTTGTGTGGTCTTTTTCCTGGCATTTTGCTGTTACTTGAGTTTCTCTGCTTCCCTTTAATGCCTATTTAAATATTTTCTCATCTTACCCATAAGCAAAATGCCAAATTCTTGGCAGACAAAAACCTTGCACCTCCTTGAATAAAAGCAAGGCAATATCCACTTCAGCACTTCGTCTGTCTATTTAGAAGTAATGCACATCGTCTGGCCTTTTGTAAATACTACGCATCCACTAAAATACTACATTGTTAGCTGACAGCAGCAGAAAAAATATATATATTCAACTCTTTATACGTGTATGTATTATATATATATACATGTATATGTGTGAGTGTGTATGTATATATACATATATATGTGTATATATAGATATAAACCTTTTAAGCTGATTAAGGCCTGTGAACATTTTTTTCTTTTCTTACACACTCCTACATGTTGCTCCAAGTGGTTGTTAAGCAAAGTGGAATTAAGCAACCACTAAAAAAATCTAGTAAACCTACATAGATGTACTGAAATGAAAAACTGCCTGGGGTATATTTATTGAGTTAAAAGGAAGAAAAAGTTGTAGAACAGCATGGGAATTATGGTGATTCCGTAGGTTTAAAACATTTAAAGAAAAATATCAACAAGGATGTAAAGCAAACTGTTTATAATGATTGTCCCAGATGAGAAGAATTGGAGGAAACAAGCAGAACAATTTTAATGTATACCTCATTAAAAACAACAATGTAGGGGTAGTGGTGGGGTTCTTCAAGAAGCTGAGGAGTTTTACCCTTTCCATTTCATCTTTTTGTGATGGCAAAGAAACTTAACAGGCTTTAAAAATATTTTGTGAAAGTATCTTCTAGAATCAAAAGAGCATAGAACTACTTAGAAGACAAAAAGGAAATCATAGAATTGATTTATGTTACAAGTAGTTTATATTACCTAATCAGCTACAACACAATGTCCCTTTCTTCTTTTCCATCACTTGGGATTCTGTTCCCTAAACTGACCATTGGCCTTCACAGCAATGTTTGGAAATTTCTGGTTAGTTACACGGTAGCTGATATTTGTGATGATGAGGGTAGGGGTTGGGGGAGGTGGATGAGTGGGTGTGGCACCAGGATACTCAATCACAAAATTCCTGGGCAAGATCAGAAGAGTAGGTCCTTTGGTATTTTTTAAAGCATCAAGGCAGAAGGATTTGTATTTAAAGACCAGAGATAATAATGGAAAAAATAGTGTTATGGTAACCAAGTCATTGATGACTCAGGGAGAGTGGTTTTATTATATTTTCATCTGAACTAAAATAAATCGTTTGCACACTAATCAAAGAGAATGCATTTTAAAAATTACCCTAAAAGCTAGAAATTTTCTAGAATTTACCTTTCCTCTAAATTCAAAGAATATTTTATAAATTCAATTTGCTACTTGAAATTTTTTTAATATATCAAGAGCTTAAAGCATCTTTGGTGCTTCATTCAAAGTTTAATACCTTTCTAATTTGATAAAGAGAACCTTTGCCTTCTGCCTCCTGGATTCGGCCTTCTGGATCCCATCTTTTAGATTCCTTTAAGACACAGAAAATCCTGGATCTTGATAATAGAAAATGTTTTGGATAACATTTTTCAGAAATTTCCCCTGATATCCACAGTTCTATAGTCCTGGTTGTGCTCATATCAGTCCCATGAACTCTGGCCATATCTCCAGTCACCACTGAAGAGTAATTCATTTTATTCAGCTTTATCTCCCAAAGATTTGTTGGAAAAATTGAACTCCTCTCCCATTGAATGACCAATCTTGTCTCCTACCCATTCTCAGTCACTACTACACTCTTTTGCCAATGATTCCAAATAGAAGTGATCACCAATGGCTGTAAATTGAAATTCCTATGGCCGCCTCCTCCAAAAAAAATAAATAAAAGGGAAATGCATTTCTGAACATTAAAGTTTCCTGTAATGCAACACATGGTGGGTGAAGTTACTGCTTTGATACTCCCTTCTCTGTGTGACTTGTTGGAAGGGAGCATGTTGCTGCTTCTGCAGTCTGGTTTCCAGTATTCCTCTGAGGATGAGGATGGGTGCAAGCCGCTGCTGGAGTTCTTTGTGATTCCAGGGGATTGTCCCAGCAAGACTGTGATGTTAAATAGATTAAATACCATGAGATATATTATTTGAGAAGTCATTATATGTATTTTTACTCATATATTTCTTATTTATAGACCTATACAGTTTTGCTTATTATTGAGCTGATTCCCAAATTTGCCTGGTATTTCTGAGAAATATCCTATAAATATACTCATCTGAAAGCAGATCTAAAGAGCATACTCAAATGCTCATGGAAATGTAAATGAGATAGAAAAATGGAACTTTTTCTGTTTTCTTAGTTCTACCTGCGACCCCAAGATCAGGAAGAGAATAGGTTACCGTATATTCCATATTGGAAGGCAAGGTGCCAGACCTTCATATTGGACATTCGTGAGATGGGGAACTCTTATTGTTGGTAGTGGTCCACATCCAGCTCTTTGTTGTACAGAAAGTAGTTGAACAGAGTGATGAAAAGTTCTTTAAATCCAAGAGATTTCTTTGGATAGAGTTGTCAGGGTGGAAAAGGGAAGGAATAAGAATTATAAAGGCTTTTACAAATTAATAAGGAAAAAGACATTATCTATTAGAAAAAGAATACAGATTTGCAGACAATTCAGAGAAGCAGAAACCTAAATGGTCAATAAAAATTATGAACGATTTTCATCTTCATTACTCATAGGGTTAATAAAAATTAAAGCAAAAAGGAGATACAATTTTGAATTTTTCAGATTGGCAAAAAAGGAAAAGTCTGACAAGTACAAATATTGGCCAGGATGTGGGGAAGTGGTAACCCTGGTGGTAGGAGTGTAAATTGGCACAATTACTTCGGGGAACAAAACTCAGTACATTTTTGTAAATGGATATAGCACAGGACTCTGCAGTTCTGCTTCTGGGCATATATCCTAAAGCTGTACTGTCCACTATGATAGCTACTAGTCACATGTGGCTATTTAAGTTTACATTTAAATTAATTAGAATTAAATAAAATGAAAAATTCAGTTCCTCAAGTACATTAGACACATTTCAAGTTCTCTCTAGCCATGGCACAAAGCATTGCCATCATCGCAAGTTAACAACCCTTTATTGTATATTTGAAAGTTGCTAAGAGAATAGATCTTAAAAGTACTCATCACAAGCAAAACAAAATTTGTAACCATGTGTGGTGATAGACATTAACTAGACTTACTGTGGTGATCATTTCACAATATTCATATATCAAATCATTATTTTGTACACCTAACACTAATACAAGGTTCTATGTCAATTATATCTCAATAAAAAAGAGGGAAAAATATAATAGAAAATAGTAAAAATGTACAAAAAGCAAAGAAGTCAATATGCACATTTATCAAAAAACATAGCCTAAACTCCTAAATATTTTGGTTAAACAATCTTTTTCTTAGGGAATATGTGGCGATAGAAAAAATAATATACCTAAAAGAACCATAGTCAATTTTTGATTTTCTGCTTTGTAATCTATACATTTCAATTTTTATTGTACAGTTTATGGGTTGTGACAAATGTGTTCTCCTTTCAACTAACACTGCATTTAGCCCTATGATCCTTGCCTTTGATATATACCTTATGCTATACATAAAAATTAGGTCAAATGGACAAAAGCATAAAAGCTAAATCTAGAAAACACCTGTAAAAAGACATAGAAGAAAATCTTTGTGACCTTGTGTTATGCAAAGATTTCCTAGGAGGAAATAGGAAATACTGTTAAGGAACACTTTAATAAACTGGACTTCATCAAATTAGAATCTTTTGCTCTTCAAGTTACCATTGAGGAAATGAAAAGGCAGCACAGAGAAAATATTTCAATATGTGTATCTGACAAAAGACTCATATCCAGAATATACAAAGAACTCTTACAGCTCAATAATAAAACAACCTAACTAAAAATGGGCAAAATATTAAAAAAAGACACTTTATAAGTGAAGGCACACAAATTGCCAATAAGAACTTGAGGAGATGCTTAACGTCTTTAGTCATCAGAGAAATGCTGATCAAATTCATAATGGGATATGGTTATGCATCCACTAGGGTGGATAAAGTTAAAAAGACTGACAATGGTAAGTGAGGGAGAGGAAGTAGAGTAACTAAAACTCTCATGGGTGGCTAGTAGGAGTGCAAAATAGTACAGCAACTTTGGAAAAGTTTTGCAGTTTCTTATAAAGTTAAAAATACTCTTATTACATGACCCTGCAATTTTTCTCCTAGGTGTTATAACAGAAAAGAAAACCTACATCTACACAAAGACCTGTATACAAATATTCATAGTAATTTTATTGACACTATCCCAAAGCTGGAAACAATCCAAATGTTCAACAGAATAGCTCTGAGTATAAAATATGCAATAAATACTACTGCTTTCCCTTTCTCCATTTCTTGTTATTCTGTGGTCATAAAATCAGGTATAATCATGAGTGATTCAATTAGATGTTATTTTATGGTCTATAGGGATTGTGTTATTTGATCAAATGGGAAGGGAGAAAAAAACACAAGATTCCATCAAATTCAAAGTCTTTAGATTTAGAGTAGTAGATATTTAGATATTTCATAGATGAAGTCATGTAATATAGACTCAGTCAATTAATGTAGCAACTTGGGTAGGTTTTGCAGTCCTCTGTGAATAGATAGATGAACCACATCATGTAATGACTCTAACTAAGGGACATGAGCTAAATGACCTCCTTTTTTTTTTTTAAGTAACTTTGCTCCTTTTATGGACTGTAACTAGGACTCAGTGTGTTTCATCATTTTCACCAAAAAGAAGGAAGTCAGCATACCAGTCCAACTCCCTGGGTATGATGCTACCTCAACAATTAAGAAGGGACGCCTTCGAATTGTTTGAAATAGCATAATTCTTTCCTTGGTGGATAAGCATCTGTATTAGTTTCCTATTGATGCTGTGACAAATTTCCACAAACTTACTTGCTTAAAACAACGCAAATTTATTGTCTTACAGTTCTAGAGATCAGAAGTGCAAAGTAGGTTTCACTGGGCTAAACTCACAGTATGGGCAGGATTGACCTCCTGCTGGAGGGTCTAGCGGAGAAGCTGTTGCATTACCTTCTCCAGCTCTCAGAGGCTGATTTATAGCTAAGTGGAGAAAAGCTCAAGGAAATCAGATCTATAGCATTGACAGTGCTTTTGGGTGTGTTGAGGAATCTGAGTATATTTGGTAATTCAGTTACTTGAAAAATTTAAGAGACTTTTGTCTGTTAGAGTAGCAAGTCAGTCTTGCACATCCAACTTAAAATGTGCTATTGAAGAGTTGATTTAAATTTGTGATTTTAAATTGAAATCTTGTCAATTTGTAAGTAGTATCAGAACATTGAAGAGAATATAAGGTGAAGCCTCTTGGGTTTTGAAGAATTACTTCTATGTCTGGGAAAACTCACTCAACTAGAGAATTAAACTACTTAAAAGCTAATAAGAAATATTTATGAATTCAGTTTAAGTGACTAATGAGGTTAAATTAACTAAATTTGTAAAGGAGAGCACTTTAATTAAAGACTCATTTAAAATGAATCACTAAAATTTGCCAGACTTAAATGCAATGATGATATTTGTAAGTTAGGCTTATTAGAACTGGGGACAAAATAGAGGATCACATCAATGGCAATGTGTAAGTTTGCCAGTTTTCAGACGGCATACTGAAAAACAAAAGAAAGTTTCCTCTAACTAACCTCTCCATCTGAGACATTAGGTCAGTGAAGATTTCTTTACAAAGTAGGAATAAAACTTATTAGAAAGCATGCCACTTATTTACAGTTTAAATAAAATATAATTATTCGATACAGACAAGTTTCTAAGGTGATTTTGTCTGAATTTATGTCACCAGAATTAAATATTTGCTAGTTCCTTAATCCTAATATATAATCTATAATGATCTCATAGTAGGCGCTCAAGACATTATTTCCTCTAGATGATCAAACGCTTTTTTGGATTTTCCATCCATCCATCCATTCATTCATTATCGAACTCCTACTATGAATCAGATATTTTGTTGAATGCTAGTTAAACAAAGACGAAAAAGAGGTGGCCTTTGGCTTCTGTGCCCTTGTGTTTTCATGTAAGCACCAGGAAGTAGAAGGAATCAAAATGGTATTTGAGAAAAAAAGATGGATAGGATTACTAAACAAATACAATAATACTAAGATGACACCGAGTACTAACAACATCTTCATTTATTTTTATCAATAAGACATACAGAGAGATAGCAATAGATAGTGTGCTTATTATTTAGTGCATAAAAACAAAATGATTTCTTTGAAAATTGTCTTGGCTAACAATTATATTTTTTAATATGCTTTAAAGTCCATTGTGAAAAACTAGCCATGTTTGATTTCTCAAAAGCTCCTTTAAAATTTATTTATGCTGAGTGCTTCTATTCTTGTGCTTGCCTCTATTTGCCCTCCTCACCACCCATGCCCCCAGACAAGCATCAACAAAATAAACCCGGAAAAAAACAGATAGGCAATATGCCTTGTCTGGACTCATTTTTATGTAGGAAATTGTAACCAGGTCGTTGTTTTCTGTTTCAGAATTTCTTACAAAGATACATTCACTGTGTAAAATTGTTGCTTCGTGATTTTGAACCTAAGACAAAAAGCAGCTTTCAATTCTTGATTATAGCTTCTCAAAATGTACAGTATAATTAATGTTGAAAGAGCGATTATATTCTAAGTCCTTGTTTCACACCCATTCAAACTTTCTCTTGTTTTTAACTTTGGGAATTTTAGTGACATTTTAAGAACAAAGGTGAATTTTGTGGGACACAGAGAGAAAAACGGGCAGGTGTGTTATAATTATTAATACACATGAGAATATTTCACACACATTATATTTATGTTTGAATTTTGAATAGCTAAAAAAAGCCTCACTCTATGACATTCAACTGTTCAGGGAGGCATTCTTTGTTCATTTCATCTAAATAATTTCCCTCCACCCAATCCTTTCCATATCAGTGCTCACAGGTTATTTCCTTCATACACATTATCCCACATTATTTGCTTACCTTCTTAGTCTGGGTCCCTCTGCTAGGAAAATCAGCTCTGTGATGCAGGAGCCTCTTCTGTTCTGACACAAAACAGACATTCAAAATATATGTGCTGAATGAATAAGTGAATGAATAAATAAATAAATCACTCCATTTCCAACTTTAAAAGAAAATTAGAAGGGATACAATTTGAGGTATTCGATAGTGGTTTTCAAATAAAAAATTAGCAACCACAAGCAGGCCAAATATTTTTCTCATTTTCTTTTTTTAGTTTCAAAAAAATTTTTGGGAAAAGTTCTTTTGGAATAATCTGAAAATTAATATTTTTCAAACTCTAGCTGCAGAAGCCTTGCATATCAAGTCTTACAAATTGTTTTCTAGTTACTTTTCCCAGTGTTAAATGGTGTATATTTGTTGCCTAGTTATGGTCAATCGCTCGTGTGGTTTTGGGGCAATAGTTTTAACCAAAGCCATGGTTCAAGCTGGGTGTTGGTTATAAATATGTTTTAACAGAGTGTTTGCCCTAAGCAATCATCCCATGATAATTTAAGTTCTTTGAGAGCTAGAAGTTGGTCTGTTTTATTCATTGCTGTGTTTCAACTCCATCAACAGTGAGTGATGCATAGTAAGTTCTCAATACTTGTTGATTGAATTAATAGACAGTTCCTTGGATGCCAATGAGGCAGTAATCATGACATGGAAGCCAGAACTTGACAGTATATTGGGATAATTTTCAGAGAACAGACCCTAGACAGGCAAAATAAGAGTTGGAGAATATATAATCACCAAGTTCAGGAAGAATCAGGAGAGCAAAAATCCAGGTATATAAGTAGGACGTCAAAGTTAGATTGACAATTGTGGTGAAGGCAGTAAAAGTCTGAATTCACAGAGACGGAGAAGTCTGGTCTAGGAACCAGCAACTGGAGAACAGTAATATGAACTTGACTCTGAAATACCATTTATTTTAGTGAACAATGCTTATATCTGTTACATGCCAAGGACATGGATATTTAAGTTGATAAACGTCTATGGATAAAATGAGGGATCGGGTCAAGATCAGGTAAAAAAGTAATTTTTGATGGTGGATTTCAGCACAGTGACTGTGTTTTCATAAAGATGACCAAGGATGGGCTCGAGCAGATTAGGTAGAACAGAAATTATTTGGTTGTTTCTGACTTTGACACTAGTATTAATACCACTTATGTTTTCTTGTACGTTATGTTTCCTTATAGTGAATAATTGTTAAACATGAGCATAAAACTACTTAGAATTAATAAAAGAATCTCAGGCCAATAAAAATGCATGTTAGAATGCCTAAGCAGTTTTCTTATCCCTTTGATTTCACTGGGGAGGAGAGAGGGGTAGAAAAGATGGATCATCATGAGGGAAGTTGAGACCATAAAGAGGGACTGCTGGTTACCCAGCTGAGGTGGACTTAGTATCAAGAGAATGGTGACCAAGGCTGTCATTGGTGGTTCTCTGCTCAAATGTCCTCTGCCTACCCAAGAATGACATGCGGACAGATTCTGTACATCCATAAGGCTTCCGGAATCTTTCTACTTTCTTACCTAGGAGTATGTTCAGCCTGGACATTGGACGGGTACAAATTGCGAGGCAGTTAAGAGTGAAGAACAGGAGTCCCCGGATAAATATCGCATGTTCATGTCCCTTCAGTGGGACAATTCTTTGGCACATTCTACATTGTGACTCAGTGGATACACTCCAAGATTGAGTCCCATGTTCACATGGTAACTACTCATCAGCATACCCTTTATTGGCTTTCTTCCCTTCCCTGCAACATTCTCTCACTGTCTAACTGTGCTTCCTGGGATTATATGCCAAGTAAAGGACTTGCATCCCAACCCTCAGCCTAAAGTCTGCCTTGGAGGGGACTAAAACTAAGTAACAACTATTTAATGGGAAAAGCAAAACAATGTTGAACCATCTTCTAGACCCCATGCATATTCTCAATCTTTTCAAGCTTATTTTCTTATTGTTTATGCACTATATCTGAGCATCCTTCCAAATGTTCATACTATGTATAACAGATTATCCATTAAATGGCAATCACTGAAGGCTTTTCAATACATCAGGTTTTATGGGTACCCAAATTAGAATGTTCAGTATTAAGAAATAATATTCATTTTAAAAGAGTAAACATTGTGCTTTGTAATTTAAATTAGATGAAATTTAGGCATGTAGAATTTAATCAATCTTTATATATGTTTCTAGATAATAAATTGATTGTAAGAGATTGATATTTGCTTAATTTTGTACAATTCTGACTTAATATATAAATATGTAACAATTTGTGACCACGTAAATTTTAACCATTGCATAGTCATTCTCTACAAATTGGTTCTGATGTAAACATTCACTTAATTAGATTGTGAATCTAGATGAGGCTGACTGAAAAACATTTTTGTAAATTTTCAAAACATGACTAATGGATTTTTAATTTTTCAATTTGTTTCCCATGATTTTCTTGTTTCTTTTTTTCTTAAAAGTAATAACACATAGATTGCTTGCTTCTTTTCTCTTTTAAAATATAACTATTTTGCAATAATGGGGACAAAAGGTCTTATTTGTGAAATGTACAGATTGGAAATTCTAATAAAAATGAGCACATTTTCATACTATTTGAAGTAAAGATTTGTAAATAGTAATTTATAAACTTTTTAAGTTCAGAGACGTCTTCCAATTGAAAACAAAAAAAAGACTAGTTTTAGCTTTTGATTATTGGAAGAGGGACTGAAGCCTATTATAACTTCATTAACATATTAAAATACTAAAAATTTTTTGCAAGAGATCCCTTATTTTAGTCTCTAGACAGTATTTTTTTTTCTTTTTGGAAGATTGACCCTGAGATAATATCTGTTGCCAATATGCCTCTTTTTGCTTGAGGAAGATTGCTGCTGAGCTAACATCTGTGCCAATCTTCCCCTATTTTGTACTTGGGTTGTTAGCACAGCATGGCTTGATGAGCAGTGTGTAGGTCCGCACCTGGGATCCAAACCTGAGAACCCTGGGCGACCAAAGCAGAACATGCGAACTCAACCACTACACCACTGGGCCGGCCCCCAGACAATACTTTTTTAAAAATAGTACTTGGCAATAACTTCCAGTGATCTATGGCCCTCCGGTTGGGAAATGCTACTCTAAGCCAGTGGGTTTAAAATATATAGAATATCAGAATATCTTGGGGAGATTTAAAAAAGTAGAGTCTTTGTTCTACCCTCGACATATTGAAATTAAAGTCTCTGCTTGTGGAGCTCTAATATGCATATTTTAAATATTTTACGTCAACCAGCAGATGTAGTGCTGGTATTTACACCAGCCCTTGGTACCCACTAGAGATCTTTTTGGGTTTTGCTGATATATAGATACCCTCTCTCTCTACCGTGTTTTTCCCCACACACCAGCTCCCTGGTCCTAAACCATTCACCAATTCTCTTGGGACTATTCCACAATTAAATTGAAAATATCTTTAATCACAATTTCCTTTAACCAATTTCATATCACAGTTATGCTAAAGTTGTATTAGTCAATGGATAATAGACCTCCAAGTTTCCAGTTTTAAATAATACTGTGATCGTTCTACTACACCAGAGCTTAAGGCAGTTGGAGATGTGTAGGAGATGCATTTTGGCTTAAACCTTCGGAGTTTTCTTTGGGAAGGAAGAATTTTGGTTTCTTTGAGAATTAGCTTAGAGCTCAGGAAATAAGCCTGGCTATAAATACGGATGTGGGAATCATCAATATCTGCTTCAAACTGCGGAGAGGTAAAGCTTAGGAAGGATTACAAGTCATGAACCAAGAGCAAAGTCTTGAGAAATCTGGGGGAATTTCAACATTCAAGAAGTGGGCAGAACTAGAGGATACTGAAAAGTAACATTGAGAGTGGTAGGTAGGGTATCAGCGGGGAGTGCTCCTAAAATAGTTGGTGAAAATGTGAATTTTAAGAAATAAAAAATAATAGGAATATCCATATTGAAATATGTGTAGGAAAAAAATAAAAAGAAGACTATGAGTTTTGGCAAATTGATTGATAACTTCAGTAAGAGCAGTTTCAGTGGGGTGACTGGGCAAGTAAACAGTAATAAAAAATAGCCGTGGATTAAAGAGTGACTGGGAGGTAAAGAAGGGAGAAAGCAAACACAAACACTTTTTCAAGAACTTTTCCTGTGAAGGTAAGATGAGAGGGGGTGGTAGCTAGAGGTTGGTTTTAACATGATTTCTTATGTTGGGACATACTTAATTAAATGTGACAGTAAAGGCATTAAGGGCATGTATCCTAAAGCCAGACTGTAGGATTTTAAATTCTAGTTCGTCCACTGACTAGTGCTGTGGATACTTGGGTGATTGGTTGTCAGCCTTTCTTCTTTCTGATATGCATTGAGGCCATATGCTTCCTCTAAGTGTTGCTTTAGCTGCATTCTGCAAATTTCCCCATGTCTTGTACTTGTTTTTGTAATCATTCACTTAAAAATGTTTTTAAATTTTCATTGAGATTTCTTTTTTGACCCAAGGATTTTTTTTTTTGAATTATGTTTATTTCCAAATATTTGGAGATTTTCTAATTTTGTTTGATTTTTAAGAAATATTCTTTTCTGAATGATTTTAATACTTTAAAATGTGTTCAGTCATGCTTTTTGGTGCACCACACAGTCTATTTTGGTAAACGTTCCACATGATTTGGACAGAATGTATGTTCAGGAGTTGTTGACTACATGACAATTAGGTCAAGTTATTCATCTTTTTGTGTTTGTTTGCTGATGAAAAATTTTCTGAGTTTTTGTCTGAAAATGTCTTAGTTTTAACATTTCTGTTGATAGATATTTTTTGTAGCATATAAAATTTTGGGTTAACGGTTATCTTCTTTCATCACGTCAAAGCTGCCTCATTGTTTTCTGGCTTCCATTATTTTTGTTGGAAAGTCAACAGAGAATGTCTTGGATACTCAAATTCTACCGCCTTGGTTGATCTCTAGTGCCTTTGATCAGCTGCAGTTTCAAAATTTCTATACAATTTTATGAGTTTTATTGCAGGAGAATGGGTTGGTTGACTGAAAGCTGCTCCATCATAACTGGAAGCAGGACTATATTTTTTGTATTACTGTTAATCAATATATTTGTAGTATTCCTTATATGTGTAGGGATTGAAAAGCAAGCTCAGTGTAAGTTGTTTGATAAGAGAAACCTGATGGAATCAACTGAACCCAAGTTTGTGTGCTGTAATTTCCTGAGGCTTTATTAGCAACTGTATACATGCTGGAGGAGGGTAGTTTTCAGAAAAATGTGGCTTCCCGTGTAGGAAATGGTATGTTGGGGGTCTGAATAATCTTGGGGATATGCTAAAGACACTTTAATTTTTGCATGAGAAAAATAATACATCACAATCAAACATTCTACCTTTGAAATAAGTCATGGTTCAAAATAAACTAAAATATGGAATGATTTTAATCACTTGGAAGAATGCAAGAACAGGAAATTTATTTGTCACTGATGCTAGGAGCATTCCTCAAGGTGCCAAGAAGCCTGATATTTCACACGTAGAAAAGAAAATATAATGTTCACACACCATGTGGCCTTATAGTGAAGAAAACTTAATGTTAAATATAGTTTATTGGTTTTAGAATTTTATAATCAACCTATAGGCAAAGTATGATGAAAGTCCATCATGGTTTAAAATTTAATTTAAATACAACAACACGGACAGTGTAAAAGTCAAAGTCTAGCTTGCAGAAGGAAGAAAACATAAGAGAATGTGAGGAGGAAGGGTTTAGGTACTAACATTCTCACGGCATGTAGTAAGGAGTCAAATGACGCGGGAATTTAAAAAAAAGCCTAAATGCATTATTGAATCTACAAAGTTACCTAATTAAAAAATTAAAGATAAGAATTTGTCTGTCATATATTGGAGGATAAGAAGCAGAGTGGTGATGTAGCAAGTTCATTCAATCCTCATATTTTGTAGCAGGACTTCAGGAGATATTATATGAAGTTAATGAAATAAAAATGGCATAAGCATATTATTTAAAGTCACAAAGTGGCCATATGAGGAATTAAGAACAAAAACAATTAGAAGAGATTTTTCTCTGCAAGGTGGAGTGGGATAAAGTGGAAATAAGATAGGAGAAACTTGCTTCTCTACATAAACTCTGATTATTTTAACATCTTGTGCATATGTCACTTTAATGAACATTTAAAAGCATTTATAAAATGTCATCTGAAGACACCACATCTTTCTGATGTGGTAGCTTTAATAAACCAAGCTAAAAACTTTTCCATCTTAAGAGGAAATCTGAGACAAGGATGCTGGGATTGAAGTCAAGAGGAGCCTAAGGAAGGAGAAGATTCTTTATGTCTCTGACAGAGGGAATATGTGAAGTGAGAATGAGAATCCAGCGTAGAGGGTAAGAGACTGCTGGAGAGAGGGGGATAAACTAACTTGATTAATAAATACATAAAGCGAAGATTTAATTTCTTTAACTTTGGGTTGTAAGACTGTGTTTCTTTGAATGAGATTCAGTATGGAGTCAAAGTTACAAAGAACCGCTAGTTATATTTTGAATACATGTAAGATTTCGTTATGAAAACAGCTTATTTTTCTTAACATTTCTCCTTTCAGTCACAGTATCATCAGTTTAGCCAAATGATTCTTCTCTTTAAACACGATTATTCTCCAAACTTCCCTTTCTATTTCAAGTCCATATTGCATTCCATTGCCAAATGTCTTAATAAAATACCTCTTTTATCACAGTAATTCTTTGTTCAGGAATTCAAAATGACTTTCTACTGTATAATGCATTCAAAAGTATTACCATATAATTTACAACTATTAATGAATTACACTGAGACAAGAGGTGTGAGCCAGTGATGTCTTGAACACCCTGGGTTATATAGGGTCACCCTCGCTTTTAATCTATGATCATCTGCAAGGCCTGTACTTCCTTTTTCTTTAACAATGACTTTTCTTCTAGCTACAATTCATCCTTCTCATCTTTTCTCTTTCTCTCTTTTGAAATCCATCCTGATTTTCAAGAATAAGAAATCCTTCCTCAAGGTTTCCTAACTATTTGTTTCACCCTCCCCTTCTTAACACTTTAGTCTCTGTTACGCCACATAGCACTTCATTGAAGAAGGCTTATATTGCATTCCCAGTGTTTTACAGAATTGATTCTTGCTTTCTCAGGATCGTAAACTCCTTGACAGCAGAGGTTGTTAAATCCTGTATCAGTCAGGGCCTCAGAAATGAACAGTCAGCCACTCACAGTAGACATTTTAGGAGATTTTAGTGAAGGGGCTTCTGGCAAAGGTGTGGGCAAAAACCTCTAAGGGATGGTGCTACATCCTGGGGCTAACAACCAGGGGTACTGTACCACATGCTAAGCCTGAGGGGGCAAGTAGAGGGAGCTGTTCCCAGGACCCAGACAGAGAGGGTCATCTGATGGTAGCTGTAACTGGCAGAGGGGCATAGCCACTTGGATAGAGGCCTGAGTGATGACCCTGATCTTTTTCTTCTCCCTACCTCTGTGATGTTTTTTTTCTCCCCCCAAATATTAACTAGCTTCTACATGGATTGATCATCTGGCCAATCCCGTCTACCTGGTCTAACAGTGAAATTACTGCTATCCCCACAGGCCTCCACTGGACCGTCAGGAGTGGTTCAGCCATGCTTTTCCCTCCACTTGCCAGTCCCTTTCTGTTTGGGGAAGGGATTTTATGATATTTTTCACATCACAGAGCAGAATTTAGGACTCAGAGCAGATAATCCATACACACGCGTTGACAGATTGTTGATCTGATAATTTTTGACACTTATGATTTTTAAACATTAATTGGAATTTTTCTTTTGTTAATCCTTTTCCTGCAAAACCAAAAAAACCTGACCTAATTTCCTGGCTCTCACAATTAATATTTCATTACTAAAAGTGAAATAATAAATTCAATTTTAGAGTTATTTATTTCTTGTTTCCTTTCACTATTTATTGGTTTATTTGAAAAAAGAATAAACATGTTCAGAGGTAGCATACACCACAGAGTTTACGAATCTCTTTAATATATATCATCTCTGCATCTTCAGCTCTTTTCTTTGAGTTCACTATAAACAATTCTCTTTAGCCATATTTCATATCGTTTTCAAATTCTTCTTTTTTCTACTCTGGTTAATTTCTGTTGATGATAAATATGAGACTAATGTCTTACAGATTTCTCTCCCTTCTTCATTAGCTCCACAGATTTTTCTTGGCCTCCAGAAAGGTGTGGAAGCTTTTTGAAAGATGCTTTTTTAAAATGCAGCTTTCTACTCTGATCCATTGGAAATAGTGTACTTCATATCCACTTACATTTGCCCTGTAATTGCAATACTTAATTTCTTTAATGTTTTAGGAGTGAATTGGTCTATAAGCAAACTTTTTGCCATACTGAATTTCAGTATAGTGGTTTCTACTAATATGTGTATTTTTTTCTTTTTGCAAGAATATTTGTCTTTCTCTATTCTCAAAGATGGATTGATCTTCTGTTTATTGTATCCTGATAAACATCTGTATTTCCAATATCCGCTAGCGCTATTAGATGAACTCAGGTGCGGTCTACTATCATTTAATCCTTGTCATAACCATTTACACATACTGTTCCCCTATTTCACCATTTTCCTCTTTTGCCTCCAAATCTGCTCATTTGTACAGTTTGGTCCCATTCTTTGAGTTTTAATCAAATTGTTTCTCACCAATTTTTTGTGTATTGCATCTGAATGGCATTGAGTCCTAAATCTGCACCCTCCCCTGATGTTCTCCTTCCATTTCTTTCTTTCTTTTACAAATTATATCCATTTGTGTTGACTTTCTATTTAAAAAATGCTTCCTTCTGGTTTCAGTTTCCCCACTCAACCAAAACCTCTTCAGTAGCTCCACAGATTTTTCCTGGCCTCCAGAAAGGTGTGGAAGCTTTTTGAAGGATGCATTAAAAAAAAAAATGCATTATATATACTTTTAATTCATCTTGCTTTTTCTTGTGTCACTTTTTATTTAGATATTTTATAATCAGTACCTGTGAAAGTAAACTTGCTATATTCTTTCAATACGGGTCAGATTTTATGAAAAATTTTTGCTCACAAAGAAGGTTAAGAAAAGCCACAAACATTTATTCTCTTCTGCTCCTTGCACCATGTACATGAGGTTAGCACGCTGCCTTATCCCCGTCTGAAGTAACAGACTTGATAAAGCCTGATGCTTGGTTCATTTTAAATAGATATTCTACTTAACGGCAAGGTTGAGAAACTCCTGCCAAGTCTAATAGGCATGCATGCTTTCAGGTAAATAGAGCTCATAACTTTACAGCCCAGAACAGCAGGGGTTGAGTCAACTAAATTTTTTATTATAGTCATTTAGGAATTCATTTAAATATTGCTCATCAGCATCCATTGATCTCAACATTTTTCATACAGCCTGAGAGGCTGGTGTACATGCAGCCCTAATGTATTAGAATCTATCAGATCGTTTATGCAAAATTTCCTGGCACAATGTGTTGATTTCATTTCATGGTTTGTTTTAGGCTGTAGCAGTACTGAAGTAAATTCCATTTCAACTTAGACTGATGCATCTTGTTTAGTTCTGGTTACTTGGGGTTGATTGGTGTAATGAATTTCTCCCTTATTGAACTACAAGTTAATCCTTTCAAAGTCAATAAGTTTATGTGCATAATAATACAAATACACATTTCTGTTGTTTCTGGCTCAGTACTTTCTGCAGAAAGAAGTAGTTTTCCTGCTTAATGAATGAAAATCATTGCTTAGAAGTTCAAATTTCATCTGCACTGAGTGAATGAAGTCAAGAATATGGAGCTTCAGCTTAATCTGGCATATTTACATTCTATGATACAGATATGAATTTTGGGGCGTATCACGTCTTATGTTGCTCAAATGGTTATATTTTCTGACTTCTCACGTGAAAGATTGTGTGAATTTTTACTAATCTCTATGAGTCTGCAAATATTTGGCATATGCATAGTGTTCTTGTCCACCCAGAAAGAATAGAAGCTTTGTCCTCTTAAATCATCATGGCCTGTCATAAACTTCAATGTATCAAAGAAGAATCTATCAAAGAAAACATAGAAGTACCTGTTGGACCTTATAGATTTCACTGATTATAAATAGTATTATTAAAAAATACAAAACATCTGATTAGTGTTTGGTCTCTGTGAAGAACAGAACTTAAATCCCTTTATATCAGCACTGAGATTTAATTTCATTAAAATACAACAAATTTAAACCATTAAAGATCCAAAGACATTGGCTTTGTTGTCACATATCTGGTGCTCTCTGCTCTTGTAATGTGATGCGTGTTGAAAGTAGTAAGATATGTATGCTTCATACCCATCTTAAGGCCTCCTGGCCCCCTTGATGGAGGTGTAGAGATAAACCAGAAACACTCATCTCAATGTTATAAAGTTTGTCTTATTGTGTTATAAATGCCCATTTCCATGTCTATATATTCCAAGAAACTAAAATTTCCAGAGGGGTTCCTAGAGATGATTTGTGTGTACTTTTCCTCTACCAGTTATTTTTGAACTTAGCATGGTGCCTGGCACCTTATAAGCACTCAGGAAATCTTTCCTGGATGAAGGCTTGTGATAAAGTGTTCATCATAAGCGAGGAATGAGAAAAGTTTTAGTGAGGAGTATAAGGACAAACCACTGAACATAATCTAGTTGTTGAGATGGTGAATATGCAAAAAAGGCACAAGACCCTGAATAATTACTGCCAAATACATAGATCCTATGAGGATCAGTGAGGGAGAGACTTAACTTTGGGCTAGAAAAGGCTTCACCATGGAAGAAGAATTTGAGCATATTTTTCAAGAATAGTTTTTATCCACCATTAGCCTAGTGTTGCTTAAACACAGGGATTCTATGATTATTCGTTTTTGTATTCCTATTGCCTACCACACTGGTACGAAGTACGAGTTTCATGAATCTCTCTTAAAAGCCTATTAGATGAAGATGGCAAGAAGTATTTTATAGATCAGAGCATGGGGTATACAGAGTTATGAAATATCATATGAAAAACCGGGCTAGACTCAGATGAGGCAGGAGTGAAAACTGGTGGAAGAAATCTCAACAATCTAAGATAGGCAGATGACACCATCCTGCCAGTAGGCAGGAAGCAGCAGTGACTTTAAACGACTTCTGACCAAAGTGAAAGAAGAAAATGCCAAAGCAGGATTGCATTTAAACATCAAGAAGACAAAAATCATGATTGCACAAGAACAATACAACTTTAACGTAGGCATTGAAATTTTTAAAGAGTTTGTTTACCTTGGTTCAGTCATCAATTTAAGTGGATACTTCAGCCAAGAAATCAAGAGAAGACTGAGACTTGGAAAGGCAACAATGAAAGAATTAGGAAAGTTCATGAAGTGTTAGGAAGTGTCATTAGAGACAAAGGCTGAGGTTATTCACACCATTGTATTCCCAATTACTATGTACAGATGCAAAAGCTGGACAGTGAGGAAGCCTGGCAGGAAAAACATTGATTCATTTGAAATACAGTCATGTGCTGCATAATGATGTTTCAGTCAAAAATGGACCACTTATACGATGGTGGTCCCATAAGATTGGTACCATATAGCTTAAGTGGGTAGTAGCTATGCCATCTAGGTTTGTGTAAGTGCACTCTATGATGTTTTTAAGTGACACATAACTGTATGGTGTTGGAAGATAGTTCTACCGATACCCTGGACTTCCAGGAAGATGAATAAGTGGGTTCTAGAGCAAATGAAGCCTAAACTATTGCTGGAGGTAAAGGTGATAAAACTTAGGCTGTCCTACTTTGGGCACATCATGAGAAGGCAAGATTCTTTGGAAAAGGAATTAATCCCAGGAAAAGTAGAAGGCAGGAGGAAAAAAGGAAGACCAAATATGATGTGGATTGACTCCATAAAGGAAGCCATAGGCATGAGTTTGCAAAAGCTGAGCAGGCTATTGAGGACAGGACCTTGTGGACATCACTCCTTCATAGAGTCACCAGGAGTCGGAGCCAACTTGACAGCAAGTAATAGCAAATTTAGGCAAGGAAGTGTTACTAGACCATCCTAACTACTATATGAGATATCTGTGGCTTGAGGAATAAACCACAGACATGGAATGCAGGTTCTAGTCATGACAGCAAGCCATGGCTCTATAAGCTCAGGGAAGCTACTTCATCTCTCTGAGTCTCAGATGATAATTCATAAAATGAGAAGTATCATATCCACCACCAAGTTTTTTGTGAGAATTAATTGAGGTAATGTACATGTTATGGACTGAGTGTTTGTGTCCTCCCCAAAATTCGATTGCTGAAATCATAACCCCCAATGTGATGGTATTAGGAAGTAGGGCCTTTGCAAAGTAATTAGATCATGAGGGTGGAGCTATTGTGAATGGGATTAGTGCCCTTATAAGACACAGGAGAGAGATTTCTGTCTCTTTGCCAGCACTTTAATCTTGGACTTCCCAGTATCCAGAACTTTGAGAAATAAATGTTTGTTGTTTAAGCCACCCAGTCTATGGTAGTTTTGTCACAGCAGCCCAAACTAAGACAGTGTGTCAAAATGTCTAATTAGGTGCCTGGAGTGGGAAGTTCTTAATTAAAATGTTTTTTAAAAATACAGGATGGAAATGGGATGTTGAAGCCAGGTGGTATTTGATTCTAGGATAAAGAGTTATATGGTATTTAAAAAATTGTTCTACAACTCTCCTGGGATCCGTTCAAGCAATGCATTGGGACCATCAGAAATGGTCTTTATGTCTAACAAGAGGTGAGCCCATAATGTTCTTTTAGACATTGTTGTGATTGTGATTCCTTACCCTGAATTGATCATGAGACCACGTTTTTCCTTGACTGTGGATAAGTAGACAACCAGGGTTCTCTCAGCCAACAGGAGCTCAGCAGTTTGGTCTTGGGGCTCTGGAGGTCCCCACTGAGGATGTACATGGATGAGAGAATGATGGTTTTCTCTTCAACTTCTGGTACATGCAGAACTCCTGGACTTCACTTATGGAGTTCATGTAAATCTCATAGGAAGGGATTCAAGACATTCTCTAATTAGCATACCCTTGCAGTTAGATCACTTGGCACTGTATGAAAGCTATACTACAGAGAAAGTCAATGTGCTGGATGTTTTCCACTTCCTCCTGCAGATTGACTGTCCACCTGTCTCTGCTTTTCTCTGTGCTATGTACTCACCTGGGCTTCCTTGACCTCTGGTTTTCAGTTGCGTTTTTCCAGTGGAAGGCAGTGTGGAATATTAAAAGGTGGAGGAGAAGTTAGTTGAGGTATTTATTCTATCTGTTTCTTCCCTGCTAGACTGAGAATTGGTGGTAACAGTTCTTTTACTAAGGTCACTGATCCTGTTGGACAAACCTTCCACCGGGGCTCTGGTAACATCCACCTCTCCTTGCCTTTCTAGGCCCACGTGTGGTCATGGCTTTCTGCTTTTGTGGGTACTTGAGTCCTTTGTCCTCTGTTATTAGTTTCCTCAACGCTGTCCAAATCTTTGTAAACTGCCCTTTCATTAAACTTCATTCAATTATCATTTCTAATTAGTCAACTATTTCGTGAGTCCAACTATTGGATTCTGACCAGTACTTCTGGTAATTAATAATATTAATATTAATAAAATATTTCTTCAGTAACATTTTTTAGTAAAAGCTTATGATCAGTCTAGCAAACCCATCTTCAGATTTGCGAGGCAAGCTTAGCTCTTAACTGATGTTTATTAAACATGTATATATATGCAATATTGAGTTTTGCATAGTTGTTCTCCTTACCTGATTATTAAATATTAATAAAATTTAAAAAGTGCTAGCACTTAGGTCCTATTTACTCTTGCTTTGAGGAGCATATTTGCAAATGTTAAAAGAGTAATTGGAGAAATGCTGGAAATCAACATTAATTACTCATTGAAATGAGTAACAAGATGTGAGGTTTGGCACGAACAAATGTTTGTTCCTGATAAAAAGTAGATCTTTGTAGAGGTGCTAAGAAGATGTCACTTTATGATCAGTCAGTTTCACAGTTGAAAGTTTGCCTCAAGTTTTGGGCTTTTTATTAAACTTGGTTAAAATGAACAGCTTTTTCCTTCTAGTTACTAGGTTTATCTTTGAAATATTGCTATCTCTGTATTTGCTTTATGTTTGATCTAGAAACACAATAAGAGATGCATATTAGGATGTTAAAAGTACATATATTAGTGAGTAAAAGATGGAATGAGGGTGCTCTTGGATATTTATAGTTGTTGACAAAAGCCACATGATGTGAATTTATATTGTATTCAAGATAAAGCCATCATTAGACATGATTAGAATTTATGTGAAAATGAGATAGGTAGAAGAAATAAATTGTTGGTTTGAACAAAGTGTTATCTTTTTCTGAGGGAACATATTCCAATGCTTTGTTTGTTACTCTTACTGCAATAGGATGTATTCTTGAATGACAGATGATTATTTGAGAAAGAAATTCTGGTTTTAAGCAGAATGATCTAGCATCACATTTTGAAGGTGATGGTATTTAATGTTCTATTTTTAAAGTATATATATCATATTATTAAAAACATAATAGCTTTTCTATCCTGTGTCGTCTTGGTCTATGCTGACAACAAAAGGATAAATATAGTGCATACCAGGGTTCCTCTGGTAATACCATGAACATGACACATGTCATCCTATGATAAATTGGCTCTGTGTCTGTTCAATTTCAAATCTAAAGCTCTGGAGGCAGAAGTGTTAGGAAGCAGGCATAATTCTGGCTTACAGAGGCCTCAGATGCACGAAATTAGTGTGCATGGAACAGATAAGAGAGAAAGAGATCCACAGTGAGAGGAAGTTTGCACAGGTTTGTGGACTTCCTGGGGTTTAGGTAGTATTGGCAGATGTTAGGTGGGAAAAAAACATCTGTAAGCATGATAATGAGCATTCCCAGAATCTGAAGTGACAACTGTATCCAGCACAAATGCTGTCTTGTTGCCCTATTTGCATACCAATTAAATTTTAAAATAAAGAAACAAATATTGGGTTACTGAATTTGTTTGACAAATAATCTGTAGGGCTTACTCAATACAACTGGGTCAGGCATGTTGGCTGTTTGACAGATGCTGTATCTATGAAAAATTTAAGCAAAAAATGTATCCAGATTGTTACCACCCACAGTTTTAGAAGTTGGAATCTGAAATGGGTTAGAGATGGTTTGATACCCTGAGGCGGCCGCAATGGAGTGCTTTTTCTCGTGCTCTGCTAATACACTCAATACGTGATATTTCCTATTTAACTTTCAAAATAGGAAGCTTTTTAAAAATATAGTTGTAAATTTAACATTGCGTTTCTTGATAGCTAATTTTTTAGGTTTGAATTGTATATTATACATTAAGAGTTTGGATTAGATTTTTTAAGGGAAATTCCAATCTTCATTGTCATCAGAACTTGAGGGCAGGATTATATGAAATTGAAGTTGTTAAGACTCTTCTCTATATGCGTGAAGAGTTGGAAAACAAGTATATCTACTCCCAAATTTTGGATCTTTTCAGGTATCCTCCATGATTTCTGGATTTTGAGAAACAAAGCATGCATTATGTTTAAATAACATACCTTTTGCAGGGAGAAATTTGTTGTCTACCGAATGTGACAAATTAAATAGAACAATAAGATTCCCATATAGAGTGCAAATCAGACACGTAAACTGAGTCATATTTCCCTTGATTAATGCTTCAGAAGCACATTTTATTGCTATTTGCATGTCCTTTTCATTTGGTTTATTTTCAATAGATGTTGGATTTTCCTGTTAAAATTCTTTCTCTCTTCCTCCTAGTTTTCCTGTCAAGTAGTTAGTCATTTTAAATCCTTAAATGCACTAGAAGTACTTGCTATTTGAAGGACCCCTGAGGTGAGTCATTATTTAGACTGAGCATTGCATTGTTTGAGCAAAAGTTACTTTTTCTTTTATCTATTTTGCAAATATAACTATGCAAAATATTTTCTTCAGAAACAGTATTCAAATAGCAAAAGTTAACTTTGGTGGATATTTTGTCATCGTCATGCATTCATTAATTCAACCAACATTTATTAGGATGCTATCAAGTACCGTGACAACTGAGCTGATGAGGCTTTTTCTGCTTCCAAATGATTCAACCTCCTGTGGTGGATGGATGCCAATGGGCAGGGCATTAGGGTACAGAGGAGTGAATGTCCTCAGAGTGGTAGAGTCTACATGCTTTGCCAGCTAAGAGATCCTAAGAACATTAGAGGGACAGAGGTGGGAGGAGAGCACAGTGAGACAGACTTCCTGGAGAGGGTGACCCCTGAACTACTCCTGGAGGAGCCAGTAGATGAAAGTGGGTAGAAGGTGATATCACATTACAGGAGAAGAGTAACTTCTGCAACAGCGTGGCAAAGGAAGAGCACGGCATAACGAGGGGAATTACCAGAGTCCTGTTGATCTACATTCTAGATTAAAGGGCACGTATGAAGTTACAGCAGGAGAAGATACTGGAAAGGCAAGACTTTAAAGGGTCTTGTATGCCATAGTAAGTAAGGAAGATGGCTTTATCCTAAAGGGATAGTGGGTCACTTCAGTATTTAAACAGTGGAATGACACTATCTCATTTACGTTTTACAAAGAGTACTCTGACAGCAGTTAATGATCTGGAATTGTTGGAACAAACAATCTAAGAAATGAAAAAATGAAGGTTATTTGAAAAAAAATCCCTAATGCCACTGTGCTTTCCAAGCCAAGCATTATCAAGTAGCATAATTAGGTTTTAACCACATTATTTTTATTGGGTAAATTAGGCTGGAAGTTCATAGAAGCTTTTATTGGCATGGTTTCTTGTTTCAGCTTGGCCTCCCTAATCCAAGAATGCTTCCTTAGGGCTGAGAGGCACACTGGGAATTTCAGCTCAGGTTCGGCAAAGACCTCTGGGGGCTGGCCCAGCCCCTGGCCGCAGGTCCCTACGCTGCCCTCCTGTGGTTTCGGCTCCCAGAGGGCAGACACTTCCTGCTGCTTTTTTCTGCTGCTGCTGTTATTGCTGGAGCACCATGGACAGCGTCCCAAGTTCTTTCAACGAAGCAAAGACTCGCGTGAGACATGACAGGTCTATAGAGCTACTTATCAGTGAGGGAGAGGCAAGGGGTTGGCACTTCCAGGAATATGACGGAAAGAAAAGGAAGAATAAAAAGCTGCTATCACACCTGCCACGAGGGCAATAAGAGATACGTGATATGGCATGGCAGAAAGCTCGTGAGATGGTTCAGTGCTTGTGAACAAATCGCATATTTAGGGTTGCAAAAGTATGTTAGAAACAGTTTTTAGGTCATATTCCTCCTGTAGTGAATGCAGAGGCACATTCTGAGCCTTACGGTTGTCTCAGCGTCGTAGATCTCCTGCATTAAGGGCTGCAACACCAGCTGCATGTCTGCTTCTAATTCTCTAGTCTGCAAACACAGACGACCACGTACACAGGTTATCGAGGAAGAACCAAACTAGTCTGGAAGAGTTTGGATGTTTTATGAATGCTGTGTATTCATATCCCATTTTAGGTCTCTGCTGTGAAGGATTAAAATAATGATGGATCGGCCTCTGGAAGTTCACTGAGTCTTAGGTCTTAGATCAGAAACCTGGGTGAAAGTTCAGTCAATCTAATTAAAGAAAGTTTTATTAAAGGCTAGATCGTGTCGTAGGTGCTGTGGTCACTGGGATAGAAGCCACTCAGTTCTTACCCTTCATGAGTATACAAGACCATTGATGGTTAATTGAAGTTCTACATGAGAAGAGCTGTTTTAGAGTAATTAATGGGATCATGGGTTAGATTTGGATGTGAGGAAGCTGGCCAGATATTATCACAGCTAAGAGTGGTCAGTGATGACTTTTGGGAGAAGGTAGAGCAGCAGTTGGTGTGGGAGGTGAGCTGAGGGGCATTCTAGAAGAGGGCCAGGCCTGAAACTGCTAAGTGTGTGTGGGTTTCTTCAAAGACTTTAATATGGCTGAAGCTTAAATTGCGAGGCCAGACGTGTTAGAGTTAAAGCTGGAGACATAGGCTGGTCCCTGCTCTTGGGAAACTTGTGTGCAGGCTAAGGAAGGCATCCAGAGTACAGATGTGAGAGCCACTGATGGGTGGTAATGAGGGGAGTCATTTGACGAGTTGCACAATCTATGAAGATCTCTCTGAAGGCTTTATCAAAGCTGGGTTTGGAGACAGTAAGATTTGTGTGAGAGACAGCACTCAGGTAATGCTGCGGTGCTGGGGAGCAGAGGGGGTGCTTGGTCTAGAGCAGTGGCAATAATGATGTGGGTACAGCTGAGAAACATTTCAGGATTTGAGTGGGTAGTACTTGATGACTGCCATGAGCAAAGTCAGGATTGTTGCGAGAGAGGGGCACCAATTTTAGTGAGAAGGTAATTCGTTCCATTTTTTTTCTTTTTGAGGAAGATTAGCCTTGAGCTAACATCCACTGCCAATCCTCCTCTTTTTGCTGAGGAAGATTGGCCCTGAGCTAACATCTGTGCTGGTCTTCCTCTACTTTATATGTGAGACGCCTATCATAGCACGGCTTGCCAAGCGGCACATAGGTCCATGCATGGGATCCGGGCCTGCGAACCCCGGGCTGCTGAAGAGGAGTGTATGAACTTAACTGCAGAGCCACCAGGCCAGCCCCACTTCATTCCTTTTGAGACATGTTGAGTAAGAGAAGAAAACGCTTTTTTTACTTTTATTTTTGGGCAAAATTATCAGTCAGTCTGTGAGGCAAAGTGGGGTCAAGAAGAGACACAGGTTTTATAAACCTCATCCAAGTGTAAAGAGAGAAAGTAGCAAAAGCTCAGGGAAGGGCCGTGTCGGCACATGTCACAGTGCTAAGTTTCAGTTTTAGAGCTTTCTTCTGGGTGAGTTTCTGTATTTGTGTGTGGGTATGATGTAGGGTGACACGATTTTTAAGCTAAAAACTGGCCATGAGGAGAAAGTCTGAAATGGCCGTCAGTAAATTCTGTGTGAATAGAAATGTCTAATCAGCTCCTAATTTCTTAGGAGCAACATTGGTGATTCTTTCCCTTCTGTCAGAGGATTAATCAGAAGTAACTAAAATGTCTAAGTTCCTTTCTTCTGTAACCTACCATAGGATCAAATTCTTTAGAAAAACAATAAAAGTTACAGGTCTGGCTTCACTTATTTCTTCTCGTGGCACCTTTCTGATGGATCTCTCTTCCACGATTTTTCTCTGTACTTATGGATCTTGGCTAATCCAGACAATGGGCATGTTTATATTAGTTCTACGCCATTGACAGAGACCTTTTCTTCCCATTAACAAAGTAGGGAACATAAATTACTTGTCCTATTTCTAATTGGTGTTGGGTTCATATCCTTATCTTTGGTCCTTCACCCTAATTTCCCTCTAGTAACCTTGTGCTTAGACCAGAGGAAAACTTGTCTCTTTGAACATCTTGTGAATCTTAGCAACTGAGAAGTGAAATACACATCTTTTGAGGTGGCTGTTTATTCATGTAAGCCTAGCAATAAAAATTCGCTTTTATTGTGAACCTATTTTGCTAAAACGTTTTTTAAAAGAAGACATATATTATTTCTTGAAGCTGACGTGCTAAAACCTTCAGCATATTTGCCATGAGTGTTTGGATTCCAGTTTCCAATAACGGAAATATCACCCAAATCCTTTGTTAACTAGGGGGAGAGGAGTCCTGATAGTGTCAGAAATCTGTGTGGCTCAGTGGTAGTCCAGGCTGGGTGAATGTCCCTTTCCCTTAAGACCCAACAAAGAAATTTTTGGCTTAAGAGAGCTTGTGGCCGCTGAAAGGCTGAGCTGTACCAGGAGCTGCTGAATCTGTTCTCTTGACAATAGCTGGCGTATCCTAATACAAGTTACTCTACATTCAAATTCTGTTTCAATAAATGCTTTAAAGTTTTTATAAGATGTACTTACTTTTTTTTTTTTTTGAGGAAGATTAGCCCTGAGCTAACATCTGCTGCCAATCCTCTTTTTGCTGAGGAAGACTGGCCCTGAGCTAACATCCATGCCCATCTTCCTCCACTTTACATGTGAGATGCCTACCACAGCATGAGCTGAGCAGTGCCGTGTCCTCACCCGGGATTGGAACTTGTGAACCCTGTGCTGCCAAAGCAGAACATGTACACTTAACCGCTGCACCACCGGGCCGGCCCCTGTACTTACACTTTTACTACTGGCTACGTCTACATTATAATAATAATTGGTATTCATAAGGGTGACCCCCAAACAGCATGAAATGTTGAATCAAAGCTGTATCACATTTGTTCTATAGTTTCTAAGGCAGTAAAGTGGATTTTCATAAACCATATGGGGTGAAATTCAAAGGCTTGTTTTACTTAAAGTTTATGGGTAGTCTGGCCGGAAAACCTCATATTTGACCTCTTTGGTTAACTGTAGTTTTACTACGCAGGCTTGCTGAGAGCGCAACCTCATGTTAGATGGACAGAGGGAATTATCTAGATTTATGGAGGGTACATGTAATAATGAAATATTTAAAATGCAAATGGAGGAAATCCTTTGTACTTCAATGTATTGAATATGTTCAAGTCTACTTGGCATAAGGAAGCCAAGTAGGAAATTATGTGTTTAAGGATGGCAAACTACCCAGTCACCTGGAACGTCATATCACTTACCTATGCAGAAGAGAAATTGAAAATGCCCTGTAGAAAGGCAAGCAGAACGGTAATGTGCCAACCCAACCTATCAAAAAAAGAAATGGAGAAAATGTGAGGTTGTCAAATTTTATATCAAGACAATAATGTTTCACAATATACATATACTTTTTTTTTAAGTACAGAAAGAGATAATTCTAGCTGCTTGAAGAAACAAAGGAGCGAGTTGGAATGCAGTGACAACTTTATACTACAAGAATGAGATGCGTGTCTTTAGAGTGGAATGGAGACTCTGAAAAGTAAAGGTTAGCGTCATTAATTCTGACCAGTTAATCAGGTTAGCCTTTGGGTGAAATCTACTGGAGTTTGAAATCATCTTCTGAGAAGCATAGAAACTGGCATATTTCTTAAGGAAGCCTACTTACACGAAGCCCGAGATTAAAAGGTGACTTCCTGTTAAGGAATCGTCTGCTGGTCTTTCACAAGGTGAGAATCTGTGCCTCCAGAGGGAAGCTCTCTGTAGCTGGTAGGTGGAGCCTCAACAAGAAGCCCAGGAGTTGCTGTGATACACACATGTGCTATACTGTCTAGGCTCCCCAGACTGACCAACCTGACCAGCATTAGCACCCCATGCTTGCCAACTTCCGTTGTGATTTTCCAGTTTATCACAACCCTGTCTACCTGAATTCTACTTATGCCAATAAGAGACCCCCAAATAAAGTATGTCTTAGGTTCATTTTATTTTGCTGGGGAGTTTCAGGTTTAATTCCTGGACTCTTGTCTTAACCACCTTAAAAATGTCCTCCTGCCAGATCTGCCATTCCAGCTATCAAGGCTTGTCCTTCTAACAAGTTTACATGTTCTGCAAACAATCTGAGATTTACTCATTGTATGCAAAGTTTCTATTGCACCCATAAAAATTCATATTTCTGCATATTTTTAAGTTCTCTTTACCAAGAGTTAGCAAATTAACTCATTGTTTTCTTTATATTTTTTAATTAAGAAAAAGTTTTCTTTTGAAGAAGATTAGCCCTAAGCTAACATCTGCCGCCAATCTTCCTCTTTTTGCTGAGGAAGACTGGCTGTAAGCTAACATCCACGCCCATCTTCCTCTATTTTATATGTGGGACGCCTGCCACAGCATGGCTTGACAAGTGGTGTGCATGTCCGCACCCAGGATCTGAACCGGCAAACCCCGGGCCGCTGAAAGTGAGATGTGCAAGCTTAACTGCTGCACCACCAGGCCAGCCCCTCTTTGTTCTCTAAGTGTAACAAATGTGAATATCCTGTTTTGTATAAGAAAATATTAGACTTAGATCAATGTCCTGCAAAAAAATTACACATGGAACAAATATTTATTGAATAAGTTAGTGACTACCCATTAGCTACTCTGAATTAACTATGAAATCTATAGTTTTCTTTCTCTTTATTAATAGCTTAATTTTCCTGTCACATAGGTGACAAATTTTACTTGATGTGTTTTATTTATTTATCTTAAAGCTCAGTAACTTTTGTAAAATAGGTATTTGTATTGATTATTCTGCGTCAAATTTACCTAGGGTATGACGTGCAGTTTCAATCAATATATTCAAATATTTTTTTTATTTTGAAATGATTTACCTGAGCTATATATTTAAATTTTTGGCCCAGTATTTTATTTCTCATTTTTGGAGTTACCAACATGCATAGTATGAGTCTCCCTGGTCTTTTTTTGAAAGCCAAGTTTATTGATGTATAATTTGTGTATAGTAAAATTCACCCTTTTTTAACTGTACCATTTGACAAGTTGTGACAAATACTGTATGATCACTACCACAATCAAAATACAGAATATCATCTATCATCCAAAAACTTCCCACCTGCTTCTTTCTAGTCACAGAAGTTTGCCTTCCTAAAACTTTTTGCATTGGCAATCATGTTTTTTGATCAGTCCCTTCTTTGTGGCCAACAGTATGCAATTACTGAATGGCCAACTGGGAAAAAGTCTTGCCCTTAATATTCATGAAAGAAATACAAATTAAATAACAATTAATACCACTTTTGTCTGTCTTATTGGAACATGTTAAAAGTATGACATCCATTGTGAAAATAGTGTAGACGACAAAGTTATATATTGCTTGTGGGAATAAATATTGATAAATTTTTGGAGGGAGTGCTAAATTACAACTTTTAAAATATCCAGTTCTTTAAACTATTAATTTCATTTTCAAAGAAACTGTTAGAGATATGCATTGGTATTAATGTATAAAGATATTCATCATAGCATTTTTTATAGTCAAAACTATTATAAAATGAATATTCAAAGAATGAAATGGATTATATTATACTATATCTGCATAATGGGATAATATGCACCTATTAAAATATTTTTGAATGTATAACTGCTATGGGATGTGACCATTTTAATAGATAACAATTGAGATCGATACCCTGGTTCATAAGTATTCCTTCTTAGGGGTGGGCAGACTTCCAAAGAGACTGTCTCTACCACAGCTTATTGATCTGAATTTTCCATGATTTCTATAATCAGCATTGCTTCTTTTATAATCACATTAAAAAAAGAAAGCCCAGCTATCCCCTGTAGATGGTATATAACAAATAGAAGATTAAGCACTTCAGAGGCCACAATGCCAAATCTCTATGCCAAAAAAAGTTGTAAATACAAGGTTTTAGAGAGCTCATGCAGAATTTTTAGACTATAGTTTTATAACAAATAAGATGGCAGGGAAGTCATAGGTCTTGTAATACAAAAGCAATGCCATTCATTTAAGAACCATTTTAAGAGAAAGAATCTTGAGAGAGAAGACTTGAGCTAATTAAATTTATTTTAATAGTTTTGTGTAGAAGATATTTTATTTTTTGGTGGCCATTTGATCTTGATAATAATGTTAGACTTTAATTCATGGGTATATAGACATGAAAGACATATTTGATACAACATTTGGCTGGCATTGATCTCCATAAACATTTGAATAAATCTTCAAAAATCTGTCATGGCAACAAGAATGCTGAGCACAAACTCCATGACGTATGTGACCTACTCGTGTTGGGATGGTTTGAAATGTCTCTTAGTCCCAGCCCGGCCCTTCCCCTTCCCATTGGAGTCATCTTTATGACTTGTCTATTTCATAATTCTGGAAGTTTATATCTATGGACATGTGTATGTGTTTACTTGTCTCAGTTAAAATTATTTTTACGTTTGTTTCACATTTCAAAAAAGCAAATATTCATTTTATTTCCAAGTCAGATAATGGAGTAAGAAATGTCTGTTTTATTTTAAGACATGGATTATGTTCACAAAATTAAAATATAAACAAAGATACACACTGAATTGTCTTTACATCCAAACTGTGAATCCTTGAGAAGAGAGAATACATACTTTGTTCACTATGATCTTTTATTGCCTAGAAAATAGAGGATCAATAAATATTGGGTATGAATGAATATCACACTTGTAGAATATCAACCTAATTAACAAGGTTCAAGGAAATCTAAGTGAATTAGACATACACAAACTCTTTTCTTTCAAAAAAATTCTTATTACATTCCAGGCATTAGAAAGTGGATATATGAAAGATGCAAATGAAGAAGAGTGGAGTTGGTCTGACCAAGCAACACAATATCCGTTGCTCCTCTCTATTCTTTCTCATGTCATTGCATGATGTTTTCCCTGTCTCTTAGTGGAATGAGTCTCTCTGGTTTAAACCCTGTAAAGCAACTAGGAGTTATGAAATACTTTGGTTCTTCTTCACTTGACAACTGTTTGTGTTCATAAAATGCTTTCCATGCTGACACGTCTTTACTCTTACAAATAATTAGTTGGTTATGGTTATAATTTGAGAAAAGGACAAGACCTCACATTTCAACACTACCAGGGGACTTTGAGATACTAATATTTTGCTATCTAGGATAATCTAAATATTATCAGGACCTTTTGTCAATAGTAATTACTGGGATTCTGTTAGTTGATATACAAATAAAAAGGAGAGAGATTTACTGTAGACTCCTAAAACAAACTATTGTGGAATCAAGTTTGTCTATATTTTAGGTAGATTATGATCTAAATTAGATGCTCCTTAGATTTCTCAACTGTTTGGGTGGTTAAACTCAAATCCAAACTCTGTGAATTCAAGGGTCTCCATGAGTAAATTGTACCCTTAAATCTTACTTTCCTACCATTTCAAGTCACCTTGCTATCATTAATAAACTCTCTGCTTTTTTGGGTCAATGTTGTTGATGCTGTAAATCTTGCCTGCTTCAAAACTCGAGCAAGACTGACTGATCTCCTTGATGAAATACTTCTTTGATTAGCTCATCCTTTGGGATGAGTTTCTATCACATTATCAAGCCCTTGCTTAAATGACATTTGGGAGTGTCATTTGATATATGTTCATTGTTCTAACTACACTATGGATCTTTCAAGACTGATACAGATATTAGAGAAACTGAAAGAATGATTTATTTTCTGAGGTAAGCTCCCTAAAAGTGACACTTGTTCAACCCTTTCTTCAGGCAGAGATGTTGAGACTATGGTTGTTAACACATTATGAAAAGAAGTATTATAATGGTGAAACACTAGAAGACATTTTCAAATAGTTCCTCTTTTTTATGTACTTGTTCCCTAAGGAACAGATGGTACCAGCCATGGCTCTGTCTAAACCCATCTCCAAGCTTGCTCCACAAATGTAAGAACTCTCCTTTTTCTGCCCTAGGCCCATGATAAACACTTCTGCTATTCATAGGCTTGCATGTGTTTATGTGCTGTCGCATTGTCATGGGAAGGACAGAAATGGCAGAAGATATTTTCTGAGAGTCTTAATTTTTCTAGGAGACATTAATCAAAGCTCTACTTAAGGTGAAAACCTGAAGATTATTACATAAATCCTAAATTAGCAAAATGTTATTTAGGAAAGTTCAGCATGTCAGGTTCACTATATATTTCTTTCAAGCCCACTGGCTTCTATTAGCAATCAGAAGAATGGCATTTATATGGAGAGAGATACACTGTATCTTCTTCAGGTTAATATATTTTTATTTTCAAGAATGTTCAAGAAAGACCCAAATTAGGATTTCTCTTTCTAACCATCTGTCTTTTCTTCCTATGACCTGGGAAAATGTGCCTAGTTTATTCATCTTTACCCTAGATTTAAAAAAATACAAATAAAGGAGAAAGTAACCCTATTTACTACTCATCTTCTAAAAGCAGCACTTATTAAAATTTCATTCAGCATTTGATCCTTTACGCCAACACAAAAGTTCAGATAATGTCCAAGAAAATTAGTACAAGTCAATAGGTCTTCTCCCAGGCATGTTTTGTCACTGAGCTTTTGCTGCATCCTTGATTGAAGGTCATGCTTTACTAGAAGCATGACAGTGACACCAGTCAGCTCTATATTAGATCTGCTTCTTGTGGTTTACAGAATAGTCCAACTAAGATCATTCCATTTCTGACAAACCACAGTGAAATCTGGGCTCTCCACTGGATTAGAGTTTTTATGACTATGCTGAAATTTTGGTCGATTATTGAAACTATGCATTTAGGTGGATTCCTGAGGTAAACTGGTCTGGATGGAAATAAATACCAGGCTCAATCATTTTAAAAGAAATTAGCAGTTTGATTCTGAAGGTTTACTGTAGTAGAAAAGACTTTCTTTTCATGCTATCAGAGGCAAAACTGCTGATAAATGAAGAAATGCAGCTAGCTAGGAAAAAAATCTTCTTTACTGACACCATTTATATGAAAGCATATTTGTGTTATACTGCTGGACAAGACAAATAGACTTTTCTCTAAATCATTTGTTCTGATCTGCCATCTTAAAATGGAGATACATTTTCTTTTTATAATCACTTAGTTATTTACAATTGGCATAAATAGTGATAAAAGAAAGTAAAAATAAAACCATAGAGGCTGGCCCACTGGCACAGTGGTTAACTTTGCATGCTTGCTTTGGCTGCCTGGGGTTCGCAGGTTCAGAACCCTGGGTGTGGACCTAGCACCACTCTTCAAGCCACGCTGTGGTGGCAACCCACATAAAATAGAGGAAGATTGGCACAGATGTTAGCTCAGGGCCAATCTTCCTCACACAAAAAAATAAATAAAACCATTAATTTCCCTTCTCTGACAAGTAGTTTATAAGTCACAACAAAAATGTACCTCTTCATAGCCTTCAAATTAATTATTTCACTTGTAAAATAGAGCTGCTTAAATGCTTGATTAATGCAAATGTGGCTTAATTATTGTGTCTGGGAAATTTTTTATTTTAATTAGAAAAATGTATTATTTGAAAAATTCTCTTACCTATTGATTGTACTCTAGGGTATTTGTGAAAATAAGTGCATTGATAGTTTATAGATGAAGGGAATTTCTGTTTAAAATATCAAGACACTTTTACAATAACTTTCTTCTGGCTATTGTTTCTCCATCCTCTCTCCCTGCCCTTGCTACCAGTTCTTATATCCCTTCCCCATTAAGAATTTGCCAGCTTTGGAGAATTCATTCACTCCAGAGTCAGCAAGTGCTGAGCTGATTATTATAACTTGGCCAGGAGGAAGCTTAGAAGGAGTTTCACATGTGAGACAGAAGGATACCTCTAAACAAAGACTCCTTGAAAGATCAGCTAAATAATTTGTGGGCCCATTGCAAAATGAAAATGCAGAATTTTTTGTTCAAAAATTATTTCAAGATGATGACAACAGAGCATTAAACCAAGCAGGGACCCTTTGTTGTTTAGCTCTGAATTTATGACCTCATTTTTACTTTTGTGAACTGGACTTGACAATAATTTAGGAGACTAAGGTTCCCTTCCATCATCACTGGAAACTCTTAAGAAAACCCTAAGCCTTTGGCTTCCTTTTTTCTCTCTCCTAGGCCCCACCTAGATCCTTCTAGCTCTGTGGATCAAAGATAAGTCTGAAGGAGGAGGAGGACAGCTCAACAGAAGAAAGAGGAAAAGGACACTTTAAAAGAGTACCCTTGAAACTAAAGGCATTCTTGAGTTCAAATTAGTCCACCTCCTAAGTACACAACCCAAACAAGGAAAGCCAAGGAACCAAAGAACATATCAAGATTCTGTTCAATGTTACTCCTCCTAACAATAGTACAAGGACCTGAGCCAAGGGGAAGAGTGAGCTCATCAGTAGTTCCTCCGGGCTCTTATGTTTCCAAAAATAGTTCTGCATTTCCAAAGCAGCTTCTTAATTCTTCCCGATAACCCAATACATTAAGGCAGGTAGCAATCACTTTTTATTTATGAGGAAACTGAGGCTCATGTGACTTAGCTGATGTTTTCAAAGTCACAAAATAAATCTGCAAAAGTTTTTGAGACCTCAGAATTCTGAAATGCTCAGGAAAGAATCTTGCCATATCTTGCTGCGACTATCAAGATATTTGTCACTGTTTATATCCATTTCTATGTTATTTCTAGATTCATTGTCATCTGGATCTCTAACTTCATTTAGTAAATTCTTTTCCTTTCCCTACTTATTTGTTTTTAAATATGGTAATTCTTTAGTTTATGTCTGTGTAATTTTTTAAAATGAAGTGTTTTTCAAGCATTTGAAGTTAGTTCTTTGATATTTATTATTTCAATAGTGAGACAAGATAGCAATTAATTACTACAATTTTAAGCTGAACCAATAACTGGTTTCCATATGTGGCTGGGAGCTACATATGATCTCTCAGAGTCACCTTCAATAGTTATGTGCTGTGAGCTATGCTGTTAGCATTAAATATCATCCTGCACGTAGATGGGGATCAGAAGATTGTACAGTTGCTTAGTTACTTGCTTTTTTCATTGCTTCCCATTTAAGCCAATGACTAAATGAACAATTAGGACTTGGGTTGTGTGAGAGATGTGTTTTATTTGGCATGGACCCTAATGATCAGATAATGAACAGCTTCATTCCTATCAAGAGGATATTGTAAAGGATGGTTTCATTTCTTAATGCTGACCCTCACTCAGAAGCAGACTGCTCTAATCATGATAGTTAATGACCAATAAGTGGCCATTTGTCACATTTTCATTCTTTATTCCAGGCCTCAGTCAACCTCTAACATAAAGAATTCAAACTATGATGAAATGCTTTAACAGGTAATGATGAGAGAGATGATGAGAACTTTTAGAGCAGGGTTCATGTTCCATATGTTCTCTGTAGTAATCACGTTGAAAAGTAGTAGTTTGGTTCTGAGGCACTACACAGTTTGATTCACTGGACATTTATTGACTACTGTATGTGTAACTCATAAGAGTAGAAAGAGAAATGAATATCAAGGCATAAGTCTCTGCCTCTAGTAGACTTACCCTGTAATAGGAAGTCAAGTTCCAATCAAAATTTAAATAAAATAAGCTAAGGCAAACTTGGTTACTAGGCTTGTGTGCAGAAAAATCATAAATTCAGAGGAAATCTCAGAAGTCTCTAAAAGTTATGAAGACCTTTAATTGTTCCTTATGTACCCTTGGCCTGTGTGTACTTGACTTTGACTGTAAACATAACCCAACATTTGAAAAGTTCACAGTTAGATTGTGGAAGTTCATTAACTACATGATTCAAGCTGATTTGTTATGTTTAAATTTCCATAATCCATTTACAAGGTTTAGCCATTTAAAATCTCTAAATTAGCAGTTTTCTCTGCTTCTGTTATTCAGGTCATTGCACCTTAGATAAGCTAAATGTTTAAGTGTTCCCTGTAAAGAAAGCAAACAAAATTTAAATATCTGCCATTGGAAGGTCAAAAGAAGGAAAGTAATCATCAGCTGACTGACTAGAAACTTCCATTAGTTTTCTATTGCATCTGCCCCTCCTCATTACCATATATAATTACAACTGAAATATTGAAATTTGGTAAAATGTTTCCTTTTAAAATGAATATTACAATTCTAAACAGGTATTGTAATGTATAAAACTTGGGTCATTTAGGATTCCTTTGGCATATAGCATTATCAATACAAAGGCACTATTTAAAATAGGGTTATTTTCATTTTAAACTTTAGTTGGATGATACATCTCATGAGAATGGATGTAGAACATATGGCATATCATATCCAAATGAAAAATGACATAACATTTCATTTTAAAATACTTCAGTTCTTAGAATAGTTTCTCTAATAGTTTATATTTTATGCTATTAATTAGAAAGAACTTGAGGCTAAGTGTAAGTGGAAATCAAAATTACATTGACAAAAGTTAAAACATCATTTGTCACCAAATATTGATCTCTCCAAAAAGGAATTGGGTAATAAGAAGATGGAAATAACCATCTGTAACTTCTTTTTCTCAGTAATTATCTAAAGTTATAGAAAGTGTTAAGACAGAAAATTATTATTGAGTACTTTTTAAGCATTAAGATAACATTTGTAATGCTTATAATGATGTTTTGCTTCTTTAAAGAAATATTGATTTACTTAACGTCTACTGTGTGTGTCAACCTGTAGGAGATAAAAATATGTCTCCCCAGAATCTTAAAATCTATTAGCAGAATTAAAATGTCAACATAAATAACTGCAATGATTGGTGGAACATGAAGACCCATAATTGAGGTACAGAAAAAGTAATATGAATATTGAAAGATGGGAGTATTACTTCCAACTTGTAGATGGGGAGTGAGCTGGATCACCAGATTCCACAGATGAAGTGGCATTGCACAGAGAATGGGCCCTTTAAGGATGACGTAACTCAAATGTACAAGTGTCATGTGTAGGAATGAAGGGCACATTGAGCGCTCTGCCTGACTGAGGCATGCAGAATTGAAGAACAGGAGCTGAAAAGTTTTGGAAAACATGTGGGACCTTATTATGTATGGAAGAGCTTTGAATGCTAGTTTGAAGAGTGGGATCCTTCGATTCCATTCAGTGAATATACATCATGCTCTTTACCCTTTGTGCTGTGCTAAAATCCACGAATATAAAAACATCAAGGCAATGAGGTCTCACTCCTCAAGAAGTTCACTTGGTAGATGTGGCAGATGCAATACATGTCAGGAGTGGAGTGGGTTAGGTAGATTATTGGATACTTTTGATCAGAGGAGATCTGGGCTATGTTTTGGAAGTAACAATATGAAGGTAATGTGTAAAATAAATTGGAATGGAGAAGACTTGGGCAATATACCATCTAATGTCAGCCCTCCCAATTTTATTTTATTCAGTTCTGAAAAAGACATCTCTTAAGATAAAAAGGGAAAATACCAAATTATGTTTTCAGGCTGGTGTGGAGAATGAATCTAAGTGGAGTGAGGCTTTTTTTCAGGAATTCCAAGTTAATGTTCTAATTTCATTTAAGTGAAGGTACTTCTGACATGGAGTAGTCACAAGAATGATTTATTTCTTTAATATGTACAACTGCATTCACTAATGAGGGCAGAGGCATGGTGCCAGATTGTGAAAGCACCAGTGTTCTGCCCTCTCAGGAGATCTTCTCAGCAGCTCAAGATCACAGCAAGAGAAAATAAGTGATACCAAGGATTTGGGTGAGAGGGGAGAGAATGATGGAGGGGAGGGGGAAAAGAGATTCTGTTGAAATTAAAGAATGGAGTAAATAGGCATAAAATTAATACTCAGTCTTATAAAAGTTTTAGAATAAGAAAATATGGCATAATTAAAGGCTAACTGATTGCTCTTCAAATTCTGCTGCTGAATTATTAAAGTATTTTAACTTTTCTCATATGGTAGGCAGAATTCTAGGATGTCCCTAAGATTCCTACCACCCAAAGCAGGTGCCCTGGATTATCCCTTCTTCTTAAGGAGGGATAGAACCTCTGAACATGATGATGTCTCTCCCAGGAGAAATTGAAATTATATGGCCCAAATGAAGGGATTTTTGCAGATGTGATTATGATTCTTCTAATCAGTTGACTTTGAATCAATCAGAAGGGAGATTATTCTGGGTGAGCCTGAACTAATTCGATGAGCCCTCAAAGAAGGAGTCTAGAAGTCAGAAATATTCTCTGTGACTGGCTTTGAAGAAGTCAGTCACCATGAGCTATTCAGCTGCAAATAAATGGATTCTGCCAATGACCACATAAGCTTAGAAGAGGATTCGAGCCTCAGATGAACCCATGGCTCTGACCGACGCCTGATTGCTGCCTTGGCAGACCCTGAGCAGAGGACTTGGCTGAGCAGAATCCAGACTTCTGACCTACAGAAACTATGAGATAATAAATGGGTGCTGCTTTAAATTGCTAAGTTTGTGCTAATTTGTTGCACAGCCGTAAAAATTAACACACTCCTCGTTGGATAAATATTTTGAGGGCAGGAGAGTGGGGATAATAGAAATGGAAAATACTTTTACTAAAAATTGAATGAAAATCCACTGACAGTGCTCAGTGGATTAGAAAACCTGAAAGTATTCAGACTAGTAGACTTCTTTCCCCTATATCTGGCTCTTACTTCTAAGAGTTAGGTATAGTTTGGGACAGAGCAGGCTGTCAAATGACAGCATAAAATGGCCATGTGGTACTGTGACAGAAAAAAATATATGCCTCTTTATCTCACTTGATTATCACCAGGAAATTATCATTAGTCTGTCGGGGAGGAAATGGGCTATTTTGCTTAAAATTGGACTTGGATTTGTTGACATTGTTTGTCAGTTAACTGTCAATTTAAGGCACAACTGTATCACTTATTCTGCCTCTTTGTTTCTGTCTGGAAAATATTTTCTTTACATTGTACTGAGGAATGTGATTAAGAACTGAATCAAGAATTCATGTATCAGATAGACACAGAAATAATGGTTGTTAGTGTTATGCAAGTGCAATATTTGTGGAGGGTTCTGCCCCCTTCCCTCCCACATTTCCTGCTTGATAACAGAAGTTGATAACAGAAGTTGATTTTTAAAAAGGATGAAGAAATGACAAAAACACTGTAGACAGAGTAAAGCTCCAGAGTTATGCTAATAAACAACTTGGCAATCTTTAGGAAGGAAAAGAAGGTAGGGTGGTTCTCTACCAGTGGAAAAGCACATGGAGTTCAGTTATACAAAGTGGTTCAACGCAGCAGTAGAAAGGTTTATTTGTCCCCTAAATGTGTCATCAGGAGGATGAGCTTGGAAAGACTGCTTCCTTCATCCCTTTTCTGAAGGCTGAATTTGAAGGCCAATGTCTCATTGTAACAGTAAGGAATGGAAAACAGAAAGTGACAGAATCTCTAACTATCTGAATCACAGGCTGAGAGGAGATGGAGGCACCCAAGTGGGGAAGGCCAAGGAGTAAGAAGGAGGGAAAGAAACAAACAGGGAGAGAGAGAAGTCATACCCTAATGTCTTTTAATGAACATGTTTTGTATTGTCGACTGAAGAAGAAACACAAAAAAACAGTTTAGCATTATTCTCTGGACTCTGTGTATTTGATTGTACAATTTTAGAACTCTTTGATAGTGGAGTATATTTTTAATTCTTTCAAACATTAAGGGTTTAGATATAAGGTTACGGTTTCCTGTTTACTAGGATTCTAAGAACCTAGAGAATATGTAAGTCAACAAACAGGATTTCAAGTAGTTTTATTATTAAACTTCAGAGTATTATATCTACATATATATTTGCAGATATGAACAACACATAATTCTGCAGCATTTTCTATCAAGTTCCTATAAATAGTGTCTATTTTATCATATTCAGCAAAATCATAAGAGTTCAGCAATAGTCTTTTCTATTCTGGTAGTTATGTGTATGCCTTGCATTCAGATCACCCTAAAATTGCCAGGGCCTATCACCTCTGATCTCGTTATCTGGCCAGTTCATGGTAGGCTACACCAGCTTCTTCTTTGGGACTTCTGAAGCTGAAGTTACCGTCTGTGTTCACGTGAGGGAGGGAAGGAGTATAATGATTCCCCCTCTATCCCCTCAGCTGCCTGGGGGAATATCCACTTAATCAAAAGTGGAATCTGGAGTAAAGACATTATGGAGCAAAGTGAAAGGGAAGACTTTACAGCAGTCCCATCACCCCACAGTGAGAGATTTTTTTCTTGCTCTTCTACAATGTTCCTGAATAATATCCAATTCAATATTTTTCATTCTTGTAGGAAAAAGGTCACAAATAATTTTACTAGGATTAAGGCATCTTAGGGTACAAAATATATACATGTAAATATGCACTTTCGTATCCAGTTAACTTTGTTCAGTTTAAAGTTTCTCATTCTCTTCGTTGTCTTTCCTGTAACAACCACAAGTTGACCAGTTACAGCCTTTGCGTCATACTAAATTTTCTGGATAATACAATCCTACTTCCCATTCTACCTAATCGAAAGTCAAAGGTATTTCTACCACATCACTTTGTCCTGAAAATGCAGAGTACTTTCTCTGGTTTCTACTGTTTTTATGCCAAAAAGTATTCTTGTTTAATTATCTGAATACTAATTCATGTGTGTATTCTACAGAGCAATGTGGATATAAATAGTCCTAACACAGCAAAGTCATTGGTAACAAGGGCACTGAGTTCTATAGGAAACTAAGGATGAAGTTGTTCACTGAACTTGAGAGTGAGTCTATCCAAGGCCTCTGACCACCAAAAGTTCATCATAACTTTTTGGCTCATCCATGCTTTTGAAAATTCCTCTGTCCCCTGTCTAAACTGGTTTCCTGTGCAAGGCCATGACCTGCACTAATCATTGGCTCTTCCTCTGGAATCTTCACATGTAACTTCCTTTAAAGATAGTTGATTTCCCGTGCTCTCAGTCTCCCACTATTCTCTGCCCATACCTGATAGCTTTGTCACATAAAAATCATGACTCTTCCATCACAATCCATCAGGAAACCACTTATTTAGGCAAATATTTCTCAGACATCTCTTCTTTAAAGAGCAACACCAGGATTGGATGTAAACACACCTGTTACTATTATTGTTTGGTTACTCAGACTGTCGTCAGCTTTGTAGTTGCATTAAAGAATACATATTTTTAAAGAGAGAAAAAGGGTATATCACACAATTAGAGGGACAGTATTAATCTGGATGAAGGGATTTTAGGCTGTGTGAAAGGCTCTCTTAAAGCTGATGTCCTGTTTACAGGTCCATCAATGACTTGGTTGAAGATGTGGAATGCAGGCTCATTAAAATATGGATCGTCAGAGCTTGGAGAGATAATAGAAATAGTGGAGGGCAGAATTGGGATTTTGAGAAGATAAATGATGACTAAAATAATCAAATACAAATATAATAAGGATATATGTAAATACTGAACTTGAGTTAAAAAAATCAAGGGCATAAATACAGGTTAGGGCAACACCTGACTTGATAGCAGGTGTTCATTAATGCTAATTAATAACAAAGCAAAACAAAAACCAGAAAAAGCTATGGAATTTTTCATTTAGGCCAATGATATGATGTGTTCTCTGAAATAGCTAACATAATCTTACCCTACACAATCTTATTAAAAAGAATGAAACATCTTATGTAAACATATATATTTATGTAAATGTATTAATGATTCATATGTGTTGATATGAATGTAAAATGAGACATAGGAGGCCACACAAATAACAATTACATTGGTTAGCTTAGAGGATTTAATGCATTTTTAAAATAGAATCCTATTTTAAAGTTTGATATCACAATTACAGTACATAAAATAAAATAACATCAGGAGTATATGGAACTCCTAAAGAAGTAAGAATAATAATAGCAACAAGAACTATATTCTTGTTATACTTGTGTAGCAAACTACAGTTTATATTACATAATATCTACACTTTATTATTAGTTAAAATTATTCTTTAATATTCACTTTAATTGGCTCCCTACAACTCTGTAAGATAAGTAAGGTAGGAATTATTTTACATTGTAGGTATTAATGGAAAGTCAGAGAGGCAAACGGATCTGTTTTGATCTCAGTTCTAGTGGTCAAGCAAGGACACAAATGTGTCTTTTCAGAAGTATTGTTCTGGATGAATCAGAGTAACAGAGGAAGAAAGGACAGATTTGGTATTCTGTTTTGAATGTATGCATATTTGCGCGGGAAAGTATAATATACAGGGTAAAAGACTATCTTAGAGTATATCATATCCATATAAATAATATCATATAAAATAATGTACTATAATGTAATAAAGTTAGAAGTTTAATTATATATTTATTTCATTTATTTATTCTAATAAGGATATTGAAAAACTGAAATTCATCAAAGATAAGTATAAAAAGTGAGCTAACATTCTGAAAAACACTGTCTAAGAAAAGTGGTCTTGAAGGAGTTGAGAAATGTTTTATTAAAGAGCAAGCTCCGAAGGGTAGAAACCATTGCTGTTTTGTTCATAAATGGTTCTTGGTACATAGCAGGTGCAGAATAATTGTTTGTTCAGTGAACGAACAAATGAATGAATGCTTAGCCTGGAATAGATGACATAATTTCTGTCATTTATTTGAAGGAAAGACATTTGATTTATTTCAGAGGATAGTTGTGGAAATAAGAACTGGACGTTTTATTGAGATAAACTTCTGCTATATTTATATAAGGAAGAAATTCCTCATGATAAGTGCTTTTTGAGGCTTTTTAAAGTGTTTGAGATTACTCTGCTGCAGGAGTAGTCTCTTAATTTTAAGTGCCTACATTTCAACTTAAGTACCAAAAGCTGTTTTCCTAACTACAGAATATTTTGCGGGTAAAGAACATGCCATATACATCTGGTATTTTTCTGCTAAAACTTGGACCATTATCAAAACTCTTAAAATAATTTCCATGACCTCAAGTGAAAGACTAAATAATGGATTCTATTTTTGAATTGAAATATGCCACTTTAGGAATAGGCAAGAGTGGACTAGGACAGCAGTTAATATAGATAATTCTCAGAAATCTTAATTTTTAAAAAATTCCAACTTCTCAATTACCCAGGTATGATTTTTCTGCTAGCCTTTCTAACTTTTAATGTGAAGTGCCCCAAAACTGGAGGAAAGCTTCAGATTTGGTCGGAGGTGATTACGGACAACACTCGTAGTAGAATTTGCTTTTAGGGAGAAAAAAGTTTTGGGGACATATCAATAGTTGAACTTCATTTTTACATTTTTCATGTGTATGAGTAAATCCACTGAAGTCTTGAACACATTAGTGAAGCTTAATTTCGCCTTTCAGAGAACAGAATTCAGAAAAGCGCAATATATGTTAGGAATATAATAGATCTGGCTAGTCACCAAAGGAACACATTTTCTTGTGTTTGTTTGTTGTAAAATAAATGGCCTGTTCATTCTTTCTTTGATGATTTGTTTATTTCTTAAATATATATCAAACGAAATTGATCTTGTTGAAAGTTAACCTCATTATTCAAATCATTTATTAAGGGCAAATGTGTACAATATAAGTTAAAAAGTAACTTGAAATTTCAGACAAACAACACCTACACTGACAGATATATACATGATTAAATTTTGAACACATTTAAAGATCTACAGATTAAAGAACGCAATTTATGTATGAAAAACCGTCTTGGAGATCTGATTTTATGGAGCAATAAAATTTTTATTTTGGAAGTTTCAATATAACAATATATATATATATATATATATATATATATATACTTTAAAGTTTTGTGGTGAGTATATTTCACATATACAATATCTACCAAAAAGTGTCATGGTAAATATAAAATGTGAACAAAACTCTTTTATAAAAATTCAATGAAAGTTTATAGTATTATAGCATATATTTCTCACTGGTATTTACTGAAACTAATGTATTGCATAATCATTGCTTCAATATTTATGATTAGTTAAAGGCTCAGCTTGCCTGCCTGAATGGGAAAATTTTAATCTTTCTACCTAGCATGCATTTCAGGAAAGGCATACTTTAACCCCTTGCCTGCTTTCACAGACTAAGAAAGGCCGTCTGAGGCTGTACAGAAGCAACAGAACAGAATTCATAACTATGATTTCCAGAATAATATTGTGTCTCAGGGGAACATACAAATAAATGACTCATTTTCTATCTAGTTGTATGATAGGATGGCAATCTTTTTGCTTCATTTCTCTATCTGAAAAATAGATATATCATGAATACCATCTTTCTTTGCATGGATGGAAGTAATTTATGGGATATTTAAGAGTACATTGTAAGTGCATAATGTTCTGCAAATGCTCAATAATTAAGAGAACAGCTCATTTTAAAATATAAATCAAGTATGCTAGGAGAGGAAGAAAGCAGGCAAAGTGCCACCGTGTCAGAGCTCTAGGCAGATTTTGTAGCTGCCGCGAGGTAGACCAGCTTTCATTATGAACTCATCCACAAGATACAGTGGGCCCATCCATAGGCAGACACCAGACTGCCCTTTAGAGCTCTTTGACCTTGCCCAATGACAAAATCTCTAACTTAAAAGACGTAATATGTATCTACTCAGTGTGAGTAATGTTGGGAATAAGTAAAGAACATGATGGTTTTCATGGTACTTTCAGTTCAATGGCGAAAGCAGGCAATTAAATAAGTCAATAATATCTTGCAATGAATTGACACATAGCAGGGGAAGTACAAGGTGGTCAGAGCACACAGTGGGAGACCTGAAGCTCCTCCAGCTTGGAGGTAGAGTTAGTTAGGGAAAGCTTTCCAAGACAGTGCCTTGTGCCTAGCTCTCTGCTACTGGGCAGAAGTTTGGGCTAAGAAAGGAGTAAAATCCCTAAGGAGGTGATACTGTGTATCAAAAAAATTCCAAATAGGAGTATTTTAGAAGTTTCATTTGTTTTACTAATGTTATGACTGTTGTCTCCCTTCAATCTTTATTTTATCATGTGTCGTCCTTGCCTGTCTTTCAGATTTTAAAGTTTTTTTCTTGCATAATAAACTCCTGAATTTAGCTTCCAAGGTTCTCCACAATCTGACACTAACTCATAAATCTTAAAATTCAATCAAAAAGAAGCACCCTCTAGACATGGCAGTATTTGAGCTTTCTTGTATGTGAATTTTGGTCTTCATATATCTTTTCCTGTAAAAATAATTTAAGACATAACCAAAATCTCATCTTCTTCATAAATTCTTTGATTCCACTCCTTGAAAGAAGACTTTCTTTCTAGAAAAAAGATTTATTGTCTATAATGTTAATTTGTTACTTATCCCATATTACCTTTTCTGAGATTTCACTCACAGAATTATTTAACCTGAAAAGAAAGCATAACTTCTTCAAAAAAGAAGTGAGAAAGTTATTTATATTCCATATTATATTTTGAGCTCATGAGTCTTAATGCACAAAGTTCAAACACATCCTTTAATCTGTTCTGCCTCAAACACTGACTAACTCATTCCAAAGAATATAATATATCTATTTAATAGCATAGACATTTTATGACAGTTCTGGTTCAAAGCTGTAAAGTTATGCCTAAGTTATTATATTATTTTGTATATTTATTTTTGATTCTCCAACTAGATTTTAAGAAGCCCTGTAAGATAGGACCTTTCTTCCTTCTCTGCCTTCTCTTTTTCTCTGCCTTCCTCTCTTCTTCCCTCCCTCCTTTTCTTCTTTCCTTCCACATTTATTCAGTAAGTATGTTCAGAACACACACACACTTACATTTTGAGCATTTGGATGCCAGAAAGGGGCTGGCTTAAATTACAGATTCTAAGAAAAAGAACTACCAGGGTCCATCATGGAACCCAAAGGAGGTAATAGAGTTGGATTTTAAGAGATGCTAGAATTAGGAACTGGAAAATATTTACTTACTAAAATAGCTATTTGATCTTTCTCTTTCCTTCTATGAGATAACATATTCTCTTATCTCTGGTTTTCCATTTGTGTCTCCTCTAGTTTCTTCACCTTCTCTGTAAACCTGCTTCAACTAGCTTTTCAGTACACATAGTACAAAAATGACAGGGCATCATTTTCTGAGAAACACGACCTTCCAGGCTCAGGATCACCACCAACTGACTCAGAGGCTTTGTGTTTCAGAGTTCAAATTCTGGACAGAGAGAATCTAATCTGCTCAGTTCCTGGGTCAGGTCTGCACTCTTAGTCTAAACAAAGGAGGGTAAAGGATTATGGAAGGACAAACTTGGCAAGTGAAGCCATCCCCTCTGGCTAGAATCTTTGCAGTAGGGGGATAGTTCCTCAAATAAGAGAGCATCCTAAATCTGTCTGTTATATTTGTGTGTATCAAGGACTTTGGTATGCATTATGAATATCAAAGGGTGACATTTAGGGAGACAAAAGTTGAGTAGAATAAAGGAATGAGATTCAAAAATAAGTAATGAGCATAAAACTTGGTAAATGCATCAATAAATTTAAACTTTTCTTGACACATTAACCAAAGAATATGTAATTTGAGAAGAATAAAAATAGGGTAGAAATATATTTCTTTTCTTTCCTTTTTTTCTTTTGGTGAGGAAGATTCACCCTGAGCTAACATCTGTTGCCAATCTTCATCTTTTTTTTTTCTTGAGAAAGATTAATCCTGAGCTGACATCTGTGCCAGTCTTCCTCTATTTTGTATGTGGGATGCCTCCACAGCATGGTTGATGAGTGGAGTAGGTCTGTGTCCAGGATCCAAACCTGTGAACCTGGGCTGCTGAAGTGGAGCATGTGAAACCTTGACCACTCTGCCATGGGGCCAGCCCCCTAGAAATATATATTCTTTTGAATTTTGTATTATTTTAAAAATAATAAATGTAGATTGGAAAGTCCCAAGATTATTCATTCAATGATATATTGAAATCTATATAGATATATGTATATATGATGCCTACCACATGCTCTTTTCTATGCTAGATTTTAAGAAAATGATAGTGAAAAATATTGTAACAGGTGATTTCTTCAAGTAATATCATTGAAGGGAACAGATAAGTGAAAGGAAAATTACAATGCATTATAATAAGTTACGTGAAAGGGTAGGTTGATTATGGGAGCACATGAGAAGCAACTGTCTCCATTTTAGGAGTATGGGAAAGCTTTCTGAAGGATATTATGTGTAGATTGAGACTTGAAGGTTGGATAGGAAATAATCAGAGGAAGGTGGGGAAAAGAATTGCAGGCAGAGGATTTGCATGTGTAAAGTCCCTGAGATTAAAGAGACCATGACTTGTTTAGGGAACTTAAGCTGCTTAAGTCTGCAACATTGAGTGAAGAAGTAGCAAGGGATATGACAGGTGAGGGAAAGAGGAGCACGTGAGGCCGGACCTTGTAAAATATGCTGAAGGTTATATTAAGAACAATGTGGAGCCCTTATAGCTTTCAATCAGGGGCATGACATGCTCAGATTTGCCCTTTATAAAGAGCACTCGGTACAACATTGCAAAAATTGCAAGGAAGAGAGACTTGAGTTTTGGGAGTATTACAATAATTCTGGTAATTGGAGCTTATAAAAGAAGTTGGCAGTGGGAATGGAGAGAGGTAGATGGAGTCAAGAAGTATTTTGGAAGTAAAATCTGTAGAACTTGCTGGTTGTAGGGAATAAAGAACATATAACAGTCCAGTAGGACTCAGGTTTCTATTTAAGGCTACTATCTGAACTGTGGTATTATTCACCAATACAGAGACACAGGAAGAAGAAAAGCAGGCTTGTGGGAAGAGGAAAATAATAATTTCAGTACTGAATAGGTAAAGTTTGAAGAAGCTGAAAGGCATTTAGGTAGGTGTGTCCTTAGTTCTTGGCAAGCCACTGTTTGCTGTGAACAACTACTAGCAATTTCTCATTTTTAAGAAACAGTTCCATTCTGGTTAGAATACATTAAATACGTTTTAACTTTCTAACTTCAGTCTAACCACATACCACCTCTCTATTGATTTTTCAAAAACACAATTCTGATTATGCTACTCATCAGCTCAATACCTTTAACATTTAATAGAGATTGTTACTAAATAGAAATTTTTTATTCTGCTACAATTTTGTGCATAGAGGACACTCAATTTTTAGTGATTCATAGTTTTTGTTTAATGAAATTAACTTATTAAGTAACTGCAACGTGCAACACACTACTGACATATGAAAGTAAATAGGACAAGGTGGTGATCTTCAATAGATTTTCAAGCTATGTAACATTCAGTTTAACTTTATGTAGCTATATATAACAAGATGTGAGGTAGGAATAATCAAAAGAAGGAGTGTACCAGGTTTTGACTGCTTTGAAAAGAATCAGGATTCAATAGAGCTTCAGAAACCCAGGAATGTTAGGTAATTCATGAGGGAATAAAGATTGACCATGTGGGTATTGAAAAGGTACTAAAAATATGAAAAAAATAGATTCTCATTTATCTAGTGATGAAAAGGTCATCCATTACTTTTGTGAGGGCAATTTCAGGAGACCAGAGAGGCTCTAAGTCAATCGCAAGAATATCAGAGAGAGAAATGGAGAGAACAACCGTAGTCTACATTCAATTGGCTTTTATATAAATGGATGAAGTTGATGGATAAAAGCTGGAACAAAAACTGTGGTTCAGATGTGTGTGTGTGTCTGCATGTGTGTATATGTGTTTGTAAAGCTTATGAAGATGTGAGAACTGGGATTGCTAAAGAGAATATTAAGGCAAGGGCTATCAATTTTAAAAGGTGTTTAGTCTTATGTACAAATAATAGAGAAAAGTGGACAGTATATAATGAGACCATGGGTAATGAGAAATAAATTGCTGCATGGTTAAGTTAAACCAGAGGAGAAGAAAGGTTGAGAGAATTGATTATTGATAATATTTTGTTGGAGTCAGGCAAAAGACTGAGATTCCCATTACAAGAAGCAGAGAAGCCAAAAGAGTTTTGGACAATTTCAAATCTGGAAAGATGAAACAGTGGGGTCCAAGGCTGTCAAAGCAATCAGGATTTAGGGGAAAATGTCCTGGATAAATATCAGATATAGCCAAGTGACCAATGTTCATCAGACTTCTCTCTTTAGGTATTACTGACTTCTTAAGTTCCACAAGGTAAGAAGTAAGCAGAAAGACTCTAAAAAAATGGAGGAAATTTTGACAATTTCAAAATTCCAACAGACAAAAATTGTATAGACCAGGAATTGTCCAGGAAGAAGGGCCCTACTAAGTGACCCAGGCTCTTGGGTCTGAAGTGCTGGGTTCTAGTCACAGTCATGGATTAGAGGTGGAGAATCACACCTTACCAAAATTGCAACTTAACCTTGAGTCAAGCAAAGACAGGAGGAAAATAGGAAGACATTTCTACTAGTGGAGAGAAAAAATAAAAGAAATTTCACAGGAGCAAAGTAAAACTGAGGACTGGTTTTTCAACAGAAATGTAAAAACAGGAAACAACGGAATGGCATCTTTGAAGTATTGAAAGAAGGCAACTGTCTACTTGGAATTTTATAAACTAGTGAAATTATCCTTCAAAAGTGAAGATGCAATGAAATATTTCCTGACAAAAAAGTGAGAAATTTTTTTTACCACAAATTAAATTTTACACATTGAAAAATACTAAGAGGCATCCTTTAGGTTAAGAAAAATGCTGGGAGGTGGAAATACAAAAAATGCATGGAGAAATGTAAAGCCCCTGAAGGGCCAGCGTGTGAGTAAATATGAATGAATATTCGTTATACAAAAAAATAGCGAAAGTGTTTTACAGAGCCTAAATTATATGTAACAATAACATACCTCACTATGTGTTTCCCAGCTTCAAAGAATTTTATGGGAAATGGCAAAAGATATAGCTTATATTGGAAGGTAATAAATTACAAATGAATATTGTAATCTCTAGGACAGCCTTTCTCAATATTTTTATCCTAGAGGAACCATTGAAATAATAATTTTCAGGTCTCACAGAAGCTCTGCATAACAATTTTTGTATCTATAGTTTTTGGTACTTTAGAATGATCAGTAAGTTGTGGATATAACAATCCAATGTTAATTTTCAATTCTCTCTTCAGTAGAGAACAATATTTTTCTTTGTATTTAGCCATTTTATTAGCTGTCTCTTTCTGTGTTTTCTTTTCCCTACAAAAGATACTAATCTAATTCAAATCGATAGTATAGGTAGAAAAACTTTAATTTTCCCTTTTCTTAAAAAAAGATTATAATTTATTCTTATCTTATCCAAGAAAGTCTATACAAGTTATACCGTACTTAATAAGATATGGTATGTGGTATATGGTAGACACAAGAATAGTTTTTCCTTCTATTTAAAAGTAAAAAATAATTTTTTAGTCAACCTTTCTTTCAAAATAAGATAAGCTTAGTTTACTTATCTTAAAATTGATCTTTCTTTTTCATAAATTTTTAATATGTATAGTTGTGCAAAAATATACATAGTTTATAAAGTTATAAATTATGTAGACACAAATATATATTTTATATATTATATGTATTATATATTTGTGTATATATGTTAGATGTATTATATATATATAAACCATCAAGCCAAAGATACAGGAAGCTCTATAAACACCAAGCAAGATAATTACACAAAAATGCAGGTCCTAAGCATATCACACTTAAATATGTTTAAGTAAAAACAAGGAAAAAATACTGTTAGCAGAGAGAAAAAAGACATTGATGTGCATTTCTTGTAGGTATCATATAGTGAGATCTTTTGAACCAATCTGGCAACGTCTGCCTTTTAAGTGGGCATTTAATGTTCTTTATGTTTAATGTGGTTGGTGGATTGATTGGATTTTAGTCTGTTGTCCTGTTGTTTCTTTTCTATTTGTCCCATCTGTTCTTTGTTATTTCTTGCCTTGTTTTCTGTCTTCTTTTGCATTATGTTTTATGATTTAAAAGAGCACTTTGGCTCATTTTAGTAAACTAATATTTTATTGTTGTGTATACTAAAACAATCACTCACATACCAGAACAGTTACGGCATGTTTGTTGTGTTATTGGAGTGATTGCTTGAGTATTAATAGCATATATTTTTAACTTATCACATTCTACTTTCAAGTAATATTGTACTATTTCATGTATAGTATAAGAATCTTAAAACCTTACACTTTCATTTTCTCTCTCCTGGCCTTTGTTGTCATGCATCTTATGTCTAAATACGTTATTAAGCCCCTGAATACATTGTTCTTGTTTTTGATTCAAACAGTCGATTATCTTTCAGAGAGATTTTAATAATAATAAGTCTTTACATTCATCCACGTAGTTACTATTTTGGTGGCCTTAATTTTTTTGTGTTAATCTATGTATTAATCCTGTATTATTTACCTTTTGCTTCAAGGAGGTCCTTTAATGTTTCTTTTAGTGCAGATCTGGTGGTGACCTCTTTCTGATGTTATATATCTGAAAAAGTCGTAATTTTACCTTTGTATTTGGAAGATATTTTGACTAGTTAAAAAATCGCAGGCCAAATTCTCCCTCCTCTCCCCCCAGTAATTATGTATCTTTTACTCTGGCTGCTTGTAAAATTTTCTCTTTATCACTCGTTTTAAGCAATTTGATTTGGATGAGCCTTGTGGGGTTTTCTTCATCTTTAATGTATTTGGGATTAGCTGAACATCTTAGCTTAGTATTTACAATTTTCATCACATTTGGAAAAACTTAAACTTTTATTACTTTATTACTTATATCATTTCACCCCCAAAACCCCCTCGCAACTTTTAAGTGATTCCAATTACATATGATTTATCTGCTTGAAGTTTCAGCCTAGAAACTTTCTCCAGGCAGCAAGTTAGGGCAGTAGTAGGGCTCATCTCCTGTTTCCCCATCTTTTTTGTACTCGCTGTCCTTTGTGTTTTGCAACCACAAGTATTTTATTAAGGTCATATTGACTTATGAAATAGTGTAAATTTCAGATATATATTATTATATTTCAGCTTCTGTATAGACTGCATCGTGTTCACCACCAATTGACTAGTTTTTATCCATCACCAGATATATATGCCCCTTTATTCCTTTCTGCCTCCCCCCACTCCCTTCTACTCCGGTAACCATCAATCTGTTGTTCTATTCTATATGTTTATCTGTTTGTTTATCTTCCATATATGAGTAAAATCATGCGGTGTTTGTTTTTCTCTATCTGACTTATTTCGCTTAGCATAATTCCCTCAAGATCTATCCACTTTGTCATAAATGATACAATTTTGTCTTTTTTATGGCTGAGTAGTATTCTGTTGTATAAAATACCACATCTTCTTTATCCATTCACCCATTGATGGGTACTTGTGTTGCTTCCAAGTATTGGCTATTGTAAATAATGCTGTGATGAACAAAGGAGGGAATACATCTTTTTGAATTAGTGGTTTCATATTCTTTGGATAAATGCCCAGTGGTGGAATAGCTAGGTAATATGGAAATTCTATTTTTAATCCTTTGAGAAATCTCCATACTGTTTTCCATAGTGTCTGTATCAGTTCGTGTTCCCACCAGCAGTGTATAAGGGTTCCCTTTTCTCCACATCCTGTCAAACACTTGTTATTTCTTGTACTTGTTCATTTACTTGCACACTTATTTATTATAGCTGTTCTGATAGGTGTGAGCCTATATCTCATTGTAGTTTTGATTTGCACTTCTCTAATAATTAGTGATGTTGAACACCTATCTGTGTGGATGTTGGCCATGTGTGTATCTTCTTTGGAAAAATATCTGTTCACATCCTTTGCCTATTTTTTGATTGGGTTGTTCATCTTTTTAAATTGAGTTGTATGAGTTCTTTATATACTTTGGAAATGAACCCCTTATTGGATATATGATTTGTAAATATTTTCTCCTAGTTGGTGTGTTGTCTTTTTGTTTTGTTGATAGTTTCCTTTACCATGTAGAAGCTTTTTAGTCTGACATAGTCCCATTTGTTTAGTTTTTCTTTTGTTTCCCTTGCCTAAGTAGACATGGTGTTCAAAAAGATACTGCAAAGATCGATGTCAAAGAGCATACTGCTTATGTTTTCTTCTGAGTTTTATGGTTTCAGGTCTTACATTCAAGTCTTTAATCCATTTTAAATTAATTTTTGTGTAAGATAATGGTCTACTTTTGTTCTTTTTGCGTGCGACTGTCCAGTTTTCCTAATGTTATTTGTTGAAGAGACTTTCCTTTCTCTGTTGAATGTTCTCAGCTCTTGTGAAGATTATCTGTCCATAGATGTGTGGGTTTATTTCTGGGCTTTCACTTCTGTTCCATTGATCTGTGTGTCTGCTTCTGTGCCAGTACCATGCTGTTTTTGATTACTATAGCTTTGCAGTATATATATTGAAATCAGGGAGTGTGACACCGCCAGCTTTTTTCTCTTTTCCTAGAATTGCTTTGACTATTTGGGGTCTTTTGTTATTCCATATCAATTTTAGGACTCTTCGTTCTGTTTCTATGAAAAATGTTATTGGAGTTTGATAGGGATTGCTTTGAATCTGTAGATTGCTTTAGGTAATATGGACATTTTAACTATGTTAAGTCTTCCAGTCCATGAACATGGAATCTCTTTCCATTTCTTTGTGTCGTCTTCGATTTTTTCAACAATGTCTTATAGTTTTCAATGTATAAGTCTTTTTCCTCTTCGGTTAAATTCATTCTTAGGTATTTTATTCTTTTTGTTGTGATTCTAAATGGGATTGTATTCTTGATTTCTTTGTCGCTGGTTTGTCGTTATTGTATAAAAACATAACTGATTTTTGAATGTTGTTTTTGTACCCTTCAACCTTATTGTATTTGTTGATTATTTCTAACAGTTTTTTGATAGATTCTGTAGGATTTTCTCCATATAAAATCATGTCATCCACAAATAGTGACAGTTTTACTTCTTCCCTTCCAATTTAGATACATTTTATTTTTTTTCTTGCCTAACTGTTCTGTTTAGGACTTCCAACACTATGTTAAATAAGAGTGGTGACAATAAGGCATCCTTGTCTTATTCCTGTTCTTAGAAGGATAGCTTTCAGTTGTTTTTTTTTTAAGATTGGCACCTGAGCTAACATCTGTTACCAATTTTTTGTCTTCTTCTTCTTCTTCTTCCCAAAGCCCCCCAGTACATGGTTGTATATTCTAGTTGTGAGTGCCTCTGGTTGTGCTGTGTGGGATGCTGGCTTAGCATGGCCTGATGAGTGGTGCCATGTCCATGCCCAGGATCCAAACAGCGAAACCCTAGACTGCCAAAGCGGAGCTCATGAGCTTAACCACTCGGCCACGGGGCCGGCCCCAGCTTTCAGTTTTTCACTGTTGAGTATGATGTTAGTTTTGGGTTTGTGAGAAATGGCCTTTACTATGTTAAGGTACATTCCCTCCATACCCATTTTATTGAGAATTTTGATCATGAATGGGTGCTGAATCTTGCTGAAAGCTTTCTTTGCATCTATTGAGATGACCATGTGATTTTTATTCTTCACTTTGTTAATGCGGTGTATCACATTGATTGATTTGCAGATATTGAAACATCCTTGCATCCCTGGAAATAATCCCACTTGATCACGATGTATGATCCCCTTAGGGGCGTTGTATTTGATTTTCTAATATTTTGTTGAGGATTTTGGTATCTATGTTCATCAGTGATATTGGCCTTTACTTTTCTTTTTTTGTGTGTTGTAGTTGTCTGGTTTTGGTATCAGCATAAAGTTGGCCTTGCAAAATAAGTTAGGAAGTGTACCTTCCTCTTCAATTTTTTGGAAGAGTTTGAGGATAGGTAAGCATAGGAATTAAATCTTCTTTGACTGTTGGGTAGAATTCACCAGAGAAGCCCTCTGGTCCTTGTTTTGTTTTTTTGGGGGGAGGTTTTGGACTACTGTTTCAATCTCCTTACTAGTGATAAGTCTATGATGTTCTCTGTTTCTTGTTGACTCAGTTTTGGAAGGCTGTATGATTCTAAGAATTTATCCATTTCTTCCAGTTTATCCATTTGTTGGTATATAGTTTTCATAGTATTCTCTTATAATCCTTTGTATTTATACAGTTTCTGTTACAACTTCTCCTCTTTTGTTTCTGATTTTACTTATTTGAGCCTTCTTTCCTTTTTTTCTTGGTGAGACTAGCTAAAGTTTTGTCAGCTTTATCTTTTCAAAGAACCAGCTCTTAAAGTTTCATTGATATTTTCCTTGTCTTTTTATTCTCTGCTTTATTTCTGCTCTGATATTTATTATTTCCTTCCTTCTACTGACTTTGGACTTGGTTTGTTCTTCTTTTCCTAGCTCTTCTTTTTTTTTAAATTTTTTAATTAAGATTTTGATAGTTTACAACCTTGTGAAATTTCAGTTGTGTATTATTGTCAGTCATGTTGTAGTTGCACCCCTCACCCTTTGCACCCACCCCCGCCCCCCTTTCCCCTGGTAACCACCAATTAGTTCTCTTTGTCTACATGTTTAACTTGCACCTATGAGTGGAGTCATACAGAGTTCCTCTTTCTCTATCTGGCTTATTTCACTTAACATAATACCCTCAAGGTCCATCCGTGTTGTTGTGAATGGGATGATTTCATCCTTTTTTATGGCCGAGTAGTATTCCATTGTATATATATATATATATATATATATATATATATTACACCATATCTTCTTTATCCAGTCATCAGCTGATGGGCACTTAGTTCGCTTCCACGTCTTGGCTATTGTAAATAATGCTGCAATGAACATAGGGGTGCATGGGACTTTCGGAATTGTTGATTTCAAGTTCTTTGGATAGATACCCAGCAGTGGGATGGCTGCATCATATGGTATTTCTATTTTTAATTTTTTGAGAAGTCTCCCTGCTGTTTTCCATAGTGGCTGTACCAGTTTGCATTCCCACCAGCAGTGTATGAGGGTTCCTTTTTCTCCACAACCTCTCCAACATTTGTCACTTTTTGTTTTGGTTATTTTTGCCATTCTAACAGGTGTAAGGTGATATCTTAGTGTAGTTTTGATTTGCATTTCCCTGATGATTAGTGATGATGAGCCTCTTTTTATGTGTCTATTGGCTATCTGTATATCTTCTTTGGAGAAATGTCTGTTCATGTCCCCTGCCCATTTTTTGATCGGGTTGTTTGATTTTTTGTTGTTGAGCTGTTTATGGAGATTAACCCTTTGTCAGATATATAACTTGTAAATATTTTTTCCCAATTAGTGGGTTGTTTTCTTGTTTCAATCCTGTTTTCCCTTGCCTTGAAGAAGCTCTTTAGCCTGATGAAGTCCCATTTGTTTATTCTTTCTATTGTTTCCCTAGTCTGAGGAGACATGGTATCTGAAAAGATCCTTTTGATACTGATGTCAAAGAGTGTACTGCCTATATTTTCTTCTAGAAGCCTTATGGTTTCAGGTCTAATCTTTTGGTCTTTGATCCATTTTGAGTTTATTTTTGTGAATGGTGAAAAAGAATGGTCAATTTTTATTCTTTTACATGTGGCTGTCCAGTTTTCCCAGCACGATTTGTTGAAGAGACTTTCTTTTCTCCATTGTATGCCCTCAGCTCCTTTGTCGAAGCTTAGCTGTCCATAGATGTGTGGTTTTATTTCTGGACTTTCAATTCTGTTTCATTGATCTGTGCACCTGTTTTTGTACCCGTACCATGCTGTTTTGATTACTGTAGCTTTGCAGTATGTTTTGAAGTCAGGGATTGTGATGCCTCCAGCTTTGTTCTTCTTTCTCAGGATTGCTTTAGCAATTCTGGATCTTTTGTTGCCCCATATGAATTTTAGGATTCTTTGTTCTATTTCTGTAAAGAATGTCATGGGGATTCTGATTGGGATAGCGTTGAATCTGTAGGTGGCTTTAGGTAGTATGGACATTTTAATTGTTTATTCTTCCAATTTGTGTGCATGGAATGTCTTTCCATCTGTTTATGTCATTATCAATTTCTTTCAGAAAAGTCTTGTAGTTTTCATTGTATAGGTCTTTCACTTCCTTGGTTAAATTTACCCCAAGGTATTTTATTCTTTTTGTTATGATTGTGAATGGGCTTGTGTTCTTGAGTTCTTTTTCTGTTAGTTTGTTGTTAGAGTATAGAAATGCTACTGATTTATGTATGTTGATTTTATACCCTGCAACTTTGCTGTAGTTGTTGATTATTTCTAATAGTTTTCCAATGGATTCTTTGGGGTTTTCTATATATGAGATCATGTCGTCTGCAAACAGTGAGAGTTTCGCTTCTTCATTGCCTATTTGGATTCCTTTTATTTCTTTTTCCTGCCAAATAGCTCTGACCAAAACATCCAGTACTATGTTGAATAAGAGCAGTGAGAGTGGGCACCCTTGTCTTGTTCCTGTTCTCAGAGGGATGGCTTTCAGTTTTTGCCCATTGAGTATGATGTTGGCTGTGGGTTTGTCATATATGTCCTTTGTTATGTTGAGGTACTTTCCTTCGATACCCATTTTATTGAGAGTTTTTATCATAAATGGATGTTGGATCTTGTTGAATGCTTTCTCTGCATCTATTGAGATGATCATGTGGTTTTTGTTTCTCATTTTGTTAATGTAGTGTATCATGTTGATTGACTTGTGGATGTTGAACCATCCCTGTGTCCCTGGTATAAATCCCACTTGATCATGGTGTATAATCTTTTTAATGTATTGTTGTGTTCTGTTTGCCAAAATTTTGTTGAAAATTTTTGTATCTATATTCGTCAGTGATATTGGCCTGTAGTTTTCCTTCTTTGTGTTGTCCTTGTCTGGTTTTGGGATCAGGGTGATGTTGGCTTCATAGAATGTGTTAGGAAGTGCTCCATTTTCCTCAATTTTCTGGAATAGTTTGAGAAGGCTAGGTATTAAATCTTCTTTGAATGTTTGGTAGAATTCTCCAGAGAAGGCGTCTGGTCCTGGCCTTTTATTTTTGGGGAGATTTTTGATTACTGTTTCAATTTATTTACTTGTGATTGGTTTATTCAGATTCTCTATTTCTTCCTGCTTCAGTTTTGGGAGGTTGTAAGAGTCCAAGAATTTATCCATTTCTTCTAGGTTGTCCAATTTGTTGGCATATAGTTTTTCACAGTATTCTCTTATGGTCTTTTGTATTTCTGTGGTATCCATTGTGATTTCTCCTCTCTCATTTCTAATTTTATTTATTTGAGTCTTCTCTCTTTTTTTCTTACTGAGCCTGGCTAAGGGTTTGTCAATTTTGTTTATTTCTTCAAAGAACCAACTCTTTGTTTCATTGATCCTTTCTACTGTATTTTTTGTTTCAATATCATTTATTTCTGCTCTAATTTTTATTATTTCCCTCTTTCTACTGACTTTGGGCTTTGTTTGTTCTTCTTTTTCTAATTCTGTTAGATGTAGTTTGAGATTGCTTATCTGAGATTTTTCTTTTTTATTGAGGTGAGCCTGTATTGCAATGAATTTCCCTCTTAGGACCACTTTTGCTGCATCCAAAATGAATTGGTATGGCTTGTTTTCATTTTGATTTGTCTCCAGATAATATTTGATTTCTTCTTTAATTTCTTCAATAATCCATTGTTTGTTCAGTAGCATGTTGTTTAGTCTCCACATTTTTGCCCCTTTCCCGGCTTTATTCTTGTAGTTGATTTCTAGTTTCATAGCATTATGGTCGGAAAAGATGCTTGACATTATTTCAAACCCTCTTGAATTTGTTGAGCCTTGCTTTGTTTCCCAAGATATGGTCTATCCTTGAGAATGTTCCATGCACACTTGAGAGGAATGTGTAACCTGCTGTTTTTGGATGGAGTGTTCTATATATATCTATTAAGTCCATCTGGTCTAGTTTTTCATTTAATTCTATAATTTCCTTGTTGATTTTCTGTCTGGATGATCTATCCATTGGTGTTAGTAGGGTGTTGAGGTCCCCTACTATTATTGTATTGTTGTTAATGTCTCCTTCTAGTTTTGTTAATAGTTGCTTTACATAGTTTGGTGCTCCTGTATTGGGTGCGTATATATTTATAAGTGTTATGTCTTCTTGGTGGAGTGTCCCTTTTATCATTATTAACTGCCCCTCTTTGTTTCTCTTTATATATTTTGCTTTGAAGTCTACTTTGTCTGATATAAGTATGATGAGATCTGCTTTCTTATGTCCATTATTAGCTTTGAGTATTGTCTTCCATCCCCTTCACTCAGAGTCTGTGTTTATCTTTGGGGCTGAAGTGTATTTCCTAGAGGCAGCATATTGTTGGATCTTATTCTTTAATCCATCCTGCCACCCTGTGTCTTTTGATTGGAGCATTCTATTTACATTTAGAGTGATTATTGAAATGTGGGGGCCTAATGCTGCCATTTTATCACTTGTTTTCTGGTTCTCTTGCATTTCCTTTATTTCTCATCCCATGATTTTTGGACTACCAATTCAGGTAGGTAATTTTCTGTATTGGGTTTCTTCTTATTGGTAATTTGTGTCTTTATTCTTGTTATTTGTTTAGTGGTTACCATGTGGTTTGTATAAAACATCTCACAGATAAGATAGTCCATTTTCTGATAGCCACTTATTTCCTTAGATTAAGCCATTCCATCCCTTACCTCTTCTCCTTTTAGGTTGTTATTGTTAGATTTTTTTTCTTCCTTCTTGTGTTGTAAGTTTTTGGTTAAAATGGCAAGATTATATTTATTCTTGGTGTTTCCCTTCCTTTTATCTTTAATGTTATACTTAGCCTTTGCTAACCTGTTCTGATGGAGAGCTGCAATTTTCTGATTTTGTCTTTCTACTTATCTCCTTTGCTCTGGGTTTTGTAACCCCTTTCCTTTTTTTGTTTTTTCAGGTATGAGGGTCTTCCTGAGCATTTCTTGTAGGGGAGGTCTTGTGGCAATGAACTCCCTTAACTTTTGTTTATATGGGAAAGTTTTTATTTCTCCATCATATTTGAAGGATATTTTTGCTGGCTAGAGTATTCTTGACTGCAAGTTTTTGTCCTTCAGAGTTTTGAATATATCATTCTACTCTCTTCTAGCCTGTAAGGTATCTGCTGAGAAATCTGCTGACAGCTGTAAGGGGGTTCCTTTGTAGGTTATTTTCTTCTGCCTTGCTGGCATTAGTATTTTCTCTTTGTCATTGACTTTTGCAAGCTTCACTAGTATATGCCTTGGGGTTGGTCTTTTTCATTGATAAAGTTTGTAGATCTATTAGCTTCTGTCACATGGGGTTCCATCTCTCTCGCCAGGTTTGGGAAGTTCTCAGCCATTATTTCTTTGAACAGACTTTCTGCCTCCTTCTTCTCTTCTCCCTCTGGGAAACCTATAATCCTTATGTTGCATTTCCTAATTGAGTCAGATATTTCTCAGAGAGTTTCTTCATTTCTTTTTAGTCTTATTTCTCTCTCCTCCTCTATCTGCAGCATTTCTATATTCCTATCCTCCAAATTGCTAATTCTGTCTTCCATATTATCAACCCTACTGTTCAGAGAGTCCAGATTTTTCTTAATCTCCTCCATTGTGTTCTTCATCTCCAGCATTTCTGATTGGTTCTTCTTTATAGTATCAAGCTCTTTTGTGACATAGCTCCTGAACTGGCTGAGTTGTCTATCTGTATTCTCTTTTAACTCATTGAGTTTTTAAATGATGGCTATTTTGAATTCATTGTCATTTAGGTTATAGATTTTGGTGTCTTTGGGATTGTTTTCTGGGTACTTTTCATTTTCCTTCTGTTCTGGAGATTTAATATATTTTTTCATACTACTTGATGGCATGGATTTGTGCCTCTGCATAGAGATAGAGTTTAATTAGTGCTTCCCACTCGCTTCTACTGGGGGAGGGGGCAACAGCTGTGTAATCTGCACTTACCAGGATCCCTGTCAGCTGTTGCTGACCAGACCTGGGCCCTTCTCGTGATCACAGTGGCCCTGTGGGGTCTCTCATCAGCTGTGGGGAAAATCACAAGGGGCCCTCATGTTGCTGTTGCCTACTGTCACAGACTGCCTAGATGCACTCCCTCCTTAGGGTCTGCAGCAGTGTTATGGGCTTTCACAGTGGCTGCGAGCAGGTTCACCTAGACTTGCAGCTCTGCCACCATCAGTGCCCGCAAGATCTCACTTGTCCACTGTGGGCCACAGCAGAGCTATGGGTATCTACTGCAGTCTGTGGTTAGCTCACCCAGCTGAGCTACCTCTGCCCCACAGCCTTCCAGCCTTGTGGTTGCTGGGCGGGCCTCTCTGCTAATGCTGAGTAGAGGCTTTCCCTGTGGCTGCTGTGGGACCATGCATTTTCCCCCTTGACCCTGAATCAGTCTTGCTGGGGTTTCAACTTGCCACTGTCCACTCACATGGTCTCTCTGGGTCTCCCTTGACCCCTCTGGGCCACAGCAAGACTTTGTGTTTTAGAGGCGGCTGATGGGTTGCTGCACCAGCCGGGATCCTTTTACCCCATGGCCTCCCAGCATTCTGAATGCTGGGCAAGGCCTCTCCGCTAATGCTGAGTAGGGGCTTTTCCTGTGGCTGCTGTGGGACTGTGGATTTTCCCACTGGGCTAAGGAGCAATCACAGGGGGCTTAGGTAGGACTGTAGTCACCTGTTTCCACTGTGGTGCCACCGATGCTCATGCACGCCCACCCTTGGTGCCGTGGCAATGCGATGAAAGTGTCAGCTGGTAGAAAGTCGCTTGCAGGTACTAGGCTGTCTAGGGGTAAGAGAGTTTTCACCTATCTCCATTTCCTCCCAGGGGGAAGTCCATCCACCTTCCGATGTATAGCAGCACAGGTCTCTCAGACATCCTGAGATGCTATGTGGATATCCTTTGTTGACCAATGAATGTCCAATTAGTTGTAGTTCAAAGGGTGAGAGACAAAGAAAACTGCTTACTCCGCCATGTTGCTGACATCACTCCTTATTCTAGGTCCTTTAAGTGTAATATTATATTGTTTATTTGATCTTTTTCTTATTTCTTGAAGTAGGCCTGCATTATTATGAACTTCCCTTTTGGTACCTCTTTTGCTGCATCCCATAGATTTTGGTATGTTGTGTTTCTGTTTTCATTTGTCTTCAGGTGTTTTTTGATTTCTCCTTTGATTTATTCATTAGTCCATTAGTTTTTCTATAGCATGTTCTGTAGTCTCCACATGTTTGTGACTTTTCCAGATTTCTCATTGTAGTTGGTTTTCTAGTTTCTTCTAAAATTTATTGAGACTTGTTTTGTTTCTCAACAGATGGTGAGAATGTTTCATGTGCATTTGAGAATGTGTATTCTGCTTCTTGTGAGTGGAATGTTCTATATTTATCTATTAAGTCCATCTGCTAATGTTTCATTTAAGGCCAACGTTTCCTTGTTGACTTTCTGTCTGGGTGATCTATCCATTGATGTAAGTGGGGTATTAAAGTCCCCTTGTATTATTGTGTTGCTGTCAGTATCTCTCTTTAGATCTGTTAATAATTGCTTTGTATATTTTGGTGCTTCTTCTTAGTGTATATATATTAATAAACGTTCTGTCTTCTTGCTGGATTGTCCTCTTTATCATTATGTAATGTCCGTCTTTTCTCTTGTTATCTTTTTTGACTTGAAGTCTATTTTGTCTTCTGATAGAAGTATGGCTACAACCACTTTCTTTTGGCTGCCATTTGCTTTGAGTACCATCTTCTGTCCCTCCACTTTGAGTCTATGTTTGTCTTTAGAGCTGAGATGGGTTTCCTAGAAGCAGCATATTGTTGGGTCTTGATTTTAAACCATCCAGCCACTCTGTGTCTTTGATTGGTGAACTCAATCCATTCATGTTTAGGGTGATTATTGATATATGAGGGCTTAATATTGCCATTTTATCATTGTTTTCCCGTTGCTCTATATTTCCATTGTTTCTTTTTCCTAGTGTTTCTGTCTGCCATTTCAGTTTGGCAGTTTTCTGTGATGTTTTTCTGTTTCCTCTTTTTTTATGTCTCATGTCTCTGCTATCAATTTTTGTTTTTTAGTCTCTATGAGGCTTGTATAAAAGGTCTCATAGATCAGACAGTCCTTTTTCTACTGATAGCATCTTATCTTAATTTGCCTATCTAGGTTCCGTCCTTTTCCTCTTCTCTTTCTATGTTTTTGTTGTCACAAGTTATCCCTTTTTGTATTTGAGTTCATTACCTAATTGAAGTGATTATAGTTATTTTTAATGCTTCCTTTCTTCTTAACCTTTATCTTATAATTAAGTGTTTACTAGCCTATTCTGATATAGAGTTGCAATTTTCTGATTCTGTCTATTCATCACATTTCTCAATGCTTTGTGTACTTTTGCCTTTTTGTTTCAGATGGGAGAGCTCCTTTCAATGTTTCTTGTAAGGCACGTGTAGTGGTGATGAACTCCCTCAGTTTTTGTTTGTCTGGGAAAGGCTTTATTCCTCCTTCCTATCTGAAAGATAACTTTTCTGGATAGAATATTCTTAGCTGAAAGTTTTTATCTTTCAATATTTTAAATATATCATTCCTCTCTTTCCTGGACTTTAGAATTTCTCATGAGAAATCTGCTGACAGACTAATGGGGTTCCCTTGTAGCTTATCATTTTTCCCCCCTTGTTGCCTTTAATATTCTTTCTTTGTCATTGTCTTTTGACAGTTTTATTATCATGTGTCTTGAAGAAGTTCTTTTTGCATTGAGATATTTGGGTGATGTATTAGCTTAATGGATTTATATATCCAGTTCCTTCCTTAGGATTGAGAAAGACTCAGCTATTTTTTTTTTTAAGGAAGATTAGTCCTGAGCTAACTGCTGCCTATCCTGCTGTTTTTGCTGAGGAAGACTGGCCCTGGACTAACAACCTTGCCCATCTTCCTCTACTTTATATGTGGGATGCTTACCACAGCATGGCTTGCCAAGTGGTGCCATGTCCGCACCCGGGATCTGAACTGGCAAACCCCAGGTCACCGAAGCAAATATGCAAACTTAACTGCTGTGCCACCAGGCTGGCCCCTCTCAGCTATTTTTTTAAGAAATAAGTTCTCTTCTCCCTTCTCTCTCTTTTTTCCTTCTGGGATACCCATTGTCCTTTCTAATGGATAACATAATTCTCTTAGAATTTCTGATAATTCTCTTGGAATTTCTGCATTTTAAAAAAAATCTTAGTTCTCTCTCCTCTTCTGCTTGCATCATTTCTAGGTTTCTGTCTTTGAACTTACTAATTCTCTCTTCCATATTGTCTGCTCTATTTCCAATGCTTTCTAGTACATTCTTCATCTCATTTTATTGAGTTCTTAAGCTCTAGAATTTCTGGTTGTTCTTTTTTAGAATTTCATTCTGTTTGGTAAAGTATTCTATTTATTCATTGTGTTTATTCCAGAGCTCATTGAACAGCCTTTCTAAGTTTTATGGTAGCTCATTGAGTTTCTTCATGACAGCTATTTTGAATTCTTTTTCAGTTAGATCATAGTCTTCCATGACTTTATGTTTGGTTTCTGAGGATAATTACTTTCTTTTTGTGATGCCATGTTACTGTGGCTTTTCATGATGCTTGATGACTTATTCCTCTGCTGGTACATTTGTAGCAGCAAACACTTTCCTTATTTAGGCATAGCTTTGTTTGTTTTGGTTCAAACTTTTCAGTTGGCTGGAGATTAGAGGCCTTTCTTTTGTTTGTCAGTAGGTGGTGCTATAGTGCTAGTTTTTGGTTTCTCTCATATGAACTACCTCTGGCTATATTTGAGGATGTGCAGTTCCACCTGCCACTCCCTTTATTTGGGGTGTCACTGGCCCTCTCATCATGTCTGACTGTGTCTCTAGAAGTCACCAATGCCTTGCTGTTGCCAATGGTACTGCAGTTGCTGGCTTTGCCACAAGGGGGTACAAGGATGGCTGACACCTCTGCTGCATTCATGATCACCCTCAATTGAAAGCTCTGCTGCTGTGGCAAGGAGGGTGGAGGGTGGGAAGGGAGTTGGATTCCTGGGGCAACACTTCTGCTGTTGCCTATTACCTTGTGGCCACAGGTGGTGCTGTTGTTGGGATGATGGAGTTGTGAGCACGCCTCTGCTGCTGCTACCAGCCTCTGAGCCACAACCAGGGACCTGGGATCATGGGGCTTCACCTCTACTGCTGTTCCACTTCCCATGGCCACAGATGCCACTGCAGCTGGCTGACCAGAGCAGCATGTGCACCTTCACTGCTGTCTACTGGGTTCTCTGGGGCTGGGGGTGACTGACTCAGTCCCCACAGCTGGGCATCCTGGGTCGTGGGCACTGCCTCTGATGTTCCCCTGTTTTCCCTCCTCTATGTGTTCCAGTTCACCCACCTTCATATGTAGCAATGTGTGGATGTATTGGACAATGCTGTTGTTGGGCTATGGATGTTTTATTTACGGTAGATTGAAGAGGAGAGACAAAGGAATCTTTTCATGCTGCCATGGTGATGACCGAGCTGAATCCTCTTCTTGAAGGCAAATATGTGAAGCAAAATTATACCATTGTTGTTTGGTGAGCATGGATGCATATCAAGGGAAAATTTCTATAAATTTTAAGTGCATAAAGACTTCAAGAAAATTTAAACATCTTGTTACTCAAAGAAAGGAAGTAGAAAACAAAAGAGAAAAATAAATGACATGTATATTTATATGATGAAATTCCATATTTATATGATGAAAGACTTAAAAATCTTCAAAGTTGCTATGTTGTAGACTTAGGGGTGAGATTAGGTCATTCCTATTTGATATTTTTGTTTCCTCAAGAGTAAATAAGATAAGTTTATCAAATTAGGTGAGTTGCAAGAGTATTGGGAGTAGGAGAACAGGAAAGTTGTGAAATGTCTGCCATGCACTTTGGGAAAGCACATTTTCCGTGAAATTGCAGAGTGTCAGGTAGCACTGAATGGTGTATTGGTGTGATTTTCTCTATCCATATTCAGCTGTTCACAGGATGGCTAATACTGGGTTTAATCCTACCTCTAGGGTTCTGCCAGGAGAGGAGGACAGAGGGTGAGAGGGACAATAGAATAAGGTGTGCTGCATCCTGGGAAGAAAAAAAAAACTTATAGGGTCAATTAATTTGAGCTTTCAGTGATATGAAATATTTATTACAGTGGGGAAAGTGACATTTCACAGATCAGGATTTCTGACATGGCAAACTTAAAATAATGGATGAATTGCCTCTGTGGATGTTGAATTTTCCATGACTCATGATTGAACTAGATCTAAAGATCTAGATAGTTTACTAAGTACTGAAGTCATCAGTAAATTGGAGGACAATGAGATTTTGAGTGATATAAGTTTATTACAGATGCTTCAAAGGATCTACAAGTTTTTGAAAGATAACGTGGACTATGTTGCAAAAGGTATGGGTAGAGGGTATAGACTACGTGTTTGATAGGTGGCATGAATAAGACTCAGTCCTCCCATGAGCATCAGAGAGAAGTGAAATAGAGTCAAGTTAGCAAGAAGGAAGATCATTGAGATTACAAGCCCCACCTCCTACTCCAGAGCCTACACTTTTATTATCCTGAGAAGGCAGAACTCTTTGAGTTTAATCAGCAGAGGTGACAGCATGGATACTCAATAAAAAGCAAGACCAGCAGTATTTTCATAGGTGTCAGCATTTGTATTCAGGGACTAGATCAACCAGTAAAATTCTAGAAAACTACAAGAACCAGAGGTCATATCAGAAGAAAACTTAAATGTCCCTATGAGGGAAGATACACCTGTTAGGTATCTTGCTGAAAATAATACTGGAGATAAGTTAGCAAGATAAGCCAGAAAAGATTAAGCATTTACTAAACAACAACTATAACACTAATTTAACACTAAATTTAACACTAAAGGAGACTTTTTTAACAAGAAGAAACTCATAGCTTCATACCTACCCTCCTACACCTCTTGCCAAAGCAGTATAACAGCTTTTGAAGAAGTTTAAACTCATTTTAGAGAATTTAGAAGCTATATATAAAATACTATAAATATATGTTAATTATTTATCTTACCCAAGTTACATGCACAAACACACACACCAATAAGAAAATATGATGTCTCTCTCTTTCTCTCCTCCTTTCTCTTTTATTCAGAACTGTATTCTAGCTACTTAAACAATTACTGATTCAGTCTAGGTTAAATATTTGTTCATTTAAATGACTATATGTGGGCCGGCCCTGTGGCCGGGTGGTTAAGTTTGCGCGCTCCGCTTTGGCGGCCCAGGGTTTCGCCAGTTCAGATGCTGGGCACGGATATGGCACCACTCATCAGGCCATGTTGAGGTGGTATCCCACATGCCACAACTAGGAGGACCCACAACTAAAATATACAACTATGTACTGGGGGCATTTGGGGAGAAAAAGCAAAAAACATTGACTATACACATGAACTCAATATTTGATAAATGAAACATCACAAAGGAAAATAAGGAATACTGGTGAGAAAGTAATCAGAGATACAAAGAAAATTAAGCAAATTGTAAGAATCTATTTTGTTCTACTCTATATCAATACATTTCTATACCTGGATGATTTTATGGGAAAATTAAAATTTTCAAACTTTATGCAAAAAGAGACTTAAAACCCACAGAGGCGAATTATATAAGGACAAAGGAATGCTGTCAAAGAGCTACCCTCACCTCCCCAAATATCACACCAAGATATTTTTACAAATGAATTTTACCAAAACTCAAAGTAACATACAATTCCTTTGCTATTTAAAATCTTCCCTAGTTAGGTAGATGAGGCTTCAAGATTCTTTAATAAAGCCAGCAAACATTTACAGTAAAAACTGGCAAAAATAGCATAAAGGGAATATAATAGACTAATAAATGTCAATAAAAATATCCTTAAAGCATTAGCAAATAGAATCCAGCAATGTGTTAAACATACACTGACAACCAACCAACTGAGATCCATAGCAGGAATGCAAAGATGGTTTAATATGAAAATTCTGTTAATTTAACATGTGAAACAAGAATCATTTTATCCTTCTCCATAGGTGCTGAAAATTCAGCATCAATTGTTGATTAAAATAATTCTTAATAAAATGAGTAAATTAATAGTATTTTAACATATAAAATACATTCATCTCAATCCAAAGCCAGAATCATGACTGATATAGTGACACAAGAAATGTTTCTATTGGAGACAGGAACAACATAGTTATCCAAATAACTGCTATTATTTAACATTATTCTGGGAGTACTAGTCAAAACAATTGGAAAAGAGAAAAAAAATGGATGTTAAATGTCCATAGTTCATGCATGGAAAAAACCAAACTGACACACTGGACTGGGATTCTAGGAGAGGTTAGCTTTATTCTGGTTCAAGTGGTTGTGTAATCAAGGAAAAGTTACTTATTTCTTTGGACCTCATTTTTCATTAATAGAATGAAGTGATTGGGAGAGAAAGGAGTGGGGTTCATTTCTGAAACGACAGCTTTTTTTGGAATTAGCCAAGCTGGATTCCTCTACTAACCTCCCTCTCACCCCATTTGAAAACCAGGACTTAAATAATACTTAGCGTTTCTACTAGCTTTGTATTATGTTGACATAATATTTGTTTGAAATTTGTATCTTAACAAAAATGAATCTCAAGTGGCTGGTGGTGCTAGTTGGAGAAGTCAGCTATTAGTTGATGTCAGTCTCAAGAAATTTTCTTGTCTATTTGTAGAGGCAAATTTGAATTCAGAGGCACATTCCCAGAAGGGATAAAACATGGAGTAGTGATGAAAGGGGAAGATTGCCTAGCCAGCTAGACTGGCTTTTATTTAATTCTAATGGCAATAATTAACATATCAATTTTTTCAAAAGAAATTTTGGAGGTACTCTCCAAATTCAAGCAGACTTAGAAATATTCTGTTGGAAGTCTAGAAAAATTATATTTTTCAATATGATTTCTTTAATATTTTATAAACTTATTTTAAAGTAAAGTCATATATTTTAAATTCAGTCAATGTGAGCATTTCGGAGTTCTCAAAACCTATATAGATGCTTTCTAAATGTGAAAGAAAAAATAGATAAACTAAAGTTTGCTGAACTTTAGGCAGAGAGATTAATTATTTTTCACTTTCAGTTTAATAGCAACAACTCATTTGTTTGGTTTTGCTTCCAGATGTAATTTATCTTGTGCCAAAGAGAGCCAACAGTGAATCCAAATCAGACAATAAATGTAGAAAACATGGTTTTCTACCTAAACACCACTGAAATGATGGTTAGAATGCAAAAAAATTATAAACCTACAAGACAAAAGAGAATGAGTGGGAAGAGAAAAGAGGAGGATACAAAATAGCAGATAATGGAGATCAGCATGATATTTTAAAATACAAGGAAAATGGGCAAGAGGCAACTCACTAAGCTAACTACAAAGATCTGAGATTTTAGTTCGCATTTTGTGGTGAAGATCAATCAAGAAATAATCTGATTTATCCCACAGAATCTTGGAACTGGCAGCAACAGCATGGTGGATTACGTGATATAGTGGCTGTTGAATGTTGAAATTTGGTAATATAAAGCAGTTAGGCAACTAGTTCTATTTCCCTACTCCAAACAACTGACAGAATACTCCTTCCTCAACTCCAGCAGAGGTCTGGATGTTTATTCTGGGACCACAAACCAGAAGGACTCTGGATTTAGGGACAGTGGGCACTGTTGAGCATAGGGATGTTGTACTCAAGTCATGGATTTATAGCTCCTAGGGTGGAGACTGGAAGATTTCTCTGTGGAAACTGGAAGAACAATAGAAAAGCTAGTAAGATATTAGTCTCTATTTAGCAATCCTATACACTGAGGCCCTTCAGCTAATAAACCCTTCTCAACTAGAGTGAGATTCTAGTCAGCTTTATGGAAACTGAGTGGGGTAGCCAATGACCACCAGATCTTTGAGTAAATTTCCTACATGAAAGACAGAGACAGAAAAAACTCAGAGGAGGCTGAGCCAGTTTAGGAGATTGAAAAAAATATAACCAATACCCACAAATGTGAGATATAGATTGAGATAAGAGAACATAATGTATCTTTTATTTAAAAGCAGTACACAATTTAGAAGGAATAATAAGAGAACAAAAAAGAGCTCTTGAAAATTAAAATGATAGAAATTAAAAATATATAAGGGTTAGAATATAAAGTTGGAGAAATCATACAAGAAAAAAAATAAAGGCCCAAGAGAGAAAATTGGAGCGTACCTGGTCATCTGATTTGTAAAAAAGGGCATCACCACAAGTCTGCTTGTAAAGAATGGTCTTAGTAAATGATGCCTTTCAGTTGGTTATCTAAACAGAGAAAAAATCTTGACCCCTCCTGTACGGTATACACCAAAATTAGTTTGAGATGGATCATGGACCTAAATGTGAGGAATAAAATATAAGAGTGTGGGGGAAAATTTTAGGAGAATATCTTCATAGTTTGGATAAAGATTTCTTAAATAGGACACAAAGAGCACTAACCATTAAACCATTAAAAAGATTGAAAATTGAAATTCATTAAAATTAATAACATGTTCAATTTTCAATGTTTTCCACCAAAAGACAGGTATAGTAAAGTTTATAGTAGCTTTATTCATAATAGCCCAAGGCTGGAAATAACCTAAATGTCCAATAATAGTTGAACTGATAAAAATATTAAGATAATCAAATATAACACTGAATAAAGAAAACCACTTTGTTACATGCGCTATTATTGATGACTTTCACCAATCTACGGCTGAGTGAAAGAATTCAGACACAACAGAGCATAATAAATGATTCTGTTTATATGTTCTTCAAAAACAGGCAAAATTAATCTGTGATGATAGGGGTCAGATTACTGGTTACCTTCGGGAGTGTTGATTGATAGATGGCAAGAGGAAGACTTCAGGGTGTTGGAAGATTTTGCACCTTGATTGAGATTATGGTATATGGGTGTATATATATATGCAAACATTCATCAATATGTATACTTAAATTGTCTGCGCTTTAACTCACATAAACTGAGTCTTAATAATAAAAGAAAAAAGACAGAAAATGAAGAGCAAAATAGGATGTCCTTTTGGGAGACGTGTTATAGTCCTTAGGGCTGTTAATCAATATTCTCTTTCAAAAGGGACCTTGTGGGCTTGCACCTTCCCACCCTTTTGCAGTTAGGCATGCACATGTGACTTTCAGTAACTGATAAAATCAGTAGAAATAATGCAAGTTACTGCTGGGTGGACGTTTCTAACCGTCAGGAGGTGACTTGCCATGTGGCATCCATCCTCGGGAGGGTGGAGACTGTTACTCTAGCATCTGTGTAAGGACAATATGGAGCTGAGCCCTCAACTGGTTCCAACCTATAGTGTCAGTGAGAAATAAATCTCTGCTTTATTAAACCACTGACATTTGGATTTGCTTTTTACTGCAACAAATCACAGATCATTTTGACTGATGTTAGGGCCCAACTTTTAGGAGAGAGAAGAAAAAAAGAGGTGAGAAAATTGTCAAAGAAATCAGGCAAAAACATTTCCTTGAATGTATGGACTTTAATTTCCAGATTGAAAGCCACCCCTTGTGCTGAGTACAGTGAATGAATGGAGCAAGACCCCATAATGCATGCTATTGTGACTTTTTAGAATACAGGAATAAAGAGTCTATCCTAAAAGCTCCCAGAGTGAGGTACAAAAGGATCACTGGCAAAGAATTAGGATTCAGAACAGACTTGGACTTCTCAATCTCAACTCTGGAAGCTAGAAGACAATGAAACACCTTCAAAATTCTATAAAACATATTTACAATCTGGTTTTATATCCTAGCCAATCTTTCAGTCAAGACTGAGAGTATAAAAATAAAGACAGTTTAAGAGAGGCAAGTCCTCAAAAAATGTATCTCTAGTTTACCCTTTCTTAAAATCTTCCTTCAATATATGCTGCACTAAAATAATCTAGAAAGATGGCATAGTATTTCTGAATATCCTACAATATTGTTCTTCCTTCTTTCTTAGTAACAGAACTGCTAAAATCAACACTTACATTTCCTGTCTCCTTGCAGGTAGGTCTGGCCATATGATTAAGTTCCGCTTCTGGGATTTAAGTGGAGGAAGTGTGTGCAACTTCTGGGAAGTGTTTTGAAAGAGAATGGACTTGCCCTTCCTCTTTCTTTTCTACAGTGTACACATAATGAAAGAAGCTCTGGCAGCCATCTTTTTTAGTAACCTGGTGTCCTGGGAAATGCAAAGCAAGCACAGCAAAGCACCATTATCTGAGGGTCCCTCTACCCCTGGACCATTCTTTATTGCCCGTGGTTAGTACACTGTTATTTCATTTGATCCCTTGTGTTGAGTTTCTGTTCCTCAGAGACAAAGGAAATCCTAACTCAAATAAAGGGATTCTGTGAAAGGGGATTGAACACTAGAGTGACAGGAAATCTCTAGGACGGATAATGAAAGAAAATCTTACACTGTGAGGAGATGATGTTCTCAAAGGGCTATATCTTATTTTTTATTATAGAAAGTCAAAATGTAATGTCTAAAACTGAAACATTAAGATTAAGCAATATAACTATGTTATTTAAGAATATGAGTTAAAAATACCAGAGAAAACATCTAAGAGCCAGAATGAGTTGCCTCTGGGGAGTGGGAGGCAAAGGTGGAAAGGGGTGGCACAGAGGAATGCTCTTTTTTAAACCTGTGATTTGTGTTTTCTGTTGCATCTGAATGAGAATGGTAAGAAAGTTCTATTGTTTGTGCTAGTTGACTTACCAGAAGGTGATTTAAAGAAATGGCATTCGTAAATTGAGAGACAAAGCTCAAAGACGAGCAATGCCTTAGCTGTTCTAACGTATATCACGAGGCACAAATCCTTAACAGCACACAGTGGCAGTCCATGGGGAGAGAGGAGTGCCTTTAGTTTGTATCTGTGACTTATTGCTGTGACATGACACTATTACATTTTGGTTTTTAGCATTTTTAAAGAGGAAGTAATAGTTATGAGAGATGAAGAACTCAGAATTAAGTACTGTAGTTATACACAGAAGGGTAATTTGCCTTTGATGTATTGGCCTGAGCCTGTTAACTAATAATACCAAATTTTAAGTAGCACCTCACCAGTATGAAAAAGAGGTAGCATCATTATTAATGTCTAAACTATAGTGTGTTTCACACAGGATTATGGTAAAGGTCAGGCCATGTTTCTCTGAATTAAAAGCTATTCTGAGCTATCGCGTCCCTAATCAACTCAGACCTAAAGGTGCATAGCTCAGTTATAATGAGGCACAATGAATTTAAATAAACTGCAAGATACTGTATAGTGATTTATATGTGCACTGTGGTATCCTTTTAACTCATTAGCAATGAATGATACTATGTGTTTGCAACTGGTTTTTGCTGTCTAACTATTTTTTAATCACAATATTTCTGAGTAAAAGTGCCTTATGCTCCCATTTACTTCCTGTATGTGTAAAGTAAAAGGCAATGGGTGCTCCTGGCATGGACCCAGACATGAGTCACAGCAGAAAGAAACTGGCAAATATCCACTCAAATAAATTTCATAAATTAACCATTTGTAACTGTGCTCACACGTTTATTGTTTCACAGTATAGAATTGCCATGGGAATTGAGAACAAGAATTGCAGGTTATACGTAGGTTTCTGAATTACTTCAGACTTATTCTTGTGGAGGGATTTTTAAAAAAAAATAATTGAACATATTTGAGCATTTATTAAGAAACAAAACCAAAATTTAGCCACAGATTATTCTGCTTAATAATTCAAGAGTCTTATTTACCATCTTCCAGCCTCTTATGTACACCCAATAATTTTTGTAAACAATAAATTCCTAGAGCTTGCTCATATATCAAGTTTATATAAACTATGGGGCTTTAATTTCATTTAGTAGAATTGATTTTCTTTATTTTTAGATTAAGAGAAAATTTTATGCATGCATGATCAAACATTTAACTAAAAAAGGGGAGTGATAGCGTTGATCAAATTCTCTTTGTAGATGATTCAGTTGTATCTACTTTTTGTGGTGGGCAAAGAAGCCTGGTTATAACATCCTGAGAAATCCGTTTCTCCTAACGCTTAAGAAACCTACGCAGATATTATGTTTATCTTAAGTTATACCCTCCACACTTGAAATGGCCTCACTACTCTTAAACTGAGTTAATTTTAACAAGGCCTTTGTATTAAAACAGGATTTCTCTCTTGCGATTCAACTGCTTTTGAGTTTCATTATCAATTACATATCCTTCCCATTCTTTTTCTTGGTGAGTTTTTACCTAGTATATACTTGGCCTTGTACTTATTAATTCTAGAATAACATGGCATATGCTGCTAACTATTGTTCAGTATCTATTCTCCTTTCTTTTCTTTTACTAGTGGGACTGAAGCTTTACCTAGTTAAATGGCCTTCTAACTACAAATTGCATCTCTCATTCTCCCTTGAAGCTAGGGAGTTATCGAATGAACTGTGTCCTCTTAAAAGTCATATTGTTGAAATTCTAACTCCCACAACCTCAGAATGTCACTGTATTTGGAGACTGGCTTTTTAGAGAGGTAATTAGGTTAAATGAAGTCATTAGTGTGGACCCTAATCCAATATGATTTGTGTCCTTAAAAGAAGAGGAGACTAGGACACAGACATACACAGAGGAAAGACCGTGTGGAGACACTGGAGGAAGGCAGCCATCCACAAGCTGTGGCAAGAGGTCTCAGAAGAAACCAGCCCTGCTGATACCTTGATCTCAGACTTCCAGCTTCCAGAATTGTGAGGAAAATAAATTTCTGTTGTTTAAGCCATCCAATCTGTGGTACTTTGTTATGGCGGCCCTAGCAAACTATTACAGTAGGAGTGGCTGTGGATTGAGTTTGGGTTACTGAGGTATAAGCAGAAGTGATGTGTGCAGTTTCTAGGTCATTTCCTTAAAAGACAAGGTGGAATATGCTGGATTGGTTCTTTTCCCTTCTCACAGGCTAGAACACAGATGTGGTAGGGACTCTGCTTTGAGTGTTCAAATAAGGACAATACCTGGGGTGGGGTGGAGCAACAAGATGGAAGGAACCTGGCCACGGGAAAGACCTTGTGGAGAAGAGCCAGCCAGTTAGGACTACTTGCTTCTGGATTATTATGTAAGAGAGAAGTAAATTTTTATCTTTTTAAGCCACTGAGTTTTTGGGTCTCTGTCACTACAGTTTAGCCTTTACCCTAACTAATAAAACATATATGGAGTGAGTACCAGGCATGGGAACTCTATTTTATTTCCATTTTAATTTTTCATTTATATTCTATACATAATAAATAATACACTTATACATAGTAAACCATAAACATTTATAACTTAAATGTATAAAACGATAATGTCCATATACTTTTTGATTTATATTACATTGTCATGCAACTACTCTTTTTATTACAATTCCATTGCAGTTCTAACAGTAATATATCTAAAGGATGCTTGTCTTTCTTTCCTTTTCTCTGTCATTATCAGGCAATCTTCTTGGACTATTATTAAACTCAATTTCATTCTTCATGAAGATCATCTGAAGGACCAAAGATATTATGCAGTCATCATTGTAAATCAGGAAGATGGTGTCCGCTCACAGCTTACCCCTGGCTCCTGTCCAAGCACTTCTCTGAGATTGTTCTGATTAAATCCTGTTATTAGGTTTACTATTATTATTAATATTTCACTAAACGGTGAAGCTGGAGGACATGGCCTTATTTTCCATAAGCTTATCGATTTTCTACATGTTCATTTCTAATCACACTATGTGGTTTTTTCCAGACATTGATGACCATGGTGTGTGAGTTTGATGAAAAAAATACCCACCCTTCCATCTTCTACTAGTTTCTGGGAATTCTAGATGATTCCTACTAATCTTAAAGAACTTTGATGAGTACAGAAAGCTCTTTTCTTATTGTTTTTTGTAGTAAGAAAGTCTAGCTTTCTTTCTAACTTAACCTTATGTAATCTTGCTGCTCCATTTTTGTAATCTGTTATTTGTTGAATAGGTGTGTTTTAATGCTCAAAAGCTAAGACTTGCAGCGAAGGAAAAGATGATGCCCCCTGAATGAACTGTGCATCAAATGCTACTAGCAGCCATTTGGAGCTTCTTTCCACTGTGATTTGCATAAAATAGCTTACAGCCTAACAAACACGTGTTCAACTGGAGTACTGTTGGGAACTAAAAGATGGGCATTTGCTTGCTCTCTCAAAAAAAGGATAAATTTAGCTTGACTGAATGGTGGTAATTCCATCTCCCCACTCTTGCATTAAGTGATTAACTGCCTGGAAGTCTGTGATCTGCTTTGAAGTCCCCAGCTTCAAAAGGCTCCCCACATGAGACCTATTCACATAAACCTGAGTTCCTCTAAATAGAAAAAAAAAATCTTCTGCATTTTACTCTTAATTTTTTTTTCAGTTGATGAAATGTCTTTGAGCATCAATAGGCTTTTGAGATTACCATAATTTCTTCTCAGACGCAGTACTGGGAGGGCAGAGCTTGAAGGTCCTGGTACACAGGGTTCTGTTCCATGGAATTCAGGCAGGAAGGTGACTGCAAATCACTCAAAGCTTTTGGAGGTGCTTTCCTTGTCCTGCCATCGGGTCTACTTTCATTCTAAGAAACAATGAATTGAGATTGTAAGGGGGTATTAAGATGCCAAGATAAACATCTCTTCTTTGAATTTTGAATGGGAAGTGCAAATTATTTCCTTTTTTTGACTATCTGAACCTCGGAAAGTGCGCTCTATTCGATAATTCAGATTTAAGTAAGTAACTGGGCATAATTCTCAGTGGAGAAGGGCGCATAAAATACTCTTGGCTTAAGTGATCACTTTAATAAAGTGAGTTTCTTCCTCCTCATTAACTTCGGTTGCAAAATAATTCAGTTCAAATGAGAGTTGAAATCATCCCGTCCTAAAACATCTCGTAATTGAATGCCCAACCAAAACCAAAAACAATAATAACACAATAAGACAAGGGGAAAAAAACAGCCTCAATACAAGCAAGGGTTTCACAGAAACCCAAAAAGTTTGAGCTCCTGATATTGTGTATGTATTTAGACTATTAATTACCATCAGATATACTGTATGCTCAGTATTATAGTATATGGAAATAAAATTATGTGAAAGCTTTAGATTTATATTTTATGGAATTAATAATTTAAATGGACATTTCTTTTATAACGATTTATTCAAGTTTGCTGTGGTTGAAAGATTTCGAAGTCTAGCTAGACTCCTAAAATATTTGGAAGGTATATTCATTCATTTGTTCAGCAAAGAGTTATTGATCAAGTACTACATTCTGACTGAGATGGCCTTGAGTTTTCCCTCAGCTTGACTAAATGTTACACAAGTTTCTTCCTGACTATAGGCCCCTGACCTCCATTTTCATGGAACATTTACTTTAGAAAACTTTCAGTTATAAATTCTTTCTCTGCCCCTTTGACATGTAAATTTCCCCCCAGCCTGTTGCCAGTTTTACAACCCAGAAATGTCTTTCTCAAGGACCTGGTAGCCATCTTTTTGACATATAATCATTAAGAGAGATACCATTCCTATCTTCCAGTCTTGGTGAAGGGTAGGAGCCTAACTTTGATAAGTGTCAATTAGCAAACAGATGACCTAATCACATTAACCACCCTCCTCCCTAACATCTTCCAGTATTTTTCTACTAGCTTACTCCCAAGGTTAAGACCTCTCTCACTTTTTGTTTCAGCTGAGTTGAGTTCAATCTCTCTCCCATATTGCAATAGTCTTGAAAATAGTCTTCCTTCCCTATGTAACTTGTCCAGTGTAATTTTCCTTTGGCAATTCCAAATCCAGTGTTAGTGGGGAATAAAAATAAGACATGATTGGGATAAGTGTTGTCCTTGCCCTCAAAGAGCTGACAAACTATTAATGCTATAACAGTTCCTAGAATGTAAAGGCAACTTCAGAGAAAGCTTCAAATACGTATTGTAGATCCATTTAATTCGCATTTGAATTTATCTACAAACTGGAGCTTTCCAGAGGTCCTGCAGACTGATGATGCTTATCTGAGAGTTTCTGGATCAAAACCCATCCCAAACTACTCTCAAAGCCAGGTAAACGTGGAGGCTGAATAATGGTGTTATCTGAAGGGTAATAACATGATATTTTACTGAGAAATATCTTCTCCCCAGGGTTATTGGATGATTGAAATACCGTGTGTAGACATATGTTAGTTTGTATTTACAATTACTTTTCTTCTCACTTTATTTTTAAATACGATAAATAAATAGCTAACATCTTAGTATGAAATAAGATATCATATAGTTCTCCTTTGTAACATGAGAGAGGCAGGGTATCGGAGGAAGTTTGGGATGTTGGGCTAGAGAGGAATAGAGGGAGGAGAATGCTGAGAGGGTGGTTCTTGGGAGATTTCTGCAGAACTAGTAAGTATTGTTGAGGTCACATTAAATAATTTGCTTAAAATGGTTGTTCACAGTAGCCAAATGCATTAACATTATTTGTAAAAAGAGAACACGACAATGGTAAAAAAAAAAAAAAAAGGTTGATTTATTTGGGGTCAGAACTAAAGCTTCCCAAAGTACATGATTACATGTGTTATTTATCTTGATTTTTGCTTAGGCATATCCAGTTCTTAATATCTATTAGGACGAATGTTTTTTGGCGTTTCCTAACATAGCTACTATGTATTTTCCTTTCTATCCCTCTCTTCTTTCTCTCTTGATCTCTATCCAACTTTTCTTCCAAAGGTGAAATATTTGTGTGTGTGTTCATCTGTACATTTACTTTTTTCAGCTTTATTGAGGTATAATTGACAAATAAAATTGTACGATATTTAAAGTGTACAACACGATGATTTGATATATGTATACATCCATTTTGTCACAAGTAGTAGGATTTCCTTCTTCTTTAAGGCTGAATACTATTCTATTGTACATATATACCACATTTTCTATATAAATTCATCCATCAACAGACAGATTATTTCCAAACCTTGGCTATTGTGAGTAATCCTGCAATGAATATGAGAGTATCTCTTCAAGATAATGATTTTCTTTGCTTTGGATATATACCCAGAAGTGGGATTGCTGGATCATATGTTAGTTCTATTTTTAATTTCTTGAGGAGCCTCCATACTGTCCAGAAGTGAATTATTTTTAAAGTAATGTGAATATGTGTGATCTGAAGAAATCTCATCTGATAGGAACATTAGCCTAAGAAGAGACTTCACATTTGCTGGATGTCAATCTAGAATGCTCTGCCCATGGGACTTCATATGACTACCTTCTTTTTGTCATTCGTACCTCAGCTCACATCACCTCTTTTGTGAGGTCTTTCCTAGTCATCAAAGATAAAGTAGCTGCTGCCTTACACCCTGCCACTATTGCAGATAGATTCTGTCCCACAGTCTATTTTACATTCTTCATAGCATTTATTACCACCTAGAATTATTCTTTCTTTAATTTATATACTTCTTTATTAACCATTTTCTCCATTAGTAAATAAGCTCCATGAAATAATGGATATTGTCTGCATTGCTCAGTGTTATTTCTGCAGTCCTTAAATTATGCCTGATGCACAGTACATTCTCAATAATACAGGAAACCTCATATTAAATTCATTTTTTCCCCTAAATATATTAACTAGTCTCTCCCCCTTTGCCATGAATTAAATCACCATTATTTGAATCCCATATTTTATATTTCCACTAAAAAATTACTTCTTTTTCCAATTAAATCTTCTCATTTCTAGTTGAGACATAAATGTTTGTTTGCAATTGTGTTTATTTTCTGTTTTGTATTTGTGACCTAAACCATTGGGAAAATATATGAAAACTAGAATGTGTCTTGTTATGAACAATTTATTTCAAAAATATGAAGGTTATATAAGGAACGAGGCTTTATCAAAACTTAATTTGTCAGATGGAAGGAGTTGACAAGTTCCATCACCAACTCATATACGCAATAGAAAAAGATTAGCCCCCTCGAGAGGTCCTTCAAAGATGTACTTTCTGGTTTTGTTTACTACAATCACAGGCATTCTCTTTGCTTTGTTCTGTAGGTTGCTTAATATATCATTTGGTTCTACATGTTTCTTTCTCCTGATATTTCTTTTATACTGTCAGATCCTGCCATGTCCATTCAAATCTAAAATTGTCTGAAACTATCTAAGTCACAACAAATCTGCTGTGTGAATAAAATCTTTATGGAGAGCTGTGAGGTTTCCAAGGCACATGCATAATAGAAATTCAATATCACTTCATTTGAGTACAGGCAGAACTACCAATAGCTGCATTTCACAGAGACCCACAAATTGTGTTATGAGAAGAGTGATTACGACAGAATGCCGGGCCCGTGTGCAGGAGCCCGGTAATGTATTCCACAGTGAGCTGTGAGTCACCTCAGGGTGGTGCCACAGGAGAGACGGGCACTCCCGAATTCACAAGTGTATTATAAGCTTCTAATATTCATCAATTCTGATTTTTAATAGCATATCCCTCCTAGTATACAAATTAAATTCAGATAGGAAAAATGGCAATCTGCACAAGCTGCTTTAAAATGGAGAATTTGGCATTAGCTTAACTGTGGCGCCAACAAAGCAGTTAGCAAAAATGAAAGAGCTTATAAATACAAAGTTTAATGTGTTATCTATTTTATGTTTAAAGGATTAATAAGAAGTAAGTCTCTAGGACAAAAATTAAACTCGGAAGAATGTCTTATGTGTTTGTGTGTAGAAAGGAAGAGAGAGAGTTCAAATTGAATTGGAATAAATGTAAAGTTTATTGTTACATTTCTCTTTAGTAGAATTTTGTTTTAATAAATATTGCTCAAAATAAGCAGCGAAAAAGTTAGTTAATGAGGGTTGAAATTATTTTAGGGACTATTTTAGACTAACCTACGGTTAACTTTACTTTATGTAGACTCCAGCCTCTAAGAATATGAATAATATAAAATTTAATATATTGAATTATGTTTCCATTGATATTTTTCATTTTGGGAGATATTTGTTCAACTGATATTTTTACCTAATACCTACATTATCAAAATAATTTAACATCTAAAATCTAAATTGAATATTTTAGCTAACAACTTATATATGAAAAAATAATGATCTAATAAGACTCTTTGGTTGGTTATACATCATTTTTTAAAGAGTTAACAACTAAAACATACCTTATAAAAATTACAATTCTTAAAATCAAATTAAAACTTAGGAGTTTAAACTCATTATTACAGTTGATTTTAATTTAGCATCAAAACATCTATATAACGCTCAGTCTTAATAACTTGAATACCTTCAGATGATTCTGGCACAATTATTATTTTTTTATAACTTCTGAGAGAAAAATAACTCATAATGATGTATGTTTGTAAAGCACTAATTGATTCAAATCTTCATTAGTTTGGACATTCAAGAACAACTGTATCCACTGATTACTTTGAAATAGTCACCATTTCTGTGAAGTCTGAGTCACATAGGGACAAGAATGATTTTCGACAGAAATGCATACAAGATAGAGATTTAAAAAAAAAAAATTAAACCATAGTAAAAGGGTACAAACTTTCAGCTGTAAAATGAATAAGATCTGAGGATCTAATGTCAAACATGGTGACTATAGTTGAAAACACTGTATTATATAATTGAAACTTGCTAAGAGTAAAACTTAGATGGTCTTGCCAAAAAAATAAATGAATGTGTGTAGTGATGGATGTGTTAATTAACTAGATGGGGGTAATCTTTTCACAATGTATATGTTTATCAAACCACCAAAATGTACACTTTAAATATCTTGCAATTTTATTGGTCAATTATACCTCCATAAAGCTGGAGAAAAATAAAACTTGACTGTGGAATGAAAAAAAAAAGACCTAAAAACGTAGCCCCAGAATTTGACCAGCAAAACCCTCCCCTCCAAACCCTCAAAAAATCGTGATGGAGTAAACAGTATATGTGACTAATGTGAAAACTGCTTCTGTTGTGTTAACCTGATCTCTTCTTAAGAGTTAAAATGACAAATTCTAGAAGTGTAAAAAGAGGTTTTTGCCATTGCAGAGTGCTGCCAACAAATTTAATCCATTTAAAGTCAGTGAAGCTTTAGAGGGAGAGTAAGTGTGATTTAGTCTCTGAATTAGTTAGGTCGCTATGAATTTTGGACCAAATCTGAAACTCTCTCTATGTTAAAGAGAAGCTTTAAAAAAACTGACTAACCATGAAAAAAAATGTATCTTAAACAGTACTGTTGAATAACATTTTACAAAAAGTGAAAAATTTACGTACTTTATTATCGGATATTTAAAAAATATGTCCCTTTTAAGGTGATTCTAAATTTATGTGCAGTAAGTTGGTTTTCAAGCACAGTACTTTATCCACCAGTATTTCTGAACATCTGTATGATAATGATATTCAGGATATGTGATGACCCAGATGATGATAACAGCTGTCACTTACTGAACACCTACAATTTTGCAAACACTGAGTGGTGGTATTTTGCCACGTTTAAGCCTGTTTTCTTTTTTGTCAGGACTGCATTCAAATCCTGCTTCTGTCACTTACTAATTGTGGGGACTTAGGAAGGTGATTTGTGCCTCAGTTACCTTTTCTGCAAAACGGAGACAGTAGTAGTATCCATCTCATAATATTCTTATGAGGAAGGATTAAATGAGTCAATGAATTAAACTTTAGACTGAAGCTTGGTCCATAGTAAGTGCTCAGTAAATTTTGTTTAGTATTACTTGATTGTTTGGACACTTTATTATGACTTTTCCTAAAAGTTCTGGGAGAAAATATTTGTTCTAATTATTTGGGTTTTTTTTCTTTTTGAGGAAGACTGGCCCTGAGCTAACATCCATCCCCATCTTCCTCTACTTTATATGTGGGACGCCTACCACAACATGGCTTTTGCTAAGCGGTGCCATGTCTGCACCCGGGCCAAACCCCAGGGTGCCAAGAAGCAGAATGCGCAAACTCAACAGCTGCATCACCAGGCCAAGCATTGTCCTAATTATTTTGTAGGTAAGGCAACTATGGCTAAGAGATTTTATGCAGGCTGCCCCAAATCACATAGCCAGTAATCCAGTTAAAAACTCCCAAGTCCGTACAACTAGGATATACAACTATGTACTGGGGGGCTTTGGGGAGAAAAAGGAAAAATAAAACAATCTTTAAAAAACAAAACAAAACAAAACTCCCAAGTCCGTGCTCTTTCCACTATATTTCACTGTCTCCAAAGATACTGTGAGACCCTTATTTCTTGAGTTACTAGAGAAATAATGTCAACAACAGGTGTGACATACATAATAGATGTGGGCGTCCAATAGGTATATTAACACAAACTTCACCCCAACAATAATATTATCTATTTTACAGATGAGGAAACCGAGACACTGAGGGAGTTCCTTGCTTGCTGTGTATCATACAGCTAGTAAGTGGAAGGAGTACAGCTGCTCCCACAGTATTTCTGTGTGTCCCCAGGTCACGCTCACGTTTGCTGAGAACTAGGTCAGCTCCTGAGGTGTCCATCTACGTGCCCAGCACTGAAGTGCTCTATTGCTGCACCACAGCCGCAGGAGGCAACAGCAGCCTCTTCTTGTTTTTGCATCCTTTATGGACCCTGCTGCTGCCCCAGAACTTCTCCGCGCAGCACAGTGGACACTTCCACTGTTCTTCTGCTGCACAAGCTGTTCATAACAGCCCTTGATGACTGCCGTGGGCCCAAACTCGAAGGTTGCCCATGGTAGAATTGGGAGAGCTCGCTCTCTCAATTTTTCTCACTAGTGGCACTATTAAGGGGTCCTGAAAGAATGGTGCTGGTTTGACAATGTATTGCAACTTCTAATTTTCACTTTAGCCTTTTTTTGCCCAAGATCTAATCATGTATCTGGGGACTGTACGGACAATGGGTCCAATCAACAGCTACCATATTGTACTCAGAGTGCCTCTCCTCCGGATTGACTGAAGATATGATGCTGACTTAAGGTAATCATGTCTGGCTTCTTATGACTTTTCTCCAGTCATCCCTAGTGTGCAAGACATGCTTAGATATAGCTGTCCTCAGAGAGAACATATTTTAAATTCTCTCCCAGGATTCTCCTCTGCATATGTGCAAATGGAATTTTGCCAGTTCATCAGATATACCTAAGCACCCTTGGATCCTGAAGGCAATGACTTAGGCCAAGAAATCCACTACCTGCACATGTAAGGAATTAACGGTAACATTATTTTAGAGTACTTTACTTCTTGATCAAGTCAAATAACAGACTAGACGATACTCTCTTTTGCTCAACACTCCTGAACTATATTTAGAACTTAGTAAATTTATGATACTGATATGTGAGCCAAAATATAATATAGAAACATAGATACTATTAATATATTTAATATACTTGGGAAAGTGGTTATAAGTCTTAGATATTTTATGAAATGTTATGTGTATTTTTATTAAACAAGTAGGTGTGTATGTAATCACCAAATATATATATATATAGTCAATCTCCCGCAATTTATTTTTATTTTTCCTCTCTTATGGCATGAAGTTATCTTGCAGCTTATATTTTCATATTATTGATGTTCTAAATTTTCTTCCTGAGAGGAGAGAGTGGACAATATGTTTTTGTGCTCTGTGACCTTTCTTTTAGCAAAAACGACTCATCTCTTTCTTTTGGTGGATCAAAGTGATTCCATATGGCTCAGATGAGCTGATCCCAGCCCCTAGCTTCAGACTGGCATGTCACTCAGACCTGCCCAATGAATATACACTGCATTCCTCTGGTCACCACTTTGATTGGTTCAGGACTGGCTATGTGACACAAACTGTGACAGTCAAAAGCCTGGGACTTATGCTTGAGCCATTTAGAGGCTCCCATAGAGCCACTCTTGATCACCTTTGTCACCACACAGGAAGAACTTGTGAATAAAGCCAGTAAAGAAAAAAGCTGAGCAAGAGGAATGGAGAGAAATATGTCTTGAGGACACTGACTTTTAGTTATAGGAATTTTTAGTTATGTAAATTGATACTTCTCTTTTTCCTTTAAACCAGTTGAGTTGGATATTCTTTTATCTACAAACAGAAGAGTCCCAAGAGGGAGGAATACTTTTGAAATTTTAAATAAATTTTTCTAATGCACACTTAGAGGAGAGGCTTGAATTCCCAATGGAAAAGTTAACATTGATGTTTTACCTTACATTTTAAAATCTGTAACTTCTGTCTTGATATTACTAATGCCAATGATAACTTTTAATTAAATGTAATAAATATTTATTGATATTCTTCTTTTGTCCTTTCTTTCCCCTCTGTTTCTTCTCCTCACTCTCTTTCTCTCTTTTCATACACCAAATTTAGAGAACGAAGAATGTTAACCCCCATGAATAAAAAAGGCTATCTTATGGCTTTCATTTTGATATTAGATTTTTAAGAAGGTATCCGCTCAGGTAAAAAAAGAAAGAAAAGCCCTGTCAAAATATTATTTTCATGACTCTCTCATCATTTTATTTACTGTACATGATAGCAACAAGTCTCAGGTTATTCTTGCCTCTTAAGAAAAAGTTCATTGCTCACTACTTATGTCTGACTTTTGCAGACTCAGAAATTTAGAAATAGATTGATCTGTATTAAATAACCAGTGATTATGATACTTAAAATATTTGAGTGCACAATTTTATATTCAAATGTTTCAAAGCTTCCCAATTGTGATATTGTGCTCCTGATTTATATCGTATCCTTTGAAAGTATTTTATTCAGAATTCTCAGATTTTGTCTGTCACTGTTAAAATAGCAAATAGTTACAAACATTCCAAATCACCCCTGCTGAAAAAAATTATTCCCTGCTTTCTCTTTTGAAGAGATTCAATCTAAAGAGCTAAATGCAGATATACTCCACTTTTAAAATATTAAAAAAAAAATTTAATTACATAAAATTAATCTATAATGTAATTGTTATTCCAGATGAAAGTCCTCAAGGATATACTGAAATAGCAAGTTCTTTGAAGCATTAAATATTTTATAATAATACCCTGCTATATTTATTTTCTCTATATATGCATAATAGTTTTACCTGTTCTTGTAGAAATAATAGATCAAAAGGGAACTTTTGTTTTATTTCATATTCAAATGAAATTTCTTGAATGTTGATTGCCAATCAGGAATTTTTCTGAGCGTTGTACTATCCCTTAAGGAACTCATAGTCTAGAGGAGGATATACAGAGAAACATATCAGGGACAGTGTCCATGGTATTTCTGTGTATATGAAGAGAAAGAAATTATAATGTTATCTTCCAAGAAATTTAAAGTATAGTTTGGGCAAGAACACCTACATATAGTAGATGATAAAAACAGCACCATAGGGTAAAGTATGAATAGTATTCTACAGTGTTGGCAATGCTATAGGAGCCAGAGGTAGAAGGTGTTGCTTTCAGTAAAGGAAAACACAATTAGTAAAATCTGGACAGGCAAGAAGCAAGTGGCAGAGTATTCCAAATTAGAGCAAAGGTATATTACAAACCTCAGAGATGACACAGAATGGATATTTAAAGGAGAGTGGTTTTACTTGACTGGAACGTAAAACAATTGGCAACTAAAATGTAAAGTTGGAGTGCTTCTGAGATAAGAAGTTGTGGAAAGAGAGTGATATTTCAAAAAATTAATCTGGTGGTAGGCATATAAATAGAAATAAGAGAAACTGCCTAGAGAGGATGTTTTCTTTGTAGGCTGTTATTGGAATATTAAGGGATAATATGAAGAAGAACAGGGTCATGTGAAAGCAATACAGGGAATTAATAGTGAGATCATTATGATGATGCTAGAGTTTATGTGATTTTCTGGCTAACTAAATACGAGAGAGAAATAGTAGAAATTGCATTCCAAAGTCATGTCTCATGCTGAGTATTACCAAGATTAGTATGTTAGAGAATGTTGGCTATGAAGCTATGGCTAGAGTTAACTTCATGGTCTTCAAAACTTCCACAAGTACCAATCAGACACTTAGGCTTTGGCGTGCCTCATCTACATATGCCCTTTCTCTCAATGGGAAATGGTGGTCTGGATGTGTCTAGGCAAAAGTGCTAGAACAAATATGACACCGTTTGGACAATAGGAAAAGATGTCAGTTCAGATATGAAGAAGTATGTAGTAGGTTTATTTCACTCTTTCACTACTAAAACAATTATATTCTCAAAAAACAAGGTAATAGGAATATTACTGTTTCCTTGGTGATAGTGGAAGTACAATTATTATATCAATGTATAATTACAAATTAATGAAATATTAATGAATCATGGAATATCAATGTGGTTCTTAGAACTCTGTCACTGGAAACTATATTTTTGCTTATTGTGTGACATTTATTTTTTCTTTAATGTGTAACATGATAATTGTACAATTGTTATTGGAGAGTTTCATTTTGAAGCATGAAAGAGTTAAACTCTTAAAAACACTCTGGGTTGAAATTTCATAGATATTCTGATCGCAAAAGAGTACTTTCCAGCAAAACTTGAGGAATTCCTCTTGGGGCCTTTTTACACCCAAAGCAAAATTATTTTTCTCATTTGAATTTTTTTCTAATCTTTTTTTAACTCTTGAAAAACTTATCTAATGACTTTAATTTAAAAATGGCAACTTCCTATTGGTTTTTAATGACAATGTCAGTTTTAGAATAGTTCCTGGTTTCTTAAAAGAAGACAAAGGTTAATGAATCCTGTAAGAGCCAAGTAAATGAGTTTTGCTAATTTTTTAACAAGTAGAGAGTTTCTGAACTGTAGATTAGAGAGACAGAGAGAGAGAGAAAGAGAGAGAATGTGTGTGTGTGTGTGTGTGTGTGTGTGTGTGTGTGTGTGTGCATGTGTATCCTTGAAAGGCCACATGCTTCTGGAGCTACTCCATATAATAAAGCAAGTAAAGCTGTGTGGGGTGTGTATATAAACTAACTTTACGTGACTCATGCATGTATACATTTATTTCAATGTGTAATTATTTGAATTTCAATTTGCATTGAAATAAATTATTTATTTCAATTTTTTCTATTAAAAATATGTAATGAAAAATGTACGGAATGCTAAGAAAAATCTACTTCTACAGTCCTAAGGTTTGCAATATCAAATGCCCTCCAAAATGTTGGAAGCAAATATAAAATACTCTGAGTAAATTTTGTCTTTGTCTCTGGATCCGGTTATCCACTTACATTAAAACTATTTACATAACTGCATAATATAGAACGTGCTGTTTATGAAGAATTGCAGTCACGTCCTGGTTTTCTCTCTGCGTTTAACTTTGAGTTAGCTCTGATTACATTATAAACACAAATAGCCTTTGCTGTTATCCCAGTTTCCACTAAGTAGGTTGACCGGTGAAGGAACGTGAGAAGCGTCCCGGCCCTATACATAAAGCAGGAATGCAGCGGAAGAGTGGAGGAAAAAAGGCAGAAATTTTTTTTCTAAACCAAACACAGACTCTAGATGGATTGTGAGGACTAGGGTGAGGAAGGCTCTTTGACGATAAGAGAGGGGATCAGTTGCAGACTCAACAGTATAAAATATTGCCCTCACGCAGACTCATTGATGGATATTACAATGTGCCCAACCTTGTTCTAGGTGCTTGGGGAACAAAACTGACACAGGACGGCTTAATTCTCAGTGAAGGGTCAAATGTAAACAGATGTTTTACATCTGATAGGGACAGGACAAGTCACCTTTATGACGTATGTACTATGATGAGACCAATTTTTACTTCTTCCAACAACCGTATGAAACAGGTATGCTGACCCCAACTTATAGATGAGAAAAAAAGCCCAAAAGATTTAAGTAAATTGCCCAAAGTCATGTAATTAGTAATTGATAGACTTAGATTTAAGAATATCAGTCAGACTCAAAAGCTAATATCCTTTTCACCATGGCACACATGCCTCTAGAAGTTTTTGGAATATTATGAACATATGTAGTTCAGCAAAATCACTGAGAACACGGACGCTGGATGGGCAATCTTTTTGTGGCACTGAACTTTGCCACGTAGATCTGTGATCTTCGACTGGTTACTTAAAATTGTTAGCTTTGGTGGAGTAATCATATATCTGTCTCATAAGATTATTGTGAGGATAAAGAGAATAAATAGAAAACATTTAGCACAGTGACTGGGCCATACTCAGTGTTAAAATATGCTATCTCTTATTATCATGATCATCATTATTATTTATGATATTTTATTATTCTTTCCTGATGAGAAAAGTTATTTGCCCTTTTAAAATTTGTAACTAGAATGGAGGACCATACTTGAAAGGGCAAGAAAGACTATAGGTATAGATTTAAAGATATAAAATTTGGGAAATATAAGGCATATAAAAACTATACTATTGGTTTCAACATTATTTTTAAAATTTGACCAAATCCTCACCACATACATGGATCATTTTGGTGTTTTCCAACATTAAATATTTAAATTAGATGTATTTTTTTCATTATTAAATTATTTTCATGTGAGAAGAAACAAGTACATTTAATGATGACATCATTAAAAACACAGCATATTTAACTGAAAACATAAATGAGTTATTTATAATATTTGCATAAATACATTTGTGCTGTATACATTCCTCTTTTCTGTTTTAAGTAATGCTGTATTGCAATTGCATATTAACCTTACAATTATACATAAACTATGCAATTAAATGCTCACTTAAAATTAGCAATTATAAACTTTCCTGCCTATATATTAGCTCCTAAAGAATGTGTTGCACTTGCAGTAATATCTACTATATTGTGTGTTGCTTCTCTGCTGTTCAGCAAAGGGACAGAGTGGGGAAATAATTTCACACTGCATATAATGCATCTGATATGAAGGAAACTTGAAAATTATTTAGTTACAGATTTCTCTGACCAGGCTTGCAAAGTGGCATATATTATGTTAATGGACAAGCATTTGAAAATGAATTTGAATATTAACTGCACTAAGTTTCGGTCCTGACATGAAGCAAGGCATAGTTGATATGCAATTTACAAACAGGTTCTCGTTAACTCTTTCATTGCTATGGCTCACGATCATGCTTTGTGCTTAAAAATTGTACAGTCTTGTAATTTTTTCATTACGGAAAATTCCATAATATTGAAATCTAACTATTAGAATGTGCAAACGAAGCTCTATTATAGTATTAGATTTTTAGCCATGCTCTGTTCAGTTGTACTTCATGCTGTTTAGTGAAATATAGTTGCTTATTCATTGAAAGTTATAAGGAGAAAAGAAATGAGCAACATCAATCACTGTATTAGCAATATACTATATTTTCTACCTTTCATTTGTAAAGTAACACGTTTGAGTTGGCACATATTGGAACGTATGCTACCAAGCCACTTTTATATATTCAACCAAAATATCTTGTTTTCAAGTCCAGGCTGAGATCACAAATTTACTACTAGTGTATTTGTAGTGTTTAAATTTACAGAAAATGAATAGTTAATAGTAAACCTTCGCACCAAAGCATATTTTTATTGAAAGAGCAAAGCATTACAGTACACCGGATGTTTTAGGTCATTTATTTTGTTTTTGCTCTGGGTCATTTTACAAAAGCACTTCTGCTCTCTAGCGTTAAAATGAGAGCCACTCTACTCCCCAGATATTACCCAGCAGCACTTGGGGGCTCTTAATGATTAATACCATCACCGTCCAGCCACAAACCTTTCTGAGGCAGATAATGCCAGGCAGCAAGTGCGCTTGACACTTTTAATGTATAATTAAGTAGGAAAAGTCAGCACTCAGTATGCAAATTTTTCAAAATGATAAATGATGCCATACAGCAGTAGGGATTGATTTGGTGTAAATGAAACTAATTAAGGAAATGTCAAACATAATTAATAAAACAGGTTTAAGCTGCAAAACATTGTCAATTGAATGAATGAGGAGGCATTGGCTCCCATTGTTTCTGCTTTATTTAGGGCTTGTGTTTAGCTTGTACTCCGTTCCTAAATGCACTTTCGCTACCTCACACCCTCCACTATGAATTCCCAGAGAGGGGGAAAATAAATTTGCTTGTCTCTCCACTGACTGCAGAAATTAATTGCAGAAATCTTGTCCCATCCAAGTGTTACATTCACTCACAGGACATTAACATAACTAATTTGAAAGAGCCCAAATGAGTGTATAACAGAGCGCTGTCAGTGTGCCTGACAGTCTTTGGTCATACCAAATTAGCTTGGTTTTCTAATTGAAATTTTTTTCCTTGGACTCTTTTTTATAATTTTTTCCTCAGCTATTCATTTTTGATAAGAACAAAGGTTTTATAATTTACAAAAGAGTGCTTGACCTATAATTACTAGGAGGAAATTAGGGGAGGTAGAAAAGTCAGATTTAGTCCTGGTAATGATGCTAGAGACCTTGCTCCCTCTAGGGAACTCGAAGAATAATGGAATCTTCTATTTTTACGGGCGACCTGTGCACTGGTGCTGACTCTAACTGTGAATCCACTTTACTTTGCAGATCACTTGCTTAACACTAAAAGTGCCAGCAGAATGGCAGGCCATTACTCCAAATGTCATTCAAACCAGTGCCATTTCCACATGCCCTTCCCGCTCAAAGAGTGAATTGAAGAACATCTGCCAGTCCTCTTACTGAGCTCTTGTAAATCTTCCATGTAGATTTTTATGCAACTTAATTTGTGAACCAGTTGGGTAAATAGAGTGGGAGGGGGAAAGTGGTTTGTCAAGAGAAGGAAATTTAAAGAATACTGAAATGGTTTACTTGAAAAGGAATCTAGTGGTTCTTGATTTTAAAATTATGGTACCTGCATGTTATGGACGTAATGTTAGCATACCTGATATAGTTTTCCAAGGAAGAAGTCTGTTAAAACGATATACTCAATTTAGATATCTTTTCTCAAAAGGAGAGTTTTTCTTTTGAGGATGTCAAAAATGACCCAACATAAAAGAATGGAATGAGTTCATTTTTTTTACACTTTAAAATATGAGTTAGATACTCAATATGGTATTTCAGATTAATTGGGGAAATTGTATGGAACTGAAGCATAGATTGCATAAGAAGGCAGGTGATATAAACGTACTCTTCTTAATACATGAAGTTTCTACTGAGTAGATGAGTGAAGGCATAAGTGCAGGGACATGGTTTTATTTGATTTAAGTCTTGCCTCTATAAAACCCTCTATTTCTATGGCTTCTTCTTTAATTTGGTTCCAGAATTTTAAAGTTTATTTATATCCTATGCTAGATTGTATAGATTCTTGACTTTGAACTCTCTAAGACGTTTGGGGCTCATTTCTAGATGCTATCCAATGTATTCACTCTCGTTATTGAATAATACACACATATTATCTACTAATTTTATAGCATTGATGGATTACATTGTTCTTTACCAGGATATGTGTCATGTGCTCTCTTATAATATATTCTGTGTTGTGTGCAACTGAAAGGAAAGATGACTTATTTTATACTTCACCTTTAAATAGAATGGACATGGAATAAATCATTAGGGTTCAAAATAAGTCATTATTGCTTCATCTCTTGTCTACAAAGGACACAAATAAGTACCTCAGGTTTATTTTATCCAGCATGTACATTGATAATTTTGAAGGACATTTTCTGATGCAAATTGTGTATGATCTCATCCAATCCCCTCAAAAGTTACAAAATGGGAATTAAGGAATTTATTGTCTCATAAAACTAGAAGGTCTGGGGTAAGTTTTCCAGAATGATCTTTAGACATAGCTAATTAAAGTGGCTTAAATAATGTCGTCAAACCAGATATTTCTCGTTCTCAATCTCCTTATCTCTTGGCTCTGCTTTCCACTGTGTTGATTTCATCTCCAGACTCCATCTAGTGGGTCCCAATAGCTTCGTGATTAAGATTATATCAATCCTAACAGTTCAGTGCAATGAGAGACAGTTATTTTCCAGGCACTTAAAAAATGTCCCAAGATTAGCCCTGATTGAACTACCAAAAGTCATGTACTCATCCTGGCATCCATTATTAGCGCCAGGCATATGAAACACATTCAAGGTCTAGTCTTAAACTTTATACCTACCCTGAAACAACCCTGTCCAAAATCAAATGAACTGAGAGTGGGGGAGAGGGGTTCCCCATGGAAGATTGTGGTGTTTTTATCAAATGAAAGGAAAATTGAGAAAATATTGGCAAAAGCAATAGATATATACTGCAAGAGTATATAGTACACTTTCTAACAGCAGATCATATACTCAATATGGACTTCTTATTCACTGCTGGGTGTCACTAAAAATGTGACAAATTGGAAATGTAAAAATTTAAGTTTTCTGTGAGTGAAAGGATTGTTTTATGTCTGTGATTGAGTCCTTTAATAGAGAATGTAAACAAAAAGAATGTTAATGTTTTGGTGGTTAATGCTTTGGTATTTATAACTGAACAAAGGGAAAGATGTTTTTTAGAAGTTTTCTTTTAAAATAATTTTAGATTTACAGAAGAGTTGCAAAGATAGTACCAAGAATTCACTATACCCTTCACAAATCTTCCCCAAATGTTAACAACTTATATAACCACGATATATTTAGCAAAACTAAGAAATTAACACTGGTACAATGATATTAATTAAACTATAGACTTTATGAGGATTTTTTTTAACCAATTTTTTCTCTGGTTTTTCATTTCCTGTATTTATGCAGGATACCATTTTGCATTTAGTCTTCATGTCTCTATAAGTTCTGTCCGATGTTTGATGGTCCCTTAGTCTTTTCTTGTCTTTCATGATCTTGACACTTTTGAAGAGTACTGGTCTTTATTTTATAGCTATTTGGGTTTGTCTAATGTTTTTTCATGATTGGATTGAGGGTTATGCATTATAGGAAAGTATAACACAGAGGTGGTGTTCCCTTTTCATTGCATCCTATCAGGGTAGCTGATTTCAACATGATTTATTACAGGTGATGCTAACCACAATCACTTGGTTAAAGTGCCGTCTGCTGAGTTTCGCCACAATAAAATTCTGATTTTTACCTTTCCATATTCTATTTGTTATGAGTGAGTCATTAAATCTAGCTCACACTCCAGGGGAGGAGAGTTAAACTCCATCTTGTTCAGGGAGGAGTATCAAAGGATTGGAAATTTATGTTAAAACCACCATAGTAATATAAATATTTTGGGAAGATACCTAGAGCCCATGCAGTGTTTCTCCTTAGTGTTTCAGCAACTAAAAGTTTTAGCATTCATCCATGGATATTGCCTATAGAAATCTTTACTGTGGTGGTCTATTGGTGATTTTATATTTTTCTCATTCCTTCTATATTATTTTCAATTCTTCTATAAGAAAGTTTTACTCCTTTTTCTCCATTTACTTATTTATTCAAATATTTATTTATACCAGTCTGATAAAGAAAAATAGATTTTGAGGGCTGGCCTAGTGGCGCAGTGGTTAAGTGTGCATGTTCTGCTCCAGCGGCCTGGGGTTCGCCAGTTTGGATCCCGGGTGTGGACATGGCTCCACTTGGCAAGCCATGCTGTGGTAGGCGTCCCACATATAATGTAGAGGAAGATGGGCATGGATGTTAGCTCAGGGCCAGTCTTCCTCAGCAAAAAGAGGATTGGCAGCAGATGTTAGCTCAGGGCTAATCTTCCTAAAAAGAAAAAAAAAATGACTAGATTTTGAGGAATCACATTATTTGATTTTAAGGCTTTCTATAAAGCTACAGTGATTAAGGCACTGTGACATTGGTAAAGGGACAGCACTTGGATGAAAGGAACAGAAAAATTATGAACTTCAGCTTAAACCTCACAGCTTATATGAAAATTCACTCAAAATGGATCATGGAGCTAAATGTAAAAAGTAAAGCTATAGAAGTTTTAGAAGAAAATCTATGCAGCTTGGTGGTAGACGAGGAAGTCTTAACTATGACACTGAAAGCATGATCCATAAAAGAAAATGAAAAGATAAATTAGACTTTATCAACATTTAAAACTTTTGCTCTATGAAAGATACTTTAAGAAAATGAAGACAAGATACAGACTGGGTAAAAACATTTGCAAATTACAAATCCAACAAATGAAATGTATTCAGAATATATGAAGAACTCTCAAAATTCAACAATAAAAAAGCAAACAATATATTTAAAAACTGATCAGAGAACTTGAACAAACACCCACAAAAAGAGACACAATGACGGCAAAAGGCACATGAAAATATGTTCAACCTCATTAGCCTTTAGGGAAAATGCAAATTTAAATCATCATAAGATACATTACATATCTGTTAGAATGACATTAAAAAAAATACTGACCCTGTGAAGAGTTGGCAAGCACGCAGACAAGGTGGAGATCATACATTGCTGGTGGACACGCAAAATGGTATAGCTACTCTGAAAACGTTTTGGCAGTTTCTTATAGAGTTAGACATACACTTACTATATGACCCAGCAATCCCACTCCTGCGTATTTAGCCCAGAGAACTGAAAACTATGTTTACACAAACATCTGTACAAAAATGTTTATAGCAGCTCTACGCATATTTGCAAAAACAAAACAAAACAAAAAACAACTGGAGGGGCTGGCCCCGTGACCAAGCAGTTAAGTTTGCGTGCTCCACTTTGGCGGCGCAGGGTTTCCCCCGTTCTGATCCTGGGCACAGACCCAGCACGGCTCATCAAGCCATGCTGAGGTGGAGTCCCACATAGCGGAGCCAGAAGGACCTACAACTAGAGTAGACAACTGTGTACTGTGGGGCTTTGGGAAGAGGAAGGAAGAAAAAAAAGATCAGCAACAGCTGTTAGCTCAGACGCCAATCTTAAAAAAAAAAACAACAACTGGAAAGAACCCAAATGTCCTTCAGTTGGTAAGTGGATAAACAAACTGTGCATATCCACACCATGGAGTACTACCCAGTAACAAAAAAGAACAAACTGCTGAAGTATGCAACAATTTGCATGAATCTCAAAGGCATTAGGCTGAGTGAAAAAGCCAGTTTTAGAAGTTTATATGCTATGTGATTCCATTTGTATGCCATTTGAAAAGAAAAAAAAACTATGATTTTAGAGCACAAATCAGTGGTTGCCAGAAGTAAGATCAGGGAGGAAGTGACTCCTAACTTGTGCTAAAAGAATCACACAGTGAGTTCTGTGTTGTGATAGAACTGTTCCTTATCTTGATTGTGGTAGTGGGTACACAGATCTATACATATGTTAAAATGAATTGAACTGTACGTCAAGAGAAAAACATTTATTGCACAAAAATTCTAAGTATTAAGATAAAAAAATAAAATCAATATGGACTCAAGGATAATTATCTTATTCTTTGTTAAAATCAGATGCTATTGTTATTTATTTATTTTTGCTTAAATTATTTCGACTGTGACCATTGGGAACTCTTTCAAAGCTCCTGTATAAATATGGTTTTCATTGGCAATGTTTGATGAAGATTTCATCAGTGAGATTCTAACCTTAACTGAAAGGTCCAGAGAAGGCAATTAATTTGATAATTGTTCATTGGAAAATGATTAAATTCTTCCAATTATTCAATTCTGTTAGAGATAGCACCTGGTTAGTCTAGAAGCTAATAGATTACTTCCTGTGATAGACATTCTTGCCAATTTGTGAGCTCCTGCTTTGTAACAATTAGTTCATATTTTTCATTTCAAGATGATATATATATTGATTTGTACAATTTTCTACTTTAGCCTCACAGGACTGTCTTTTAACTGATTTTTCCCCAGCTGGTGCACTGACTAGGTGGATGTTTACTTAAGATCCAAAAAATATATTACTGACAATTACTTAACGTTATTTTATTAATTTATCAAAAGCAGAAAATATCTTTGCGTTTTCTACCAGGAATCGATATCAATATTTTAAAGTATAATTAAGACTACATACTTCATTTGGTTAGCATTAATTTTGGTAATTAAATCATTATTTCCCCTACTTAGTAAGTGGAATTCTAAATGATGTACCCACTCAACAATTATGCTACAAAGTAATATTTATGAGAAAAACATTTAGCATAATTGGACAGAAAATTATTTGATAAAAGTTTTATTATTCTTTTTTAAATATTTTATGTGCTCTTGGGACCATATCCTCTTTGAAATAGTGTAAACAATTGTAGATACAATCAAAATGTATTTCAGAATTGCAAATAGATTTTCATTGCTCTTTTTTAAAAATGTAAGTTAATCCTTGTTTAATACCTATCATTTTTTCTAATGAGGAAAAAGGGAAAGATGTTTATGGGTGTGTGTGAAGGAAAGTGGAAAGTGCGTGTCTGCGTGTGTGTGTGGGAGACAGAAAATATAGTGGCCCCTTTTTTGGTGGACTCAAATGGCCTGGATGTCATATTTTTATCGGACATTTAAAAGGATGGTTACTTGTGGGAGAAGAACACAGTATGGTTGCTGCAGCCTATGAACAAAACAAACAGAGAAAGAGTTTAATTGATGTTGATAATAAAACAGATTGACCCTAAGACAGGCAGAAAATTACAGGAGCAGAGGCTCCATCTTCTCGGCAATCATAAATGTGTTTTAACATCCTGATGCTTTGATTATCCATTAGGAACAATGGTAGTAACCGCTGTAACAAGTCAAAATAATGTCAGCATTATCTGAGTCACCTTCCTCTCCTCCCTAATATTACCATGTTGATGCAAAGAAGGATCATTTCCTGCTGTGTGGAAGTTGTTTATTTCTCCTAATGATATGGTATGAATGTGAACCTACAATACCAAATTATTGATTTCTTTTCAACCCAATCTTCCCAACTTTGAAATTAAACCCCAAGAAATGTTTCTCTGTACTTGCCTCAAGGAAGCGTTTTTTTACTTTTCCAGGGGAAAGTGAGAACACAGTCCGCCACTATCACCAATTATGCAGTCAAGTTTCCCACAGTTGGGTAAATCGCAGAGGTCAGCGTTTCCAACTTGGATGGATGAAACTTGCCCTGGGAAAACCATCATGGTATCTCCCCTGACAGGTAAGTATTCAGGGCAGTGCTTTTAACCTGGCCTAGCTCTTATTAGAGATTTCAAAGTCTTGGAGCAATTTTGTTTGGGGCTGTGATAAGTGAGAGAAGACTGGAAGTAGCTTAGGGATCAAGACATAGATGTTGTTTCCCAGAAATCTCAGGACTGTTCCAGAATGAAGACCTTCCAGAGCAACTGCAGCCTGGACTGCACAAGGGCAATCCCTCTGGTACGGATTTATGCCCCTGGAGTTTCACTCCAAGTGTTCCATTTTCTTTAGGGGAAATGACTCAGTTTATAACTTTTCAGCTGTGTATCACAGTTCCATGTGGATTTTCCGATAATGGAGGTTCCTGGAGGTTTCTCAAAGTCGCAGTGTTGAGAGCCACCATGCAGCCTGACATTGACACTATTATTAGATGTCAGACACACAAGAACAAAAACTTTGCATAGTCAGGTTATAGAAAATATCCATTATGTATTTTCCAAACTGGAATCAGGCAACAAAATTAATTTATTCTCTTTCAAACATCATCAACAAGCATGTAGTGAGGGACTACTGCCCACATATTTGGAGGAATACACAATAGATACAAACTCCACAGGAGGCACTCTAGGCAAATACATAAACGAATTTTAGGAATTAACTGGGCAAGCACTTCCTGGTCTTTTTGATTCCCAGAGGTTGGAGCACAGTAATTGATTTCCCAGACTCACTGAGTCAAACATGAGACACAAGGATGAATAAAGCATAGTCCTTGACCTCAAGTAGACTGACAAACGTTGTAACAGGAGAAGAATTCTGTGATGAATATAACATTAAAAGTATCAGAAACGAGTGAAAATGAACTAATTTTGTTGAGATTTAACACACACATTCTTTCGTAAATGACTCAAACCATCCCTGTGAGGGAAGTGACAGTATCCCAGTGAGCAAAAAAGAAAACAAAACTCTGAAGTAAATCATTCAGTCTCACTCTGCTAATAAGTAGCAGATTTAGGATTTGAATTTCTGGGGTTTTGTTTTTTCAGCTCTGAAGCCTGTGTGCTTCCATTATATCTACCAGAAACAAAGATACAATTTAGAGTGGGCAGGAGGACAAATTCCTCCTTCAAGGTTGTAGGTAGAATCAAGAAAGATTTTGAGTTAAAAAAATGTTTCAAAGTTTGAGTAGGAGTTTAAGACACTGGGAAGATGAGGCACATTTTGCTTACAAGTGTTAGAGGCATGCTCACATGTTTTAGAGCAATCCAGAATATTTTTCTTCCTGTTTTGAAATATTTAGAGAATGTATCCATAACCGAATTTTCACATAAATACGAACCCAGTGTTTTGCTATATAAAGAATGAGCTGCCACCAGTAATTTCATAAGTATGAAAATAAGTACAATAAAATAAAATCAGAAATGAAATACTGGATTCCAAAAACATTCTTTTGTTTATTTGCAACGACAGGGAAAGAGCACTCTGCCTTCAAAGGGCTCACTGTCTGCTGTTCACTGTTGGCAACTGCAGAGATAGTTACTTGAAAATATTCCTAATGGTTATGCTTATCCTCGATTATAATTTAATATGAAATATTATGCAACTATTTTTCACTAGACTTGCCCTAGGAAGAATTATTATCTGTAATGTTTGTCTTTTTGCACTATTTCTTTTCCTGCCTTTGATATTTTCCTATCTTCCATTAAAATAATTTGAAGTATCTAGTTTCTCACCCTACAACAACACTTCCTTGTCCCTTCTAATGACAAAACCAACATTTCACTCATCTCAATGATAAAGATAAATTGATGATTATACAGAGTGCTAACAATTTGAATTTAGTTTCTATACTTAAAGAATACTATTCCATGAACAAATAGGCGATTCTCCCCTTAGAAATCCAAGGATTGATATCAATATCAGAAAGAATGTTAACATAATACCATGTTAACAAGTTAAATATGAAATAACATGTAATAATTTAATAAATATATAAAAAGTAATTGCTAAAATTCAAAACCAAATCCTAATAAATCCATCTTACAATATAAAATAAAAGCTTTTCCTTGCAAAATAGAAAAGCAGTATTACAATCAATAGCAACATTTATGCAAAATCTCTGAGTATGTGTGTATGTCTGAGTGTGTGTGTGTGTGCATTTTTTTTTTTTTGAGAAAGATTATCCCTGAGCTAATATCTGCTGCCAATCCTTCTCTCTCTTTTTTTTTGGCTTGAGGAAGACTGGCCCTGACCTAACATCCGTGCCCATCTTCCTTTTCCTTATGTGTGGGATGCCTACCACAGCATGGCTTGCCAAGCAGTGCCACGTCCATATCCGGGATCTGAACCCGCGAACCCTGGGCTGCTGAAGTGGAACGTGTGTACTTAACTGCTGCACCTCTGGGCCAGCCCCTGTGTGTGTGCATTTTTAAGAGAATAGGCACATAGCTGTTTTTAGAGTCATAAAGGGAATGGCTTAATTTTAATTAAATTAATTAAATTTTAAAATCAGAAGGAATACTTCTGTATTATTAATAAAGCATTGAGATTTCTTGAGAATGAAAATATAAAGAAAAAATGAATGAGAAATAAATATTTGTTAGGAGTATGCATATATATGTGTATTACTGCTATGTGTGTATATACACACATATATGAAGTTATGTACGTAGAACATACATGTAAATCCATCATAGACTAATAAATATTTACTCATATAAATTTTCTTATACTTTTCTATTCCAGTAATTAACAACAGCTTGAAAATATAATTTTAAAAAGAGAGAGATTCATCAGAGTAGCAATTATAGGAAATATTTAGGGATAAAACTGAATTTTAACACGTGGAGAAACTCGATGAAAACTGTATAATCCTATCATTGGAAGATTTAAATGAAAATTTTAATAATTGGAGATATAGAACAGATTCCTGGAAGGGACTATTTTATATCACTAAAAATATCAGTTCTAACTATGTATATAAAACATTCCAATTTAAATACTGACATCAAAATTTGATTTGAACTTGGTAGTATGATTCTTTATAAAAAGTAAACTTGAAAAATGTTTATTTAGGGCCAGCCCTGATGGCCTAGAGGTTAAAGAAGTTTGGCACGCTCTGCTTCAGCAGCCTGGGTTCGGTTCCTGGGCACAGGACCACATTAATCGTCTGTCAGTGGTCATTCTGTGGTGGCAGCTCATATTAAAAAAAAGAAGAAGATTGGCACTGAATGTTAGCTCAGGGCTAATCTTCCCATGCAACAACAACAACAACAACAACAACAAATGTTTATTTAGAAGAAAATATGTAGGATTATTAAATGATAAAAAAGTGACTTCCCCTATCAGACATTAGAACATATTATTTGGCATCAATACATAAATATGGCATAACTTGTGCAACATTTTAAATATTAAGTGGGATATAAGATAAAGATTTAAAATAGCAATAATTGTATACCAACTCTTGTTATGTGAACACGCTTTCTAAGGAAAAACATGAAAGCAGAATTATTAAGTGTGTTTGGAACCAATATGGGAAAATGTTATTTTCATTTCTTACTCTCTTAATTTAAAATAAATGGCAGGTGCATTAAGCAGTGAAAATGAGCATTAAACAAAAGAAAAATTAGCAAGTAATGAAATAGAATAATTAACAGCTCTGTGGTGGAGTAACATTTTTATTTGTTTGAATTAATAAAAAATTCAAAAGGAGAGATGATGAAATTTATATACATATCAATCTTCTGGGTAATAGGAAATAAAACCTAAATAAATGATAATATTGTTTGTTATATAAGTTATGCATATTTTCTTCAATATGATAATGATAACGTGTATTTGAATTTATAAGAAAGATTCAAGATTTCAAAGAAATTAATGGGCAAACAATATGATAGTTTACAAAAGGGGAAATAAAATTGATAAAAGAATGGTGTAAATAGCTTCTCTAATTATCAAATCTAAAATAAAGCAATTTTAAAGTATTGTTTTACACAGTAAAAGTAGCAAACAAGTGTACAAAACACCGAAACATCCAATGCTGGTGATACTGTAAAGAAATCGCCCTATTCATTCATTACTGCTAACTTAGAAATTTAGTACAGCCTTTCTGAAAAGCAATACGGCAGAGAAATTAAATTGCTTTAGAGTTGAATATTTTATTTTCATTTCTAATTTTATCCCAGGTAACCAAACAGAAGCAAAACATCCTCAAATATACTCAAACATGTTTATTTTAGCCTTAATGATAGCAAATTATAAACAAAATAAAAATATCCAACACTAAAATATTTTACTAATATACAGTATAATCCAACAGAATATGCATAAGTACAGATGTATATGTACATATGTGTGCATGTATATCCATTACTATGAATTTGAAGGACATATAGAAAAACTAAAATGTTCATGATATAAGTTAGGTGAAAAACAGTATAAAAGGCATTACATTAATATTACAAATATATAAATATATGTGCCACAAATCATTGCCAGTTGATAGTAACAGGTTAATCACATAAATTAACCAGCATTAATTCATTGGTTTGCTAATGTGTTAACATAACAAGATAATAAAATTCCTTGACTCTTACATCTCTTTGCCTTTCTGTTTACCTAAGCTGTACAAGATAAATAGCTATCATTTGTACCCTGACTACATACAAAAGTAAATATTGACCCGAATGCTTGAATGAATAGATTTTGAAAAATAATGATTAAGTTGAAAATCATAGTAACAATTCTGGACACCATACTAAGTGACGTATATTTTAATCTTGTGGGCTTTCTCTAAACTCAAACGTAATATCAATGTGTTTATACCAATATCAATAGCTGAATATCAGTGTATTCAATCCACATATGGGGCCAACGCTCATTAAGATGATAGTGAATTTAAAGTAGGTGGAAGCATGATTTGCTAACTGCAAGTGATTCCATTGATTCATTTATTTATTCTTCCTTACTATAAATATTTCTTGAGTCTCTAGTATGTGCCCGATATCATTCAACCCCTAAATAAGACAGAAACCACCTCTGCCATTACTGAGCTGATAGTTTTTAGAGAAGAAAGGCAGTTGCCACAGACTCATTGGTGCCCTGCCTAGATCCTCTGGGATCTTTTTGTGGTTTGGTGTGCCTAACCCCCAACTGCCATGGTAGAATTCTGCTGTAATGACTTACGTCGGTAACCTTTTTAGGAGTTTTGTTTTGAGGGTACTGGAGTCATCTTGCTTGGAGATGACTAGGAATTAAGCCTCGACCTCTCCTCTGCCTGGAGGCGGACTGCGGGCAATGTCTGACTGATGCTGGGTATAAAGGTCTAATAATCTTACTTCAAGGCAGGATATACTCCGTGGGACAATTTATGTTCCAAAGCTCCCCTATGGGATGAGGCTGAAGTTAAACTTTACTTCAACTACACCTTTGCTAAACTTTCTCCTCTTAGCTATTCTGTTTCCGTCACTCCCACACGAGTTTCCTGTGAAAGTGCTCTGTTAGAAAGTTACTTGCCTCACGAATCCCATCTCAGACTGTGCTCATAGAAAGTCTAATCTAAGATAATGGCTAAACAAGTAATTACAATTATGTATTATGTGTGCTATGACAGGTAAAGAATAGAAAACTCTGGGTACACAATGTTAGGAGTCTTATCCTAGAGAGTCAGAGGTGTTTTCCTTGAGGAAAGAACGTTTAAATTGAGACCCTACACTTTTTATCTATTTTGTTTTATAATAGCATGACGTACATTTGTGAAATGGCTGGCTGCAGCCGATGTCGGTAGTCTTTGATCATGACCATCATGAAATTAAGGGCTCCATATCACAATTAAACTCTTTTTCACATGAGTTTCAAACTATAATCACTGGTCACTGAGGGGAGTGAAACGACCATACAGAGTGGCAAGTTACCCAGGCACAATACTGATCTCTGTACATTAGGAACTGCCTTAGGAAACATCCATGAAACTATACCATTGAGCGTGTCCTTCAACCTGCACGCGTATACATATGTACATGTAGTTCTCCACGTGTGCATATTTCATAATTAACATATTCATTTTGGTAAAGGAAACTTGCCTGTAGCATTTGGGTGGTGACCAAAATGATACTATGTTTATCATGACTCTGTTATAAGCCTCTAGAGCTATGCTTCTGCTTAATGTCATAGAAATAATGCTTTTCTTAAATCAAATTTTGGAGTTAAAATCCATATTGTGATGTAGAGAAAAAGGCTACCGATTCTCACTTATATCATATATATTCTATTTAAGGCACAGACTATAAGTGTAAGATGCACAGTCACTGAGGTCTTGGAGGAGAGAGGGGTTACAACTTTAAAGAGAAAAGCCATCTGTCTGCATGGCAGTTATGATGACATCAAATAAGAAGGTAAACAATCCTACTGCTTTTTTTTGGTGAAGAAGATTGGCCCTGAGCTGACATCTATGACAATCTTCCTCCATTTTATATGTGGGACACCGCCACAGCATGGCTTGATGAGCGGTGTATAGGTTGCACCTAGGATCGGAACCTGTGAATCCCAGGCCACTGAAGGGGAGCACGTACACTTAACCACTATGCCACTGGGTCAGCCCCCCTACTGCTTTTAATTGTTATGGTGCACTAGACTCTAGAAAGCACAATTATATTATATACAATTTTCAAATGGTTATTATCATGCCCAAAACACATTAAAATATTATTGATAAAAGGCAAATAATAATTAAAGCCAGTGATTTCTGTATTCCAGTGTTTACAAGGCAAAATAAATTTAGCAAACATATCTAGCATGATTATATTTGAAATAATTCTATTTTAGGGTGTACAATAAGATTTATCTATTAAAAGGCACATCTTAAAATTCTCTTTGTGTCCTTAAAGAAAAAGACATAGAGGTGTCAAATAACTAGCTGAGGAGGTCACAGGACACTGTGGCCATTGTGAGGGTCGTAAGTATGTTTAGGTTCTCATATTAAGGTGTTATTTTAAACACCAGAATCTATAACTTTTGAGAAAATAAATAAAACATCTCCCAAATTCTAGGAAAATAAATTAAACATTTAAATATGATGTTTGTCACATCCTATGGGAAAAGATATGCTTTAATATTAATAGTTTTGTCAGTATATTTATATCATAATCTTTGGTTGAACTTTATTTTAGAGACTTTTGAATTTCCTAAGTATAACAGAGGAAATAATAGTCTATTATATGGCAAAATTTGAAAAAGTAGTTGTAAACTTTGTCTTTTTCTTTTCAAATTAACAGTAGATAAAATTTTTATCATTGTTATTAAAAGCATTTCAAAAGTTATAATAGAAAGCATTTTCCAAACATTTACAAGAGAAAATAGAGGAAAGAAAATATTTGCACTAAGGAGTGGTTTAAATGCCATTGTAAGTGGAACTATGGTAGGAGTTAAACATTCAATTATTTTAGTAAAGCTTCTTTCTTATTTATTTATTTTTTTAAATCAGCTCAGCTAAAAGCTCAACAAATTGTAAAACTGAAGGGCTCTTGAGTCCACGGCTCTTTGAAGGGAATAGACTAACCTGATATTTTTCCTAGTCCCACAGTAAATTAATTACTTAGGGCTCATGTGGTTTTATGCAGGACAGAATCATTCTGGAGATGGGAGTTGGTTATATGAAAAGGTATATTAAAGTCAGAATCTAGGCAAGAGAGTAGTGAGTAATATGCAAAACAGAAATGCTAGGCACAGCTAATCAACAACCTAAAAATTTCAGAATGTAAAGTTAGAGTAAATCCTGTAGAAATTTAGCTGAGACAACTGTATCTTGTATCCTTAATATTATTACATATTATCTTCTGATGAGTAAGTCAACTGATGCTTATTCATTAAGGACCTCATGCCCAAGAGTCTACTAATTGAACAAAGCAATATAGAGCAAAGCAGGCTCATACTCCAGGTGAGGAAATGGGACATAATAAAATTAATGCATATTAAAAGATAAGTGCATAATATTATTACAAATAATAATGTACTTAGTTTTATAGCAAGGATAGAGAATGAGATGCCATATAAACTTAAATTTTCAGATGTGGTATTTAATATCTTCAAATAGCATATATGAAACTCAGATCTGTGTACCTACCCCCCAACTTAGGAAACAAAATAGTAGCCACACATTTGAAGCTTAGTATATTCTCTTCCTTCATCAGATGCCCCTCCCCTACTGAGATTACTATTATCTTGAAATTTGTGCTTATTAATAGTCCCTCTCTTTTGTATATGAATTTATCTTATGTGTCCCTATACTTCATCATATGAATGTGTTACAAATTGTGCATTCTCTTGTCTATGGATATTAGATTATTTATAGCTTGTCACTATTTTGAACAATGTTGATGTGTATAGTCATTTCACATTTTCAGAGGTTTAGAATAAACTTTTATGTATGAGAATGGCCTTTAATTTTGTAATAAAGTCTTAATTTTATATTAAGGAGGTACATCCTCAGAATGACTTTTGAGAATCTTCCTGCTTTTCCTATTCTATGGAAGAATTTGTGCAGGATTGAAATGATCTGTTCTTTGAATGTTTGGTAGAACTTCCCTATTAAACTACGTGTGACTTTCTTTTTAGGAAAATTTTGAATTACTAATTATTTTTTCCTTTTGGTTACAGAACTCTTTGGATTCTATTTCAGATCAAATCAGGTAACAATTTATTTAGAAATTTGTCTATTTTTTTGTATGTTTTCAAATATATTGACATAAGTTCTTCAGTCTGTTATTATTTAAAAATCTCTACTGCATTTATGTTTATATCCTTTTATTAATTCCTAATATTTAATTGTTACCTTTTGTTTTATTCTTCTTAATCAGTCTTGCTAGAGAATTCTCAATGTTATTAGTGAAGTCTTTTTATAGGACAAATTCTGACTTTGTTGTTTGATCTTCTCTATTCTGTCTTTGTTTTATATTATATTTGTGATACTATATTTATTAATACATTATTTCTGCTTCCCTTGGGTTTATTAGGTCAATCTTTTACAAATTCCTTTTGTTGGATGCTTAGTTCATTATCTTCAGCCATATATAGAGAGAGTTGTGTTAAAATCTCCTATTCTCATTATGGACTTTGCAATTTATTCTCATAGTCCTTGATTTTTGCTTTATGTATTTTGAAGCTATGTTTTTAGGTGCACAGGAATTTGGAATTATTATATCTTGTTGGTGAATTAAAACATATTATCAATGTAAGTAGTTTCTTTTTCTCTCTACTAATTATTTTGCCCTAAAGTTTATGTTGTCTGAAATTAAATGGTCATATCAGATTTTTATGGTTGCCATTTTCTTGGTATATGATTTCTTCCATCCTTTTATTTTGCACCTTTCCATGCCATGGTTACCAGTGTTTCTTATGAATAGCATATAGTGGGATTTTGTTTATATCCAGTCTAGCTCTTAAATGAAAGTTCAGAATGCTTTAACTCCAGTCATCCTCTTATCATCTTACGTGGTATTATTGTCCAGGATTTTTGCATTATTTTGATTTTTTTTCCATTTTTTTAACCTCTGAGTTAGAGATTATTATTATTTATGCTGCCAACATTATTTTAGACTTACCATTTGTTCACCATTTTTTCTGGGTTGATTTTCTTTCTTCCTAAAGTCCATCTTTAATATTTCCTTTAGTGAGGATCTGGTTCTATTAAACTCTCAATTTTTGTTTATCTAAAAATACTCTTCTTTTCATTTGTTATGGAAAGATAATTTCTCAGAGTACATAATTCTATTCTGATTTACTTTATTTTATTACTTAAATAAAATATTCCATTGACTTAGGGCTTGTACTTTTCTTTAGTCAGATTTCAATTTACTTCTGATGGGCAAATTTTTTTTACTGCTTTTAAAATATTCTCTTTCTCTTTTGCATTATACATTTGACTGTGGTAAGTCTAAGTACTGGCTTATTTTTATTTACCCTGCTTGAGAATTATTGTCCTTCATGTATCTGGAGCTTATGTCTTTCTGGAAAATTCTTACTGCCTTTGTAATATTCTATATTTTCTGTTTTTCTAAAATTCCTCTCTTCCTAGAATTCTTTGATGACTTTTGAACCTTCTTTTTCTTTTTTCCAGGTTTCATAAACTCTCTCAACTAAATTTTCTTTGTGCTGTATTCTCTGTAATTTCTTCAGATCTATCTCACAGTTGAGTAATTTTTCATTGACCTAAATTTGATGGACTTTTAACTTCCATCTCTCTCTCTCTCTCTCTCTCTCTCTATCTCTTTCTCTCTCTCTCTATCTAATTGTCTATCTGAAGAGGCACTGCAAAGAAGGAAAAAAATGCAGAAAAGAGAGGAAAGTGGTCCTAATTTCTCAACTTCACTTGGAATTAACAAGGCTGAAGTTCTAATCCTGAAGGAATATAGTAAGTTATTTACCTATCTGCAGAGGAGTCTCTTCCTCAGCTGTTTTCTGCTAAAGCATTAGGGTTTAATCTTTTTGTTTGACTATTTTATTCCCATCCTGAATGTTAGCTCCTCCCCCTTTTTATGAGTTACTAAAAATAAAGGTTATACTCCTAATAACCTTTCATATAAATAAAAGAAGATTCATTACCCAAAGAACAAATAATTCAGCTAGGACACTATGCAGGTTAGCCAAAGATAATGTTCCATTTGAATTCCTTGCTAGTGTCTTTTAAAAATATTTTTCTGATATAGCCATCTTCAGGCAGGCTTTTAGATTCAAGACAGCAGTCAAGGAAGATAATTGGATACTAATTTTCACCTACAGTCTGACCCTGGGGACATCCTAAATACCTTTTTGGGTCTTTTTAATTGTTGTGCCAGAACTGAAATGCTCCCACTAAAAATGGCCCCTACACACTAACTCATCATTCAACCTAGGCAAGTGATTTAGTGCTTTTCTAATTATTACTAAACAAGGAATAAGTGATGGAATTCAGGCAATAGGGTATGTGTAAAGTTGACTGCTATCATTCTTGCAAACTTGCCTGTCTGGCCATTGGAGAAGAGTAGGGAAATATTCAGGAATTGAGATTATAGATTCATCTAAATAAATGGAGGATTTAGGATAGCAATGCACTCCTATTCTTTATCTTTGCCTGTAATGTTTTCCTAATATTTTTATTTGGAATGAGAAACAGGATAGTCTTCTCAGTTATAAAGGCTCACTCTTTCCAAGGCTTTGCAATCGTGCTAGTCAAAATGACAAATGCTTATATTATGTTGGATATGTGTATGCTTTGCAGACTACTACATGGAAAACATGACTGCCACACTGTAGAAATACCTCCTAACAAGAACAAGAACAACAAAAACCTTGGACTTTTCCTGCCCCAAACCACATCCGAGGTTTCCTAGCTGATCCTTTGGCCTTTCCAATTTATCCTCCCTTCTGCTAGCACAGTTATTTCTCCAAGATGCCCATCTGATCACCTCTCCCTCCTTAGTATTTTGATGTTCCCCCTTATTGATTAGGATTAAGTTTAATCCTCTTTGCCTTATATACAAGCCTCTTCATGACAGACTTCTTGTCAGACACAGCTTGCCATTCCTTTAGTCTTCCCCACGAGCAGGTCTTAGAAGAGAGCAAATTCTCTTGTGACTTTGCACAACGTTCTCATTGTGTGTAGTGCTGTTCTGATTCCCATCGTTCCTCACCGTTACTCCTAGAGTCCTCCCAGTGTTTTCCTCTGTCTCTGTAACTTGGGACTGTCCTGTGGGATGCAGTCTGTATCTCTTCAGTCTGGGCTGGATGGTCGTTCTCTGAGTTCTCTCAACATAGTATGCAGGGCAATTTATTATAATTATCCGCTTATTTGACTGATTCTCTTTACTGTTCTCTGACTTTTAGATAAGGAGCTCATTGAAGGCTCTGGCTGTGCTTTGTCATCTCAGCTTCTCCGGTGTCCAGCTTAGTGATAAACATTAAGTAAGTGAAAAAAAAAAAAAGCACCACCATTCTGGCTTAATTACTAGGATTAAAATAAATGCCTTATTAAATTATAGAAAATGATGCTTGAATGCATCTGCTGTAGAGCTTCTACTGTCCTCCTCAGAAGAACAGCGTATCGCGACTCAGCTTAATAAGAAGGGCAAAATGGTTAGCAGACCTGAGCGTCAACACGGGTGTAATCTTTTTAATTTGCTCTTCTCAACTTATCTTTAGTTAGGGAAGGCTTTACAAAGTTAATTTGACCTACATCAAAACCTTTTCGTGGTAACAACGGTGGAATTCAGAATAAGTTATACTTATTATATATAAAAATTTTAGGGTTGGAAACTGATTAACATCAGAGAATATAGAAGTTTATAACTTGCTCTGACTCCTTTCTCAGTTATTCAAATCCTCCATTCTATTACTTCCTGGTCTAGAAAAGCTGATATTAAAAACAAACAAAAACCAAAAACCTTGTTGAATTAAACACAGTGTGTATGTTTTCACCTCTGGTTAACATATTTGTGGACATATTTATATAATTTACATAAGTAGATGTTCAGTATCTATCTTACAGATATTCAGTTATGTCTTAACTGGAAATTTGTAAAGGGTAACTCTCATAAATTCAGTTTACACGTGCCTGGCTTAGCACCATAACAGATGGGTAATACATGTTTTTTTATAATGATGTTAAAATGTTCACTTGCAAAGGTGGGCTGTGGTCACATAATCTTCCTATTCCCTGTTCAATGAATAATTCAAGTAGTAGCCTTCACACTACTCATAAGATTGAGAAGATATATCTATTCCCAAGTCTTGTCTTCTGTTATTGAGATGTAAGGAGCTACTGCAAATGCAGAGTCTCTGGGGCCTTGTTACGGGGGCTAGCTTCAAGTTCTCTTTGTGAACTCAAAAGGATATGCCAGGAGAAACTTCAGAATAGAATTACTAGTGAAAAAGCAGGCACAGTTTCAAGGGCAGTGTCCAAATTATATGGAAAGTGTATGTGTATTTAGCAAAATACTGTGTATGCCTCTGTGTGTGTGTGTGTGTGGGGGGGGGGTTCCTTCATTTATTTTGTGTTTTATGAACATAACCAAATATTGAAATCTCTTTGTGGACGTCATTTGAAAATATATAATCTTACACACAGAAATGTACATGGCAGACTTTAAAATTATGTTTTACATATGATTTTAATATGGAGCTAAACATTAATTAGATACCTGTAATTAACATATTATATGAGAATCTCTAAAAATTATTTATGAGTTTATCTGTGGGGAGCCAAGCAATAAGGAAATGTAAGCTGAAATGCAAAGCTATGTATGACTATCTGAATGATCTTGTAACAATTATCCTTTGGACAACAGCAAAGTAAGCCATTCATTAGGTTCCCGAACTATGACCATTAAAACAGTATCTATTAGATCAAAAGAAGATAATCTGAGAAGTAGCTATATTTATATTTAATGGAAAGTATTCCTCCTTGAACAAAAAATTTGCATCTCTGTGTTAGTTGAGCCTTCAAATTTCACTCCAAATCTGTAAAAATAAATATAGCAAAACTATTTTTCTATGTTTCTAAAAGATATTAAGTGTTTCATGAGAGGAAATAGCATTAAATTTTGATGATGAATTTCCCATAATCATGAACAAACAACTTATTGGATTTTTTCCTCCCTGGGTTCTGATTTAATGAAAGCAACCATTTTCTACACTACTAACTTTCCTATTTCAAGTCTTGCCTGGAAAGAAAGTCCTAGGTGAGTATTCTTAAAAATATTGCTTCATTTACAATTTTGAATAATACTTTCATAAGAAGTCTGATGACAAAGACAGCCCAAACAGGAAAAACAATAGAAAACTTTATGACGTATAAAATGAATTCTTCAAAAGAATTTTGTTTCAAAATGCCAAGGGTTATAAGTCAAATATATGCAGCACATATTACTATTTATTACCTTGCATTGGCTGAAATTCATCTCTTCTGACAACCCTGGGTAAATCATGTTACATATTTCATAAAATATGAGTGCTGGTCCTTTTTCTGAAGATGCCACTTAGTGTGTGAACCCACTGCCATTGGCTGCATCTCACTTGCTGTAAGCTCCCTTAAGACCACTGCTGCTGCAGAGTCCTATGTCAGTTGAATCAGAGAAGAAAAGGTATTTATAGAAAACATATGCAAAAGGTTGATAGCTCGTCCAGTTTTTAGTGCACAGACTGACAGCTAAATACAAATTGAGAAATGTAAGTTTCACTTGGAGCAAATTTACTGGGTGAAAACCTCACTTTTTCATTTCATTTGAATACGTTCACTGCTTCTCAGAATATGCAACTTTATAGTGAGCATATTTTTTATTCTTGAAGGCTCATTATTTTACAGTGAGGTTACTGAACCTAGACCACGTAGAGCGGATTACCCAGCATAATATTAATCAAAATATACACGGCAAATGGGCTTCCAAACAGTGCCAAGTAGGCATCTGCTTTTAACACAGAATAAAAAAGTGCATTTAGCTCCTTTAAAAAAAAGGTATTATGGGCAATTTGTTTTTAAGCCATCTCACTAACACTATTAACTAGCATATAATTTAATGTACTCCCAAGCAACTTGACTTTTACTGTTTCCCTTCAAAACATTAATTTGTAAAAGCAACTTGATATAAAAGATGGCTTTAACCCTGAGAAAAGATTTGAATTGTTAAGAATAAATTAAATGATTTTTTAGACAAACGTAACAGTTACTTTGGGGCTTGCAAAGTAACATATTTTCTGTTGCCATGTATGATATGATATTTCATAGGGAAAAATAAAGCCAGTGCTGTTTCTAATGGTGTAATTTATGTCCTCTGAGTAAGCCATATCAACTTTGTAAGTTTTGCTTAAATTAGAACAGAGTTGCCAGATCCCTAAATATTTCTAAACAAACCAATGAGAGGAGGGCCTCTAAGTTTTTATAACAGAGAAATAAATTCTATTATGTCTGTTTAGGAAATTTTGGACAGGTTAGTGGATACTGGATTTTGTACTATCTTTATATGTTTTCCTTATAGAGGAAAGGAAACCAATTCACTTTCAGTGAAATGTCACCAATTTTATGCTAAATAGGCAATGGGGATAATGACAGGAAAATAAAAAATACCTAGGCTAAGAAGTATAAACAAGCTAAAAATTGTGAAGTTTAATTGGGTGAAATTTAGAATGGGAAGTGGCAAACAAAACAAACTTTAAAAGTAATGCAAGGGTGCACGCTCCTTTTAAAGAAGTGAAAATATTCGAGAATAATAGTATTAAGTGAAAACCAACAATAAAACCTTGACATCATCTCCCATCCTCCTGCCATAAGATTCCACTATCCTACTGTAGATAACTATGATAAATAATTAGGGAGAGAATCGTTTAAGGCCTTTTTCTAATATTTTCATAACTGTATCTTTGTCTATATCTATATCTTGGATGCATAAGTGTGCCTATGTACATAAAGGAAGTACACATTACATACGTTTATACATAAATATAGTCCACATACAATTTTCTTTTCACTTAAAACAGACGTCAACACTTTGGTTTACATGTCTTTTATTTTCCCTACTTTTGTATACTAATTTCGAGTGTGAATGGGACTAAGTATATTAAATAACAATTTCCCTACTGATAGACATTTGGATTATTCTAATTTTTGTTACAAGCAATCTAAATAAATCCTCGTGTCTGTGAGATACATTTCTAAGTAATTGTTTGGTTTTCCTACATGTTGCAAAGTTATCTCCAAAAAGTTTGTACTAGTTAGTATTCCTCCCTGCAACCGTTGAAAAGAGTATTGCTTCTTTCACATCCTCATCAAAATTTAAATATTATCAACCTTTATTTTTTGTTAATCTACTGGTAGGAATTTTCATTGTTTAAAACATGAATTTCCATTATTGCTAATGAAGTTGAGCATTTTTATATGTTTATTGTATACACACACATATATAATCTCACATAGATTATAATCTTAAATCCAAAAAACCAACTCATCCCGGTGGATTCTATTTTCTTTATTTTGCAAAAGAGAAAACATGGTTAAGAAGTGTTAACTGACTTGCTGGAGGCCACCTCACTAACAGGTGCCAGAGTTGGGAGCTTCAAATCCCGCCCAACCAGCTCCAGAGCTGGAGTTTCTTGCACTCCACTGCACTGCACCCGCCGTCTCCATCCTCTGCTCATGGCTGTCTGAGCGCTGAAACAAGAAGGCAGAGCATCGCCTTGTTTGACCTCAGCTGGGAGCGCATGTATAGGGCAATTCAGATTTTTCACAGCTCTGTGCATCTCCACGAGTGACTGTGAGAGCCTACTGAGTTTTGATTTGAGGTTCCAAATAAACTTCAGGGAGCAGGAGAATTCTCAAATATGTAATTGCAAATAATGAGGATCAACTGTATATACACGCTCTGTCTATGTGTAATGCACATACATAATACAATATGTATTTGAATTGCTTTTTAAAATATTCTATAGAGTTGTTTTCTTTTTCTTATTCTTTTTTGGAATATATTTCTAGGTTATATATATTATTCTTTCTTTATTACATATTTCCTACACATTTTCTCTCAGTTTGGACCTCTGGTTTTAAGTCTGTTAATAGTATCTTTAATCACAAAGGAAATTTAAATTTCTGAGTCAAATATGTCGATCTTTCCATTACGTCTTTTGGTACTTCTGCACCACCTAAAAAAAAAGACATAGCCCTCTTTTCTGAACTTTTAACACTAATGCACCTTGAATTAATTTTTGGTACGCATAATGGTGTTGGCATTTTTAGTCATCTTTTTTTTTCCAATAAGAAAGTCATTTTTCCTGAAGATATTGTTCAATTTATCTGTCATTTCCCCTGAATTCTAATGCCCCATTTATTCATATATATATGTATGTATGTGTATATATATATATATATATATCTCCTTTGTTTCTGGACTCTTCGTTGTCTTCCATTGATCTATGTCTATTCCTAAATCAACAGACAACCTGTTTTAATGGTTCTACTTTTACAATATGTGATAGGAAAAACTCTCTCCTCACAACTTTTCTCTATCAGAATTGTCATGATAATTCTTTAACATTTTCTAGAGACAATTAATATTAACTTTTTAAATTCCATAAACAGTTTTGTTGTATTTGCATTAAAATCTATTAGTTATCTATTACTGTATAATAAATTACTCCAAAATTTAGCAGCTTAAAATGACTATACTACTAACTTTATTTTTTTAAAAGATTGGCACCTGAGCTAACATCTTTTGCCAATCTTTTTTTTTTCTTCTTCTCCCCAAAGCACCCCGGTACATCATTGAATATTCTGGTTGTGGTGAGTGGGACACTGCCTCAGCATGAGCTGATAAGCAGTGCCATGTCTGCACTCAGGATCCGAACCAGCGAAAGCCTGGGCCACCCAAGTGGAGTGCGTGAACTTAAACACTAGGCCGGCCCCTAACATTATTAAGTTAAAAAAAGGATTATCTCAGAGTTTCTGTGGATCAGGAGTCCTGGCCTGGCTTTGCTAGATGCCTCTGCCTCAGGTCTTTTATAAACCTGCAGTCAAGGTGTCAGCTGGGGCTGCGGTCATCTCAAGGCTGGACTGGCATAGGATCTACTTCCCAGCTGGTGTCAGGATTCAGTTCCTCATGGACTGTGGCACTGAGGACTTTATTTTCTCTCAGCTGTTGGCCAAAGCCTGCCCTCAAGTTCTTGCCACATGGGCTTCTGTATAAGTCAACTTACAACATGGCGACTGACTTCTCTGAGAACCAGCCACAGAGCGAGTGAGAGAGGGTGAGCAAGACAGAAACCAAAGTCTTATTGTAATCTAATTTCAGAAAGGACAGCCCATCACTTTTGCCATATTCTATTTATTAGAATTGGATAACTAGGTCCAGCCCACTCAAGAGGAGGGCAGTATGCAAGGGCATCAATACCAGGGGGTGGGCATCATCAGGGTTTTAGAGGCTGCCTACCACAAATGCATAGAATAACTGAGGCCAGCTTTGGAATACAGAAGAATATGGTGAGTTTCCTCGGTTGAATAATTCTTTTTTTATATTCTTTAATTATTTTGTTATTGGGAATAGGATTTCACAAATTTCCCATTGGAGTCGGTCTTGCTGTTATAGAAAAGTTTCTCTCCCTTAGAGTATGAAATATTTATCTTATAAATTGCATTTTTAAAGAATTTTCTCTATTAGCATTTTTTGTTTGCAAATAATAGTGGTTTAAATTTATGCCTTTTAAAAATTGACACTTCTTACCTATTTTTCTTAGTGCATTTCATTGGCTAGAACAGTCAAAACAATACTCTCTAGTGGTAGTGGTAGCAACATCTTGTATTGTTTTGACTTTATCACCTATTTCCTATAATTATCAAATTATAATGTTTTTCTTCTTTTGATCTGATAATGTACTACACTGCATAGATTTCCTGATGTTGAAGCCATCTTTATGTTTATTTATAATTATTTTATTGAGGTCACCTTGGTTTATAACATTGTGTAAATTTCAGGTGCGCATTATTATATTTTAATTTGTGTATGGACTGCATTGTGTTCACCACCAAAAGTCTAGTTTCCATCCATCACCAGACATATGTGCCCCTTTACCCCTCTCCTCCTCCCCCTGTCCCCTTCCCCTCTGGTAACCACCAACCTGTTCTCCTTATCTTTGTGTTTGTTTGTTCATCTTCCACAGATGACTGAAATCATACTGTAGTTTTTTTCTCCGTCTGACTTATTTCATTTAGCCTAATACCCCCAAGTTCCACCCATTTTGTCAAACAGCATAATTTTGTCTTTTTTATGGCTGAGTAATATTCCATTGTATAAAATACCACATCTTCTTTATCCAGTCATCTGTTGATGGGTACTTGGGTTGCTTCTAAGTCTTGGCTGTTTTGAATAACGCTGTGATGAACATAGGGGTGCATAAATCTCCTTGAATTGTTGATTTCATGTTCTTTGGATAAATACCCAGCAGTGGGATAGCTGGATCATATGGTATTTATACTTTTAATTTTTTGTGAAAACTTCATACTGTTTTCCATAGTGGTTGCACCAGTTTGCATTCCCAGCAGCAGTGTTCCAGGGTTCCCTTTTCTCCACATCCTCTCCAACACTTGTTACTTCTTGTCCTTTTAATAATACGTATTCTAATGAGTGTGAGGTGATATCTCATTGTAGTTTTGATTTGCATTTCCCCAATAATAAGTGATGTTGAACAGCTTTTCATGTGCCTGTTGGCCATCTGTATATCTCCTTTGGAAAAATATCTGTTCATATCCTCTACCCATTTTTTAATCAGGTTGTTTGTTTTTTGTTGTTGAGTTGTGTGAGTTCTTTATTTATTTTGGAAATTAACCCTTTGTCAGATGTATGATTTGAAAATATTTTCTCCCAGTGTGTGGGTTATCTTTTCATTTTGTTGATGATTTCCTTTGCCTTGCAGAAACTTTTTAGTTGGATGTAGTCTCATTTGTTTATTTTTTATTTTCTTTCCCTTATCTGGGGAGACATGGAAACCATCTTTTAATCTCTAGGATAAACTACTGTGTGCTACTATTTTATTTGGGATTTTTGTATTCATATTCAAGTGTAAGGTTGACTTGTGTCTTCCTTTGTTCTTTCTTCATAAGGTTTAATATGGCTATGATTCTCTGATAGAATGCATTAGGGGCCTTTCATTTAAAAAATAATATACAGTTCTACATACAGTAGAGAAATTATTGTCATGTTATGTAATGATTGGCATTGTGTCATGTGAAATTGACATGCAGCATTAAAGTGATATTCTAAGTACATAAAAATAAATATAACTCTCTGAGTAAGGTCTTTACCATGCATTCCCCACATGTATGAGGCATCAGTAGGAGTATATTTAAAAGGCCACTTTTAACCAGAATTATATAGAACAATTCAGGAAGTACATTGCTGTAAGATATTATTTTTTAGAGACTGAAAAATATTGTACTTAGAGTATAAGAATTTTACTTATCTCCAAAAAAACTTGCCAGTTTTTAAAGACATCAACCATTATGTCCTTGCTGTAGATGTGTTTTGTTTTAATTTGTAAAAGATCTACCAGAAATATCTATTGCCTCACTTAAAAAATTAATAGACTATTTTTTGAGCAGTTTTAGGTTTACAGAAAAATTGAGTGGAAAGTACAGAGTTCCCATATACCCCCACACTCTACATCCCTGCCTAGTTTCCTCTATTAGTAACATTGTTCATTAGTGTGGAACGTTTATATTACCTTATTTTTAATAACCTCAAACATAATTATTAAATCATCTCCTGCTGTGCTTTGTTGCTATTTTTTTTTCTGGAAACTATTTGCTATTTTATAGTGGATGATAAAATATGAAAAAAGCAAACGGATGTTTATATTTTAAATGAAAATAGGTTCATGATCTGTTGACAAAAGAGTAACATGATTAAAGAAGATAAACATTCTTATTTCTAGAAAATACAGTAACTGTTCTTTAAACATTGGAAAGCTATTCTTTGTGGAAAACAATGAGTATAATATAAACCACTCTGTTGATTTATGTTTAAATATTGCCAAAAAGTAAGAAAAGAATCTCTCAATGATGATAATAAGTAATTAAAATGAAAAACACAATAAAAATAGAACATAAACATCTAAGACCTATTTAAAATTATTGATGTAAGCAATTTATTATAAAATTACGATGGCCATTATAATTGTTTTTTATTTCTAAATGTGAGTTTTTGTCTGAAGTTCAACTTGACCCTTCAAATGTTTAAAAAACACTTTTTTCCCCATAGACTACAGGTTTGTAGTTGCTTTCCTCTATATTTGTTGAACTTTAAAAATAATTAATTGTTACATTTATTAGACACTGGACTATTCAGCTGGTAAAGCATTTATAAGAACCATTTTTTAAAAAATTAGAAAATATTTTATTATATTTCAACATTTGAATTTTATCATTTCTTTATATTTTTAGTTATATAATTGTTCATTATTACTTCTAGTTCCGTATTTCTTTTTGCCCACTACCAAAAGAGATTAAAAATATTTTTTAAAAAAATCATAAAAGATGAAAGCAAAAGTAAAAGTAAAATAGGTAAAGAATTAAAATGGTAGAGTCGAGAAACATAACACTAGAATGGTTTGATCTCAAGTTTCTAATGACTTAGGTGAGCATGTTTTATAATCCATGTGATCTTTGAATAAGTCATGCTGATAGTTTTCTCACAGAAAGTGACAAGAACCTCTTCCAGAATAGTGGGATAAGACATCCAAAAATCTGCTCTCCCAGAAAGCAAGGAAAACATTGCCAAAAATGGTTAAAGTCAACTTTTTTAGAATTCTGTAAATTGACTAAATGCTTGCAAAAATTCGAGACATGTTTATTGAAAAAAATAAAAACCCCAAACCAAAAAACACTACAATGCAAAAAACCAACCAGCTAAATCACAGCAAGAACAGTGAGCTTTATGGATCCCGTACTCCATACCCCTTTCCCCCGTCCACAGTAGCCTTGAATACCAACAGCCTCACACTGCAATGTCTGTGGAAACTAGCATCACAGCAACCACATAAGGGTTTGGGGTTTGGAACTCCCCCAAAAATACTATCCCCAGAGAATTTTTATTATTTGGTTTCTCTGGCAGTTCCATGAAAAGCTCCATCCCCAGGGCTTATCTTAGTTTGATCTGACTCAGAGTTCTCTCTGTGTACAGCCCTAAATCCAAGGCATTCACTTAAAAAAATCATTGGCGGTTTTTTTTTTTTTAAGATTTTATTTTTCTCCTCAAAGTCCCCTGGTACATAGTTGTATATTGTTAGTTGCAGGTCCTTCTAGTTGTGGCATGTGGGACGCCACCTCAGCATGTCCTGATGAGCAGGGCCATGTTCACACCCAGGATCTGAACTGGTGAAACCCTGGGCCACTGAAGCAGAGTGTGAGAACTTAACCACTGGGCCATGGGGCCTGCCCCTCAATGGCAGTTTGTAACATCATAGTTGCTCAAGGCCACAATGCCAGTTGGGGCTAACAAACAACTGATCAAAAAAGCCTAGGAAGAATATGGGAGAATGAGATGTCCATAAAGAACTTTGTAAAGGTCTGACATATTCCTGGGAATTTAGAAGGCCACTAACATGCACACGGTTGTGTACATGCCCAGGAAAGACCTGAAAATGTGCTACTTTCTCACCTCTGGCTGATCTGGAGGTTCTGTGCCAGCAGGATGTGAAAGCAGTGGTAGAGCTATAATTTTCCTGTCAGCAGATTGGAAATGTGCCCCTGAATACGCAAAAAGTCTCTTGGCAGGTGTGGGAGACTTGTTGGTTCAAGAGATTTAATGAAGTCTCTCTCCAATAGTTAACTGACCACTGAGATAACCAAACAGAGACTTCAGTGGCCACACATCAAAGTATACAGAATTTACAGAATTAGTCCGGAGTAGTCACTGAACAAACAAACAGCAACAGCAACAAACCCTGGGAGATAAGGGTCTAATATCCAGAGTTGCCACATTGTATTATTTAAAATGTCTGGTTTTCAACAAAAAGTATAAGATGTGCAAATAAACAAACAGGTATGGCCCATGCACAGGAAAAATAGTAGTTAATAGAAATTGTTCCTGAGTAAGACAAGACATTGGGTTTTAGAAAGATATGAAATCACCTATGTAAATATGCTAAGAGAACTAAAGGAAACAATGTCTAAAAAATTAAAGGAAAGTATGAGAATGACGTATCAACAGATAGAGAATATTAATAAGGATAAAGAAATTATAAAAAACTGAATAGATATTCTGAAGCTGAAAAGTACAGTACCATAAAATGAAAAATCCACTAGAGGGGCTCAAGAGCAGATATGAGTTGGCAGAAGAAAGAATCAGTGAACTCTAAGATAGGTGAACTGAAATTATCCAGTCTGAAACAGAAAGAAAAAAAGAACAAGGAAAGATGGTCAGAAACTCAGAGACATGCAGGACACCATTGAAAATAAAAATAGGTACATAATAGGAGTTCCAGAAACAAAGGAGAGAGTGAAAGGAACAGAAAGAATATTTTAGAGATAAGGACCAACAATTTCCCAAATTTTGTTAAAAGCTTTAATCAGTATATCCAAGAGTTCAAAGAGCTCCAAGTAGGATAAACTCAGGATTCACACTAAAAACATCATAATCAAACTGTTGAAACTACAAACAAAGAGAGGATCTTAGAGCAACAAGAGAAAAATGATTCATCACTTGAACGTTTATATTAGATGTAATATATAAGATTTAACCTTCGGTTTCTCATCAGAAACCGTGGAGGCCAGAATGCAGTGGAATGACCTATTTGGTGTTGAAAGAAAAAGACTGTCAATGAAGAATCTGATATCCAGCAAAACAATCTTTCAGAAAATGAAGGAGAAATTAAAACATAAAAAAAAATCCCGGATAAAAACTAAGGATATTTGTCATTAGAAAATCTGCCTACTAGAAATACTAAGGGATTACTTTAAGGTGAAATGAAAGCAATAATTTTAAAATTGTCTTGATTATTTTGGATATTCTGAGTCCCTGGCATTTCCATATGAATTTTAGCATTAGTTTGCTAATTGTGCAGAAAAGCTCAGTGAGACTTTTTTTAAAGATTGGCACCCGAGCTAACATCTGTTGCCAATCTCTTTTTTTTTGTCTTCTTCTCCCCAAAGCCCCCCAGTACACAGTTGTATATTCTAGTTGCAGGTCCTTCTAATTGTGCTATATGGGACACTGCCTCAGCATGGCCTGATGAACAGTGCTAGGTCTGCACCCAAAATCTGAACCAGCAGAACCCTGGGCCACTGAAGCAGAGCATGTGAACTTAACCACTTGGCCACAGGGCTGGACCCTGGGATTTTGATATGAATTGCTTTACATCTGTAGATCAATTTGGAAAGTACTCCCATCTTAACAATATTGAGTCTTCTGATCCGGGAATGTGAGATGGCTTTCCCTTTATTCAAGTCTTCCTTAATTTCTCTCAACAATATTTTGTAGTTTTCAGAGTACAAGTTTTGTACCTCTTTTTAAAAATTTATTCCTAAATATTTTACCCTTTTTATGCTATTGTAAATGACTTCTGCTCTTAATTTCCTTTTTCATTGTTCATGGCTACAACTGACTCAGAACAGTTGTATTGTAATAAACTTATTCACTGTTTAGGTCTCTTGTATGATGCTTTACTTTAGTAATGGGAAAAAAGATTGATTCAAGTTCTTATATTTACTATGGTTAATGATGCTAAAATTAGAAATATTCTGGCTAAGCCACCATTTTGGAAAAGGAGAAACAAGACAGATAACTATGACTATGTTTCAGTGCTGTAATTCATTTTTATAAGGGTTAATATAGACTTTACCATGTGATCTCATGGGTTTGAAAACAAAGATATGATGGAAATTCAACTTGGATTCTTAGAAAATGCAGTTACTCCTTGTACTTCTATAAACAGTGCAAAGTGAACTATGAGAACTCTGATATCATTTGCTAAAGTATATTCATGTGAATTTTGATTTTAAAATCTTGCTACCATCAATATAAAAAAATCAGAAATCACTTAGTATCTAAATAAATTGAATGTACCATACTTAGTTTTTGCTTCTCACATAAGCCAAACAATAACAGATGTCTGTTGAAGTTAACTTTTATGCAGAAATAAAGTTTATATCGGATTTTATTTGTGCAATTTACTAAAATTGTTTTTTAGGAAATGAGTGCTATTTTGCATGAAAAATTAGAATGAGAAGATTGTAATTTTGTCAACAGTGTCTTTATGGCTTATGCGGATAAAATCAAATTTCCAAGCATAAAAATTAAATGTATGTACATTTTGTGTGTATGTGTTCATGTGTCTATTATTAGCTTATGAAAAGGCCCCAAATGGCTAATAAATTAGAAACCACTGATAATACAATTGGCTCAGTTAACTCAATATAGGCCCTGTGGATTAGTACTTTTGTTTTAGAATTATTGATTTGTAGTTTTTCTTCTCTGTTCTGTATCCAGTTTCTTGCCCAAAATATACATTCAAATACTTAATAGAATTTCCAACTTAACATTCCCAATATAAACCTCTTGAGTTGCTCGCACTAAAAGTGCTTCTCCCAGTTTCCCATCTCAGTTTACGGCAATTCCTTCCTTCTAGCTGCTGAGGAGAAAAGCCTTAGAGTCATCCTTGACTCCTCTTTCTCTCATACCCTACATCCAATTTACCAGAAAATTATGTTAGTTTCTTTACATTTATTGTCTCATTTAGTGCTAATAAATCTATGAAGTAGGTATTATTATTCCTAGGAGATATTAATAATCATTAGAGAAAACCCTTACATAGACTTACTATGTACCAGGCACTCTTTGAGCCACTTTACTTATGTTAACCCAAATAATCCTCCTAATAACCCTATGGTAGATGTTATTGTGTTTATTTTACATGTGGGAAAAGAAGGCACAGTGGTTAAGTATCTTGCCTAAATTCTCATAATTAATAAGTTTAGGAGCTGAGTGTCAAACCCAAACATGGCACACTGAAATACAATATGCTCCTTGCAACTGGAAAGAGGAAGTCTTAGGAAAACTAAAATGAAGCACTACATAATTAATGGATACTAAACACATAAAATTTTATTTTTCCTGTCTTGCCAATATCCAACAGGCATTTACCTAGTACCCAATATGCGCCAGGCATTAATGCACAAAGATGAGTACAGTGTGTTTCTTGCCCACAGGAGGATCATAATTACGTTGGAGAGGAGAGAATAAATGAAATATGAATGATGAATAAAGTTATTGTCATCATTAAATATATGAAATATATGGGTATATGTATATATATATAGGTGGATATATATATGGATATATATATGGAGAGAGAGAGAGAGAAAGAAATATTGCCACAATAACCACTTGTGATACACAAATCACTATTTATAAAATAGAAGTAGTCAAGGTATTCATATAAGGAAGAAAATGTTCTATTCTTACCTTTCTGCTCACCCTCGTCTCCCTGGGAGACTTCTAAATCTAAGTCAATGAAAGTGCCTTGATTACTCAAAGAGCTCAGCCTTTAGAAACGTTCTCCTCTTCTTTTTACTAAGAAGCACAAATATCACATCTACATGGTAAGATAGGAAATGAAAAGTCTGAAGGATGGGTTTGGAACTAAACAAAATATAGCCTTAGCTTTACTTGTTTATTTATTTTGGTATATGAGTACATTGCATTTTTCCTGCAGAGCACTGTCAGACTACATCCAGGTTGTAAATCATGTAACTGTGACAGTATTATATGCGATGTTAAATATTTTAAATGCAGCAAATATTTAGCCAGAGTCCTTCCTCTCTTTTCATTTCAACAAGTCACTTGCAGAGAAAAATATAACAATTGATACAGAAATTCTGAAGCATGGGTCTTAAATATTTACAGACTTTAAAAAAAAAGCAATATTTTCAGTTCTCAATTATATTATGTTTTAGCTTCTTGGATTATTCAAGTTATTGATATCTATCTCTTTTTGTTTCTCTAGCTACCGAACATGCAGTAGAGAAAATAAGAGAAATTGCTCAAGAACTATATTCTCTGGAAGCAAGTTAATTTTAGCAGTAAGTAAATCTTGCTGCTTGAATGCTTCCTTTTAAATGGACAAGAGTCTCATAAAGATGTACAAGAACAATCTAGTAGAATAAAGTACATGTGTTTTCTATGTAAATTGAGAGGATGGGAAACATTTTACTTCATGGCACTAATGTCACAGGTCAAAGTCAAGAGTGTATTGCCAATTCAGAGGAAATTCTCTTTCCAGTGACATATGGCATGACCTTTAACTCATAGTAGTTGTAGAATGTTTAAGGTCAACTATTCCTACATTCAGAAAATCTAAATGATGTACATGACAAATGGTGGAGTCTATTGTAACTGATTTCTGGGGCAAACACAGTAAAATATTGCACTGTGGGATGAAAGGTTACTGACCTTGTAATATTATGTCTGACACTAATCATTATTTCCCAATTGAGCTATTTGAAAGGATAGTCAATATTTTGTTTGTTAGACTTCTCCTTGCAGTTTATATGAATTGGAAAGATGCTGCCTGCTCCCTGTACCCCACCAAATGGAATTCTACAGCTGTTGGGGTTTTATCAACTAAGGACAAGTTTTAATGAATAGTAGGATATTTATATTTATTTTTCATTCTGTACAATTTTTCTTTCTTTTTAATTCTGTTTTAATTAGAAATTTTTTCACTTTACTCAAGGGAAAAAAACATAAACCCCAATGTAGAATTAATATTTCAACGTTAATAGTTTATTTCACCATCTAGAAAGAAAAATAAATACTGAGCATTCATCCTTTATACACTATACACTGTACTGATTTTTTTTGGTTTCCCTTTTTTTTTTTTTTTTAAAAAAAGCCTCAATAGACACAGATTTAGAAATGCTTAATCTATCTTGTCTCTAAAACGTGCTCTGCTTCTGTGTTCTGTAGCCTTGTCAATGGATTTTTTCTCTTCTCCCAAGTTGACATGTTCTCACCTGTTGTCCCTTTCTACAGCTCTCCTCCAGTACTCCAACTGCTAATTAATACAGCTACGCAGAGATTGTTCTGTGCTGGATCAAGGCTATCGTCCTGTGTTACTATATGACCCATTCATTATAGCACTTTGTCTATTCTGTGTTTTAAAAGCTTAATGCATCTAAGCACCAGACATGCATTCCTTTGCTGCTCTGTATGTGTAAACTATGGTCTAAAGTTCCCGGCACTAGAAATGCATCAGAGATCACCATTTGACTTCATTGTAGGCAATCAGAGACATGACGAGAAAGAAGTACTACATAAATCAATTTTGTTTGATTTCCAAATCCTCTGAATGGCAGGGGTAGAGAAAGGGATGTTCTAGAACCTATAATACCCTTGCTTTACTTAACTTGTCATTTCATCTTATCCGTGATTCTCACAGTTTATGCAACATAACCTACAGTAGTAAACTTGAGCTAATCAGAGAACTTCTATAACCTAGGTAAGATGGACTCACTCTGGGCCCACGAATCCTAGGGCCACACATAGAATCTTAGGAGGTGTACTTGCAGAAAACTTCTGCTCTATCTTCCATTGTGCAACACTTGTTTTTAGCCATGTCCACTGTTATTATTAGTTTTTTGTGATTATGTCTGTTTCCATGTTTGTTACTACTACTTTGCCTATTGCTGTCTATTAATATTTCTATTACCCTGGGATTAACATTACTATTATTATTATCTTTGAAGCAGTGAAGGAAAGATTTCTCTGTTTGAAAACCAGTGCTGAGATGGCTCTATAATAAACTGTAAAGAATTCAGAATGTGGGAGCAAATATCATGAGAAAGTTTTCAGCTAACTTTGGCCTGAGAGCTACAAAAAGTTTACATCATCACTAGCCAGATAGAGTGAACTGCAGCATATTTATGAGAATATAATATAAGCCAGGCTGAATCAAAGACACTTTTTCGTAGGAAAGTACACACAAAAAAAACCCCCTCAAAATGCCTGGCTCTTTTCTTAAGAAGAGTGATCCAAGAATAGAAATATTACAGGCAAGGGCAGCAACCAATCCTCATCACTCTTTTTTTTTTTTGGTGAGGAAGATTGGCCCTAAACTAACATCTGTAGCCAATTTTCCTCTCTTTGATTGAGGAAGATTGTCTGCGAGTTAACATCTGTGCTAATCTTCCTCTATTTTGTATGTGGGATGCCACCACAGCATGGCTTGATGAGTGGTGAGGAGGTGTGAGCCAGGGATCCAAACCTGTGAACCCCAGACTGCTAAAGCGGAGCACATTTACTTAACCAGTATGCCACTGGACTGGCTGCTCCTCATCACTTTTTAAAGATACTTCCTAGCCTGCCTTCCCTCCACTACAGCATCATTCACCTTGTAGGATGTTTCGCGAAGCATCCCTCCCTCCCAAAACCCCTTTATTCTAATGGATTAATTAATTAGAGACATTAGAATAATTAGAATAATTGTCTTAAGTGGTAAATCAGGACATCGATGATACCTGAAGTAGTTGACCGATAGGCAGCCATGGATATAGTCATCATTTGGGGCAAATAAGAGTGATGGTCTTCATGAGAGTAGAGGTTTCGTGAATAAAAAAGGGTCATATTAAAAAAGTAGAGAGCATAAAAAATCTATGTTCTTCAAAATTTGGTCTATGACTAGCCTCGTCCACTCCTTCATCTTACATCAAAGAGAAGAGATCTTCCCTGGTGACATATAAACATGACTGTGTAAAGCAATATGCAGTTTCCATTCCGGATATTTCTGCATCCATCTGTATTACTTCTTAAAGTAGCTGAGTTTCAATTGTGTACCTTAACACAGGAAAACACTAGGATGCCTTCCCTCATCTGTGTGACATCATCTGTACTTTGTGAATGGCTTACACATAATTAGTTCTTTCTTTTTCTTTTGGAACCAAGCATTTATGTGATGGATCAGTTGCTGTGGGTTCCACGTGTTAGTCTCCTGTAGAAGCCTTTGACTCGCTTCCTGTATGAAAGAGATTGGAGACTCTGCTGGTGACTACAGAGCTTTCACATCCAGCAGACATCCCTAATTGCACATAAAAGATGAGACCTCAAAATTTTAAGCTATTGCTCTCAGATGATAAAGCGATGTTTGACAAAGCTAGAAATGACACCTGAAATATTTGATTCTTAGATTGGTACGTTAGCCTCCAGTATATCACACTGCTTTTTCAATCTCAGTTGACCAAACTCTTAGTTAATTAAGCTCTCTTACAAATACCTATTTTTTAACATATTAAAATGAGGAAATAATTCTTGAGTTTTGTTTTTGTATCTGTGAGGAAGACCATAAACTATTTTTACCTCCACTTTGAAGGTAGATAATCTGTCTTAAGGGAATTTTCCAGACCACATCATACATCAAACTCTAGACTTTGAATTTCATGGGGAGCTATAGACTTTTCTTATTTCCATTCTCATACTACAAGTGATGAAACTGGTCAAAGAGGGAAATAATTTATGCAAGTTAATAGGAAAGAGTAATGTCAGAATCTGGGTAGATCCCATGTGTCCTGACTGTCAGTTTCATGGACTCCATACTCCTGGTTTGGAAAAGTGTCAAAGCGAAGTGTCAAAGCCTTGGCCAAGTTCAATGCGTATGAGTTGCAGCCACACAGCAGTTAGTGAGAAAGAAGAAGTTGAATCCAAGGATGCTGCAATATAGTACCTTTCCACTTGAATTAATCATTTTCAGAAAATAAGACTAAAAGTACAGTTAAGAAGCAACAAGGGCAAAAGGGAGATTTACTGCTGATCGAAATGGACTGGTAATTCTTTGTTCATCCTCATAAAAATCACGCAGTGCAGCAGGAGGAAGAAATTAAAGGAGCATTTAGAAGGCCAGTGGCAATGGTATATCACGTAAAGAAGAAAGAATGAGAGTGTATTGGGTGAACCATAGCACCAAGGAAAGTGAAGTAGGCGTCCGCTGTCCTCCTCTGATCTTGTATTATTCATCACAGAGAACTTGTCCACATAACATAGAAAGTTTCTCCATGTAGGGAAAGAAAAATATTTTGAAGGAGATGCATAAAATCTTTTGTGTGCAATTCTTTACGTATATGTAAAAATATATTTCTGCTACCAGAATCAGAAGAGGAGTCGTATGTGTGTTTTTGCTAAAATGTTTAAATTTTTGTTGACAGCAGAGTTGACAACAGATATAGCAGATTTAGGTGAAAAGGCTACTTTTGTTGTAACTCTTGAAAAATAAGTATTTCTATAGATATTTCAATTTCTATAGATATATGAACTTTCCCAAAGTGCTTTTGCGTCTTTTATCTCCTTCATTTATTTGTTTACAGATGTTTGTTAAGTGTTTGCTGTGTGTCGGGCTCTGTTCTGGATGCTGGGGAAGCATTGGTTAATAAGACAGACTTTTACCCCTGTCCCTGGAAACTTATATTCTCATGGTGGAAAGACAAACAATGAACAAGTAAAGAGACAAGATATTTTTGGAGTGTGATTAAAAAAAACCTAAAATCAGATTGATAAGAGAATGAGTCTCTGTAGGGGCCAATTTAGATAAAGTGGTCCCAGAAGGCCACTGTGATGAGGCCATCTTGAGTGAGAAGGAGCCAGCCGTGGGGAGCTTAGTATTAGTTGCTTTGAGGAACTCTGAGAGGCATTTTGACCCCTGTTAATGTACATATTTTATAAAATAGGGAAGTGAGGCACAAAGAGAATAAACGGCTCCCCAAGGGAGCACAAGACATTAGTAGCATGGCCACGACTAAACCCAGGCCTCCTAACTCTCAGGCCAACACCATTTTTGTTATATAAGTAGAGGGCATATTAAGATTTATAGTGTATATGGATGGGTAAAAAAAAAAAAGGAAAATAAAGATGCTTGCTATTCTGGAGTGATATGTGTTTTTATCACTTAGTATTATTGGATTTGTTTTCTGTTCTATGTTTTAATGAAGCTTATATCTGTCTGTGTATTATGAACCAGTACTTTGGAGCACTAATTTCTAGATTTAAAAAAAACTGCTGGTAAACTTAAATGACCAATTCTAGATCTCCCTTTACCTACAATGGAATTACTTCCTCATAAACGCATTGTAAGTTGAAAATATTGTAAGTCAAAAATGCATTTAATACGCCTAACCTACCGAACATCATAGCTTAGCCTAGCGTACATCAAATGGGCTCAGAACACTTATGTTAGCCTACAGTTAGGTAGAGTCACGTAACACAAAGACCATTTTATAATAAAGTGTTGAATATCTCATGTAATTGATCAAATACTGTACTGAAAGTGAAAAACAGAATGGTCGTCTGGGCACAGAATGGGTGTAAGTGTATCGGTTATTCACCCTCGTGATTGTGTGGCTGACTGGGGCCTGCAGCTCACAGTCGCTGCCCAGCATCACCAGAGACTATTGTGGTGCCAATCACGAGCATAGGAGAAGATCAAAATTCAAAATTCGTAGTATGGTTTCTACTGAATGCATAACGTTCTCTCACCATTATAGGGAAATTGTACATCGAACTATTGTAAGTCAAGGACTGTCTGTATGTATATTTCCAAGTACACGTTTTATCAATAAAGAGAGGGATTTTGAAGTAGTTTTACAGTAGTGAGGACACAAAGTCAAATATGCATACCTTTTTGTCCAGAGCCTGGAGGGTGCCCATCATCTAAACTTCTTCTATATTTTGAGAATCCCCCACAAAAGATGAAATTGCCGGATACTCCATTTCCCAGCATCTCTTCTGGCTCATCTGGGTCAATTAGATACTTCACCTCAGATTCTGAATTAGGAAATAGTAAACCAAAGAGCAAGAGTGAGAACCCTGGAGCCCGCCCAGTGGCGTAGAGGTTAAATTCTCATGCCCCGCTTGGGAGGCCCGGGGTTCGCAGGTTCGGATCCTGGTGCAGACCTATGCGACACCTATCAAACCATGCTGTGGCAGGTGTCCCATCTATAAAATAGAGGAAGATGGGCACAGATGTTAGCTCAGGGCCAATCTTCCTCAGCAAAAAGAGGACGATTGGCAGCAGATGTTAGCTCAGGGCTAATCTTCCTCAAAAAGAAAAAAAAAAGAAAAGAAAAAGAGAATCCATTTTCGTGGTAGATGGCATAGGGCCAAGAGCATTCATATTCAGGCGCCCCAAAGGAAGCTGGGCGATGCTCCTGCTGAGTTCCCAAAGCTGGTCACAGTGCAGTGCAGGGGACAGCATCTGGTATCCAGTGACCAGCAGTGTTGTCTTAGGTTGGGATTTGGGATGTGACTTTGATTGCTGCCCTGGCTCTTGGCCAGCTTTTTTGTGGTTTTCCCAATTCTCAATCTGCTAATCAGACTGTCCAGTAATTCTGTGAGCAACTCAATATGCTATTAATAGATGTCTTCTCGGGTTAAATAGTTCAGAGGTGATTTCTGTTGCTTGCAACATTAAAGTCATGTCTACATACAATTTCTCTGAGGAAAAACCATATTCTTTTTTACAGATATCAGTTTTGTTAGAAATTTCAGGTTGGAGATAGGGCAGAAGGAGACAAATATAAGAAGTTAAAAAAATTTCTCCAGGTAATTCTGGCATATTCTGCCTCTGTTGAGAACCTCTGGATTAAGACACCTTTCCTTTGTTTTAAATGTCACACAAATAATTATTAACTCATTGAGTCCTGAGGCAGAAACCTGGAGGGAAAATGTCAAGGGAACATTTGGTTGAATCTTGCCTTTGGTGGGCACAAGATCCTGAGCCTTACAGAAAGGCATTTTGAGAAAGCCGTTGAGGGGGCTGGAGACTCATGGGAGGTGGCACATAAAACAAAACCACCCTCAGTTACAAGTTAATGTGAAATACATGTAAAAACATAGGCACAAAATATTTTTTAAAAAGTTTAGAAATGTGTTGATAGTATATGTTTTGTGAAAGATATAGTGAGCATAAAGAGAGATGATTTCTTTAACAATTCTAAGTGAAAGCATCATACTTGTTTTGATTTCTATAATTCAGTCTCATGTTTGGGGGAAATGATAAAGCCTTTCAATAAACAAAAGTAACCAAAAAACCCAAAAAAGTAATGAAAGTAAACAAAAAATCAAATAACTACCACCCCTCCCCAAAAAAAGAGAGAGAAAAAAAGACTCTACTAGCCATATCCTGGATGGTGAAAAGCCCAAACTTCCAAACATATGAAATAAATGTAATAAGAATAGTGCCAAAGTGAGAAAATGGCTTGCATTTCTTTACTTATCTCAGGAAACTTAGAAAAGTTGATGTTTTTGGAGATGGGAAGTGTGTTAGAGAAAAATCCATTTGGGGACAAATAATTGAAAACCACAGCTTGAACTAAATGCGAGTGTGCACTAAAGCTCACAAAAGCACAGGAGAAGAAGTGTTCTAGATCTGGATTTTATTTTTCAAAACCATCTAAACATGCTAAGCTCAAATTGAATTGGCGAATACGCACTTGCCATTTCTACAGCATAGCCTCAGATACAGCTGTTGACTTGCTCTATCTGCTTATACCACTTGGCATAGGATTAACCATCTGAACACCTCCATGGACCAAGATAATAGCTTTGCTCTTAGTGGGTGGTTCTGTTACTTATGTTGGAAAAATTACATATTCAGAAGACATTGCAGCTTTTTCATTTCTACCCCATCACTATTTCTTATTTATTTCTGTACATTTCTGATCCTGGATGATAATAATTTGCCATTCAGTATATTAACCATCATACTCTAAGATTCCAGCCTAAAGCACACGCATAAATGTAGCCTTATTAAAGATGTTATAATGTGCTATCATTTTGCTATTAAGGAGTTTAGTGAAAATGCACATACTCATAATGCATTACAAATTTAAGCATTCTATTGTTTCAGCAGATTTGAGGTTCAAATAAAAACAAAGGGCCCTTGATGGATATCAAAGTTTAAATAATTAATATCCTCCTCTGGCGGACAGGTCAAGACCTAGGCTTGCATTACACCGGCTAATTTAGATGAACGGAGGTTTATCTGGTAAGCGGCAGGAAATCCATCAGAATGCTGCAAAGAACTGCGCAATGTTATACAGAATCAAGAGTGCGCCGGTTGAGTAGCATGTGCCCAGTCCTGGGGACACTGAGGTGGCTTCTGACTGCTCTCAGCCTTGCTCTATCACAGGACACTCCTGCACTAGTTCTCACACGGTGATTCCCCACGAGTGCCAAGCTTAAGTCAATGCAGCCACGAGAAAGGAAGGAGGGCCAGGGAGACCCTTCTGCCCACATTTACCGAATTCTTTTCCAGAGTAAGGATCCCATCTCTCAGTCACTTCACATCCAAATTTTTTACTGATATTGTTCCATTTTCCTCAATGTAGAAACTCAATCAATGTAAATTTACCCTTGTTAATAAGTTCTAGATTTAATTGTTCCAAACTCTGCAAGGAATCATGTTCAGAGGAACAAAGTACGAGTGACCAGAAGTAATAAAAAAAAAATGAAGTTCTAACCCTTAACTTAGGTCTTTCAAAAAACTTGGAAGTAGACCCAATTCATAACATTCTGCAACGGTTCTTCTATACTTTTCCTCCCCGTCCCCCACCACGGTTCTCATACTCCTCATTGGCTGAAAACTCCCTCAGTTTCCAAGTCCCACCCAAATCATCTCCACACTCAGCCTTGGAGGACTTTTCTTCTCTCTTCTGTCCTCCTCTTCTCTCAGGCTTTTGTTGTTGTATTAGCTTCACCTGTGTATAGGCTTTCTCTCTCTTCCTCAGCAGACTTCAGTGTTTCATTGATTCTCTGCCAGTTCTCTATTTCCACCTTTTAAATCTTCAGGAACTCCTTTGGCTGAGACAACCCCCACCTCAGAAGGTGGAGGAAAGGCGAGGGTATCTTGACTGAACAGGCAAAGACTGGTGTGGGCCAGTAGCGGAGGCTGGGAAGAGGAGGCTGAGATAAGCTGTGGGTAAAAACAAGTTTTTACCCTATTGCCCCTAAAATGCATGTGATGATGCAGGGTAAAGAAGTATTGATTTTCCTTGATTCTTTAAATATCTTTCACTTACACTTACCATTTTGTAGGCAATTTTGCTGTTCTATTTTCTGTGTTGCTTTTATAAATCCCAACTTTCATTTTATTTTCCATTTCACAAGAAACCAAACTCCCTGAGGTCTGAATGGTAAAATGAACTTACATGGAAACCAAATGACTATAGGCTTTCTATAATCCTAAATTATCTATGGCTAGGCCTGGTGGTCTAGTGGTTAAGATTCACTGCTCTCACTGCCAAGGCCTTGATTTCTTCCTGGTCAGGGATCCACACCCATCTGTCAGTTGTCACACCGATGCAGCTGTGTGTTGCTGAAAGCTATGCCACCGGTACTTCAAATATCAGCAGAGTCATCTATAGTGGACAGGTTTCAGTGGACCTTCCAGACTAAGACAAACGAGGAAGAAGGACACGGCCACCCACTTCTGAAAAAATTGGCTGTGAAAACCCTATGAATAGTAGTGGAGCCTTGTCTGATACAGCGCTGGAAGGTTGTAGCGCTGGAAGAGGATGCACAAAAAGACTGGGCAGGGCTGCACTTTGCTGTACACAGGGTTGCTAGGAGTTGGAAGGGACTGAACAGCACTAACAACAAAAAATTTTGTGTTATCCAAGAAATGGCATACTTAGTGCAACCTAGGTGCGTTCCTTAAGAGACCCAGACCCTGGAGTACTACTTTCTTCATTAAAATCCCTAAGGTTTGTGTTCAAATCTGTGGAAGTATCCTGAGAAAACCTAAGTGATGACCACACTATTTTAATTTCCTCTCAGTGAACATCTATAGACTTTTCTAAAATATCAATATATACATTTTGACATATGTCTTTTAATGTATAGCTTACTAGGCACTCTGAGAGCCTCAGTTTCCAAGAGTTTGAGACTATTTACCTTTGGATCCATGCTTCAGGTTTAACTAGTGCTGGGGAGAGTGGATATAGTTATGTATAGTTGGCCTTCTCAGTTGGGAATATATTTGCCACCTCGCATCCAGGGGACATTTAGCAATGCTTGAGTGTTGCTATTATATGGGTGCTTTTGTTTCTAGTGAGTAAAGACCAGGAATGCTACTAAATATCCTGCAATGCACAGAAAAGTCCCCACAACAAGGATCTGGTCCAAAATGTCAATAGTGACAAAGGTGAGAAACCCTTGATTAAAGATTTGTGAGGGGGTCTTAATGTTTTTTCTCTATGCCTTTGACAGGAGCCAGTATATGAGACTTCAAGCTTGAGATTTTGCTGCTCAGCATCCCCTTTGGAGTGTTTTCATCAAATATAGGTTTTTAAAAATGTATCTTTCAGGCATTGCGTCATAATGTAATCTAATAGAGGTTTTGTTGAGAATATTTTAACCCGACGATTATGGTTAATGAATAGCAATTAATATTATTATTTTTGATTTTGAAAAAATGTTTCTTATCATGTGAATGTTATTCTATCTTTCTTCATTTTTTAAAGATTACATATTATTTCAACATAACCTACTGATGAATACTATGAGAAAACAATCTAAGTTTCAGATGTTGTTTGAATACGCATATGTTGACAAAAGATGCTAAAATGTTTCAGTTAACTATTTTTATCATATTTAGACTTTAAAAATTTATTTAAATAAAAATATAGGATGCTGGAAAGTTAACTATCACAGAATTTATTGTATGATTTTTAATTGCTTTTCCAAAAAGCATTTATTTATTCTTCCAAATAAAGACTTTGAGATTTTTTTCAATACTGCAATTGAATCAAAATACTGATATTGAAGGTATATTTCCTCCACTAAAAACTTATTTGGATATTATGTGTTGTATATATGTGTATGTGTAATAAGCTATTTTATTGTGTAGGGTTGCTATGGATAGTTTAATTCAGTTTAGTTTATTGAATTATAGAAGTACTGTTTAGTTGAGAATACAGAAGTTCAATTTCTGAATTTAAATACCCTCAGCAAGTGAGTTTGATTTGAAATATTTACTGAGCACCTTGCGTGTATAAAGTGTCATATGACTTGTATTTTTACAAATAATTTACTTAGTCATTCTCATCAGAGATCAGAAATGACTTCTTAAAATGTTTTAGTTTAGGTGTTTCTATTAGGACATAGTAAGCCACAAGGGAATGTCACTCCCCTTCTAAGGACAACAACAAAAAGAACAGATGATATATAAAGTTGTAACTCGGGGCATGCATAATAGACCTGAGGTCACAATGCAACCAAATGAACTGAATTTCAAAGGGTAACAAGACTCTCCAATGAGAAGTAGAAGGAAAAGCAATCCCAGCACTCAGGATTTGCCTAAAACTGAGGCTTGAGCAGGAGAACTGAGAAAATCCTTGGCCCCACCTTTAACCTCAGGCCAAATGTCAAACAGCAGCAGTGTGCCACGCAGGGAGGAGAAAGAATATGAAAAAAGTCCCCCTCTGTGGTGCAGGAATTGCACAGTCTTCTGAAAACTTAAGATGAAACAAGAATGCTAAGAGAAACTCTGGCACCTCAAACCACACACTAAGTACAAGAAAGCAGCAGACCACTGATTGAAGAATTTGAAGTTGCTAGTATACAATACCAGTAACAAAGGAGACAGTGCCAATGACAAATTCTAAACCTCAGTCAACTATGGATTAGATTGACTCAATCACTCACACTGATGGCCTAACCAAAGAAAAGTCATGTTGTTTTCTTTTTTTCTCCATAAATTCTATCTACTTCAGTCTCTATTGCTTTTCTATGCATGATGTCTAACATTTAAACAAAAATATAAGACACACCAGAAAAAACAAAATGACCCATTGTTAAGAGATCAAATAGTCAACCAAACAGACCAAGAGATGATATTTACTGAGATTTCTCTATGTCAAGGACTGATATGCACTTCTTTGATGTGATGTCATTTAACCCTATTATCTCTATACAATATAAGAATTATCTATACTCTATTTTATTTATTATATGCATGAGAAAACTGGTGTAAAGAGATAAAGAAATATTCCCAATCCATAGAACCAGTATATTTTGGAAGCAGGATTTGGATACATGCCAGGCTGATTTTCGAGCCCAAATCATGGCTGTTATGCTATAGAGTCTTCCAAATATGGCAATATGAGAGGAAGTCATTGCACACAGAAATTTATCTAGTAATTCTTTTTCCATGTAACTTTAGAAAAATATAGAACATTTCTTTTTTTCCTGAAAATAAAATTAGAAGAGGAAAGATGTTGGAGAATAACCCTCTATGTGCCATTCCATCTGCTTCTATATCAGATCTCAGATTTTATGACTTAAATATCTGCTTAATGTGAGGAGATTGTGTTCACATGGGTTATCTTATTAAACGACATTGTTTTAAATATTTGGATATTTCAATATAGAGCCTTTGTAGTTCTGACTGCGAGGGGAAATCTTTTATTGGAGAATCCACTAGACTACTGAGAGCATTGCTTTTAAATGTCACCCCTTCATTTTTTCCAAAGAAACAGGTTCCAGAGTAGAAATATTGTTTCAAGTGAATAGGAAGTTTATCAGCCAGGTAAATTTTTCTTTTCTGCCCTACCACCTGAGTTCATGTAATACAAAGGGGGAACCCAAGGACTTGAGGAATTTGAGTAATTTATACTTAGTTACTTGGAAGACCTTGCAGAAACGTGTCTTAGAGACTTGGATACCATCAAGCACTAGGTCATGAGCAGAAGATCTGTGTCAGAGCCGTGGAGATTTAGTTGTTCAGCACATATTTTTTGAGAGGCTTGTGCCAGGTACTAGATACATGCAGTACATGGATAATTTATTTGGGTTTTTTGTGTGTTATTATAGAACTCAGGAAAGAGGTGGAAAACTGATTCCATAGCCCCTTGTAGTTGGAGTCCTAACTTATCAAAATCTTAGGCAATGTAACTCCAAGATGATCATAGATTCGAGATGTTATAACTGTTACAATTATGAGTACTGAAAAGTCATAGGAAGAGGATATATGAGGTTGGTGTAATACACATTGTTCGTTGCCTACAAAATATACATTAAGTACTTTCTACCTTGCTTAGAGTTTCTATTCCCATCCCCAGGGAAGTGACTATGGTTATTTTAAGCCAATTGTAATAGTTTAGACCTATGATATCCAAAGCAGTAGCCACTAGCCATATGTGGCTTTTGAGTACTTGAGATGTTACTGAGGCAAAATTAAGATATGCTATAGTTGTAAAATTCACATAAAATATTGAAGATTTAGTACAAAAAATAATGCAAAATATTTTATTATTTTTTAATGATAATATATTGAAATAATATTGTGGTTATATTGGGTTAGCTAAAATATATTATTAAAATTAATATCATCTCTATTTCTACCTTTTGAATGTAGGTATTACAAAATTAAACATTACTTATGTGCCTTGCATTATATTTTTATTGGATATTGGTCTGCAGTGGTGAATTCTTTGAGTTTGTGTATATCTTAGTCTTTATTTTGCCTTCAGTTTTGAACTAACAACGTTTCCTACATAGAAAACTTCAAAGAACCTGCCAAAAAGTTATTAAAACTAATAAGTGAGTTTAACAAGTTCGTAGCTTAGTAGATCAATATACAAAAATCAATTGTATTTCTATATACTAGTAATAAACAACTGCAAATCTAAATTAAAATGGACTACTTACAATTACACCAAAAACTGTATGCTTATATGTAAATCTAATAAAATATGTATAAGACCTGTATACTGAGAACTACAAAACACAGATGAAAGAAATCAAGGAAGACACAAATAAATGGAGAGATGCATGTTTATGGTTTGGAAAACTCAATATTGTTTAGATGTCACCTCTCTCCAAAATAATATATAGATTCAAAGCAACACTCCCCCCCACAAAATCCAAGGAGAGATTGCCACGTTGATTCTAAAATTTATCTGGAAAGACAAAGGAACTAGGAAAGCAAAAACAACAAGAAAATAATGAAGGGTAGAACTTACATTACCTTATTTTAAGACTTACTATGAAGCTACAATTATCTAGTCCATGCAGTATTGATGATAGTATAGACTTATAGATTAATGGAACAGAATGTAGAGTCCAGAAATAAACCTACACAACTATTGTTAATGGACTCTTGACAAAGATGCAAAGGCAATTCAGTGGAGAAAGGATTGTGATTTCAACAAATGATGCTGGAACAATCGGATCTCTATATACAAAAAAACAAAGATAACCTTGATACATACCAAAAATTAACTCAAAATGGATCATATACCTAAATATAATACCTACAACTAGAAAACTTCAAGAAGAAAACATAGGAAAGAATCTTTTTGATCTTGCCTTAGGTAAAGACTTCTTACATAAGACAAAAAAAAAAAAAAAAGAGGACAATCCATTAAAAACATTGCTAGGTTAAACTTTATCAAATTTAAATACATAAGTCTTTGAAAGACACCATTATGAGGATGAAAAGATGAGCCACAGACTGGGCAAAAATAATTGCATTTGATGTAAGATTTGTACCCAGAGTATATAAAGAACTCTCAAAACTCAATAACAAGAAACAAACATCCTAATTGAAAATACATTCAAACAGACACATCAGCAAAGAAAATACATAGATGGAAAATAAACACGTGAAAAATGCTCAACATTGTTAACCATAAGCAAAATTAAAATTAAAGTCACAAGTCATAGAGTGGAAAAATAAATAAATAAATAAACTGATCATACCAAGCACAAGAATGTGGAGCAAACAGAAATTGCATCCGTTCATGGGGAGAATGAAAATAGTACAACCGCTTTACAAAAGTGTATCTAGAAAGTTACCACACCCTTAGCCCAACCTAGCAATCACGTGGTGAAAACTTATGTTCACCCAAATATCTGTATGTAAATATTTATAAAAATTGTACTTGTTATCCACATAAGCATGCACATACACTGAATCTAACATTATTCAAAAGGGTTAAAAATAAAAGAATGGACTTCTGCTTCTGGCTATGATTGAGTAACAAATATTGGCTTTAACCTTCCAAGGTAAACAACTAGAAATGGGAAAAATGTACGAAGCACCTATTTTCAGACATTGGATGTTGACAGTTAAAGATTTATCCTTGAGGAAAAACAAAGATAGTGAGCTCTAATATTACCCAAGGCTTCTGCCTGGTGGCAGTTTTCAGACTGCGGGCATGGCAAGGAAAACCCAGAGTCTGGGGGGCTTGCTGAGTTGAGAAGCTGGAAATTGGAATTCAGGGAAGCTGAGACAGCTAGAAATTTCAGCAAATAGTTTTAAAATAGGGGGAGTTATGTAGAAAAATGTCTCCAGATATCTGATCTAGATATCTGCATCTGTGTCCTTCAGTATTTGCTGGGAATGAGGCTGCACAGGCATAGAACAAAACTCCACCAGGCTACACAAAGAATGACTAATGTTCATGTTCAAGTGAGCAATATCAGTCTTTAGTATCCAGCCACTTCTCCTAGATATACTCTTTGCCCCATTCTTGGAGGCCAGGTCCACATGTACACTCTGTACACGCTAATAAGCACTGTCCTCTCTAGTTGCTTCCCCCATCCCAGCCAAATCAAACCTTCTTTTCTCTAAGGACTCTAACACCAACTGCCTACATAAAACGTGCTGCTAAACAAACTTACTTAAGTAGAAAATAGTTGATCAATAGACGTTATAGACAGTAATGAAGACGGTGTAGTATTGATGAAGAGATAGACACATGAGTCAATGGAACCACATAAAAAGTAAAGAAAAGAAGTAGACCTGCATGAATATGGCCATTTGATTATTGACAAAGGTGCAAAGCAATTAAACAGAGAAAGATTGGTCTTGTTAATAAGTAGTGTTGGAACAATTGGTCGTGCATTTGTAAACATATAAACCCAGACCTAAACCTCATTCCTCATACAAAGATTAATATAAAATGAATCATAGAGCTAAATGTGAAACATAAATCTATAAGCTTTTAATAGAAATCATAGGAGACACTATTTACCACCTGGGGTTAGGCCAAGAGATTTCAGAAATGGCTCTAAAACATGATCCATAAAAGAAAAACAATTGAAAAATTGCACTTCATCTAAATTAAAACCTTTCTTTGCTAAATTGTTGAGAGAATGAAAAGACAAGCTTTAGACTAGGAGAAGATATTCACAAATCGTGTATGTGACAAATAATTAATATCCAGAAAATATAAAGAATTCCTAGAACTCAACAATAAGAAAACAGACAACCCAATTAAAAAATAGGCAAAGACTTGAACAAACATCTTGCTAAACAGGATATAAATTTGGAAAATAGGTGCATAAAATACATTTAACATTATTATCCATTAGGGAAATTCAAATTAAAACCACAGTGAGATACTACCACATACCTATTAAAATGGTTAAAATAAAAAATAATGACAATATCAAGGGTGGTGATGATGCAGAGCAATTACAACTCTCATTCATTGCTGGTAAGAATTTAAAATGGTATAGCCACTTTGGAAAACATCTTGGCAGTTTCTAATGAAGTTAAGCATAACCTACCATTTGAGTCAGCAATACTGCTTTTAGATATTTTCTCTAGAGAAAGGAAAACTTACATTTACATAAAAACGTGTACACAGATATTGATAACAACTTTATTTGGGTTAGTCAAACCACTGCTGGAGGTGAGGGACAGCAGCACTTACTGGATGGGGCAGGTCAGAGAGTGGCCAAGATGTGTTTCTAGGAAGAGGAGACATCGTGGGAGGTAGGATAAAGACTGAGCCAAGGCTCCACGCCCCTTAGTACATGCTCCATTGTCCCATTGAACTTCTCTTACAAAACATAAATTCAACGATAAAATTATTAAGAATTAAAAAAAATAATTTAATATGGCGACTGCAGAGCATTAAATCCCAAGCATGGGGCTCCCTTCTGCGTGTGAGGCCTGTGCAACTGCTTCGCCCACACACCTGGAAGCCAGTCCTTATTCCAAATCTTGCTTCTAAAAAGGCATATCCATGTCTCCCCCTAAGTCCCTTTCTCCTTTACATTGGCCAAGAGATGAAGCAAACTTGAGCAAACCCTTTGTCCCAAAACAGGGACCCCGGGTTAAAGATGGTAGAACTTCCTATTATTAGAGGATGTCATATGAAAGAAAACTTCTGAATTATTTCAGTCTCTGTATTGACTATTTTGTGTTAGAAGCTCAATTTATTTTTAACTAATGAATTTCCTTTCTAGTTTATCTTGACTAAAACCTACTCCCATTAAGGATGTGCTAAGTGTCCTGCAGGGTTTGAAGAGAGAAAAGGAGGGAGATGTCTCTCAAACTAAAAATATTCCAGAGACGAGAGGAGAGAAAGAATTGGCATATAAGCTGTGAAAGTAGCAGATTTGTGTGGCAGCTCCCTGCAGACTGGATACTAGGTGCTGAGAAGGGAATTGAAAGTGTAGAAATGGCAAAACTGAAGGGAACGCGAGGACTGAGAGAGGATGTTGCTGTGGTAGTTGATGTTGACTGATGACTGTGGGCATTCCCACCACCTTGGCGAGAAACGCAATAGAATGAATAGAGCTGACTTTTCATTTCAGTGAGATGGTGGAATATAAATTAATGATTGAAAGAAAATAATGAAAGTGATTTTTACTTCCACATCTGAATTTATGGCCTTAGATTTATACCCACTACATATATAAAATCTTTTCTTATTTTTTATTCTTAAAAGTGTTAATTTGGGCCAGCTGGGTGGCGTAGTGGTTAAGTTCACACACTGCTTCAGAGGCCCGGGGTTCACAGGTTCGGATCTTGGGTCTGGACCTAGCACCCCGTGTCAAACCACGCTGTGGTGACATACCTCATAAAACAGAGAATGGCACAGATGTTAGCTTAGGGCCAATCTTCCTTACAAAAAAAAAAAAGTTATTTCAAAGCAAGTCCTGGAGAAATACACAAGAAATTCTCTGCATGTTTTGGGAAACTTTGATAGATTTGGTTTTATTATCTTGCTTTTTATCTATTTTATTTAAAAAAAACTTATTTGGCCCTGCTCACACATATAATTGAGGAATCATATGCAGAATATAATTTTTAATAGAAATGAATATGCTATAATCTATTAGCATACTGTTTTACATGCCTTTTGCTTCTCTAGTTCATTGACTATCGAATGAAAATGTGTGCATATATTCATTCAACAAACATCTAAGGATTATCAACTATGTACCTGCTAGATTGTGATACAGATTTTCTAGTTCTTGTCTCTTTTAGGAAAAAAAATAGAATGGAAATATTTTTGATATTTTGCCTGAAGATGCAATTATCTACGATTAATATTTGATAAAATTCAAACATGGATTTTGGGAGGCACATTAAGTTACCAAGGACTACTTGTTTATCTTCAGTGGTATGTGAGGGTTTCTGGGAAAGAATGGATGCTTCCTCTCAAAGTTAGATCTATCACTTACCTTTGACACGGTAGACAGTGATATGTTGTTAGATTCTCCAGGAACGTGACTTGGAATTCGGAGACAGCATTAAGTTGGTTTGAAATGTAATTATCTTTGTCAGCAGACACAGCACACTGTATTGGAGAGCAGCTCATCAGAAACTTACTGTAAAATGTGTGGTCCCTCAGGGCTCTATTCTTGTCCTTTTATTTTTATATTTATATGCTTCTCATGGCAGTGTCATTAATAGATCTGGATTTGATTATCATATCTATGCCAGTATTATGCAGGTTTACTAACTAGTTCTTGTAGAATTGAGTCATATGACTTCCCAACTCCCTTTCTGCTTTATTAAGACTTGCAATTGAATGATAAGGATAGTTCCTACAAAAGAATGTTTATAAGGAAGCATTCTTATTGACCTAAATTATTTTATGAATTTGTTTCTACTTTGCAGTTTCCTTCAGCTAGATTACATGACTTCAAGTGAAAAATTATATTAGAGGATATACTATGCTTCCCTTATTGACAGAATTCTTATTTTCATGTGGCATAAGAATTTCACAAAAGATTTTTTCATTGTTATTAATAGAAGTTGTACATTATGATTTCTTTACTTTGAAATTCTATAATTTTGAACCAAATGCAGAGTTATGCAAATCCAGTGGGACCATCCAATTCTATCACATTATAATAGAGTCACTAATAGAAATGTCCCTACAGCAAATTTTATCATTCTCGAAGTTTGAAGTGATTACAAAAGTGTGATGGGGAATATAATGTGTTTTAAAAAATAATCTCACAGTAAAATTCAATGGTGGTTTTGTTTGACCTACAGGACCAAATTTCAACTCTTAACAATGATCCTCAACTCTCCAACCTCCCTTTTCAGCTTTATCTCTTGATTTTTGTGTGTTTGTTTTTGTGGATGTGTTAATCTTATGCATCTGCCAAGGTGGGTTTTAGGTTGTCTCCAAGTAGAGGAGGACGAGAGATTCTCTTATTCTGAATTATACATTAACCTTGTTTTTCCCCCTAAAACATGATGTTAAATGAGTGCCTCCCATTTAGTTTTATTTGAGGCCACGAAGGCTGTAACTACAACAGGAGTGAGATATTCCTTCATCTTAAAGTGAGATGTTTCCTTCTCTCTGCAGCACATAGTAGGAGACAGTAAACCCAGTTCTAGGACTGTCCCACCACCCACATCTAAGCTATTCTAGAAGAAGACTGAGATAGGGAGAGATTTCTTTGAAGAGCATTTTTAAGCGTACTTTGGATTTCCCATCGCTTTTATGGAGGACAGGCATTTCCCCCTTACCTCAGATCAGATGAAGGGACCTTCAAAAGGACAACTCAGAGAGTTTAACATGCTTTCCTTGGAATTTAAAGGATCTCATGACTAATTTCTCACTCTTACCTAAAAAGAACAAAGGTCTGGTCGAAGCTGCCTCTTTCTTCTGGCTTAACAAAGAGAAATAATTGTGTTTGCATGAGTTTCACTTCAAGAGTTTGAAGGGAGCAAAGTGCGTGCTTCCTGGGGACCAGATATGGAACCCACAAAAGGTATCCAATCTTAAGTTACCTTATAAGAAATTCCACTCAAGGGGACTGCATGGAAGTGTACAACTATCTCAACAGAGGCATGGAGGGGAATGAGGGAGTTGTAAGTGGCCAGCCAGTGCCAGCACTATGGCAGCTACAGTTGGAGAGCTCAGGTAGAAGCGTCTTTGGGGAATTCATAAAATCCCCCTATGAGAGAGAATATGGCAATAACTCAAAAGCCATCCAGAGGGTACCAATGCCACATTATCATGCTACCACCTATTCAAGACTAAGTTCTTTATTCCTAATTTCTCTTCCATAATCTAGGTTTCTGAGACCCTGGAAGTAGTTTAAATTGAGTAGTAGTTTGAAGTTATTAAAGTATATTGGACTAGCCTGAAGTTAAGGGGTTATTAGAATGGACTGGGCATTTCAATTATCTACAAGTGACTGGAAAATCTGTGGGACCTGTCTGAGATTTTATCCCAGGCACAGCTAAAAATGAATCCACAGAGTGAGTTGGCAACACCCATGATGAGAAAAAATAAACATGCTTTTTCCAATGAAGCCCAGATCATCCAATAAATTAGTTGTATTCCTTGTAATGGTTTTCACATTATCTCTGCCTGTACAGATCAAAATTCAGCTTCCAAAATGAACTTTCAGAGTGCAGTCTTTTTTGACTTTCTATGATAAATCTTTTCTCAAGGTTCTTTGAACTTCTGTCACACTGATCTGTCTTTATGGATTGGAATGCTCAAGAAAAAACAATAACAAGCATTAAACATGAAGACGGAAGTATAATGAATGTATCAAAGGAATGAGAGTGCTATTGGACCTTATAATAAGACTCAACTGGATGTGGGACTCACTGAGGAAGTTGTCTTAAGGTGAGGGGTGAAGAATGAATAGATGGTAACCACCTGAAGACGGAAAGATAGTGTGATTCAGGCAAAAGTAGGAGTTGGAGGAATTGAAAATTTTATTATTGCTAAAGTGGAGGTAGTAAGAAGAATGAAAAGCTAGAGAGAGAGGAATTAATCATAGAGAGCCCTATAATCCTGTATAACAGAGCTTAGGTCAACTCATATCTATTCACTTCTCTTTCAGTAATAAAATACTCAATTCGTAGCTGGGATATAAATTCCTGCGATAAATATTAAATTTTTTTCGGTCTTCTTGCTAGCTAGCAGTGGCTTTTGCTTAAGTTTCGGGCAATGTGGTGTGAGAAAGTGAGGTGCATTGTTTATGGAATGTGTCCTTCAAGGGACAGGCTGTTCTTTCATATCTCTCTCCTCCTCCATTCTGCTTCTTGGAATGTGTTTGTGGTGGTGAACCATCTTGGATCTTGGGAGCAAGGGTGTAACCTAACAAATAGCAGAGCTGCAATGTAGAAGGATCCTGGGTCCCCTGATGATCATGGAAGTAGTGCTGCCATTACAATCCTAAGCTTCCTTCCTCAGACTGTTATGTTAGGCAGAAATTAGTCCCATTTAGTTTAAGTCACTATTATGTTAGGGTTTTTTTTGCTCTTGGTTTAGCCATATACCCAGTAAAACAACCTTTTAAAGATTTTTTGCTTTATCTTATGGGCAAGGATTAAAGTGTATTCTATGGACAAAAGACAAAGACTAAAGGTGGGAAAATGGATTGGGGAGGGGGCAGAAGAAGACCAAAGATAGTATTTTTCAGATGAATGAATGATTTATTCGCTACAAGCAATACAATTTTACAAAAGGAAAAAGCAGTGTGGACTTACGTAATTGCAGAAAGCCTTCAGAAGTGGAACTTGGAGAGGAATACAGGAAAAGAATAAGACAGTTTTAGAAAAAGCTCCATTGCCTGGTGGAGAAGGAGAGCAAAGAAACAGGGCTTCAGTGTAGAGGAGTAATGGGGACTGAGGGAGAAAGATAAATGAGGGCAGATGATATTAAAACTCTGAATGTTAGACAGAATAAAATGGATTTCTACAGGAAATCCATGACGAATCATGATGTAAATACTTGAGAGGACTGACACATCTTTAGTAGAGTTTTACCAATGTTAGTCTGGTAGTATTATGTAGTTATTGACTCCATCCTATAAGTGGTGGTGTGCATTAACCACAGAGGAATACCCAATATGATATGTTGAAATGCTAGAAGAAAATATGACTTTTTGTAGTTTTTATAAAAACTAAAACTTTATTCATATTTAATATAAAGATCAACAGTGGCACCCACTCTTGGACAAAACCTCAGAGTCACAAATTCCATACTGTATATGAGGTATTCCGAGGGCAAGGAGGATGCTCCACATTATCTTAGAGTACACTCAATTGTTCATTTGCTTCCATGTCTTGCTACATATTGTGGTTCCTGGGTCTCAAATAAAGAAGACTCATATATTTTCTGGTTTTATCTAATTGAACTCTCCAAAGATTACTAGTGAATTAAATGAATCCTATAGAGAAAGTTCATGTTGAAGGCAATTCTAATAGTATCAGCATAAGTAAACTATGAGAAAATTGCTGAGTTGGCAATTCTTTTATACTTTGTTCAAGTTTTTGTCTGCCATATTATTGGGTGAAAACATTGATAGTCGGTATAATCAATTTGACTCTATCATTAAGTGTTAAAGCACAACTTTAAAAAATGAGTGTACTCAGTCATACGTCTCACATATTGGTGTCAATGATAAACAGAATGTCTTTGAGGAAGGATCAATGCAAGAAGACTGAGGATTAGCTGAGTGTCTATTTCTGTAGCTTCTAAGTCTTTTTCTAAAATAAAGTGCATTTGTGTAAGTGGGTGATGGAACAACCCAGAATTAAAATGAAGAGAGCAAGAATTAGAACAGGCATGGAAAACTGGTAGATCTGAGATATATTCTGAGCATCATTTCTCCATGATAGTGCTCAAAGTGTTTCATTTACTGTAACTAACAGTTTCTGGACTGTGAATATATTATTTCAAACTTTAAACTTCCAGTTAGTCAATCTCTGTTTGAAATCCTCTGTGATTTTAATCTTGGGCTCTAGACTTTTCCTGGGTTCTCTCTGGGTCTTTTATTTTAATAGAGTATTGTGATAGAATCTTAAAAAATACAGGAAAGCTCTAGCCCTTTCTCCACCCAACACCCACTCCCAGTTTTACGATTGTCCAATCTCATATATCCTACTTTATACATTGATTTTTTTATAATTATTTTTTCAATCGGTCAATATATAGTAAGAATTGTGTAAATTCAAATACACTGATCAAAAGAGGCAGATATGTAGGATGGAATTTTCTTTATAAAGGCCAGTAGTTCTCCAAAAATATACAAGAGTTAAGTTGTGGCTACTATATTAGTCTGTTTGGGCTGCTATAATAAAACACCATTGACTGGGTGGCTTATAAACAACAGAAACTTATTTCTCACGGTCCTGGAAGCTGAGAAGTCCAAAATCAAGACCTGACAGATTTGGTGTCTGATGATAGACTCTTTCTGGTTCATAAATGACTATCTTTTTGCAGAAGGGGCAGGGGACTCTCTGGGGTGTCTTTTATCAGGGCACTAATCCCATTCATGAGGGCTCCACTCTTATGACCTAATTACCTCCCAAAGGCCCACCTCCCAATACCATCACCTTGAGGATTAGGATTTCAACATATGAATCTGGGGAGTGCCCAAATGTTAGGTCCATAGCAGCTGCCCTTAGTTTGCTCACTACCATTTTGGTGTGCAAGGAGTTAAACTGCATTTCATAGCCTGTTATGATTATGATATCACTCTGTTTGGCTACCTTTTCGTGGCTTTTTATTTTTTTAATTTTAATTTTAATTAATTAATTTTTTGAGGAAAATTAGCCCTGTGCTAACTGCTGCCAATCCTCCTCTTTTTGCTGAGGAAGACTGGCCCTGAGCTAACATCTGTGCCCATCTTCCTCTACTTTACACGTGGGATGCCTGCCACAGCATGGCTTGACAAGCAGTGTGTAGGTCCGCACCCAGGATCTGAAACGGTGAACCCCGGGCTGCAGAAGTGGAATGTGTGCACTTAACCACTGCACCACCAGGCCAGCCCCTCATGTCTTTTTAGATGCTGGAATTCTGAGTAAAAGAAATGGTTAAATTATGAATATTTTATGGTTCCTGTTTTGTTGATAATTCTTTGTAAAATCTATTACACCATAATTTAGAGAAATACACAATACCAACTCATATGTGAGTAGTCAAAATCAAATGAAAAAATCTAGTTGTATTTTTATTTTAAACCAAATAAAATGTCTAATGGCTTTTACTTTATAATGAAGAAAAGGCAACTTGGTCATGAATTTGAGGTGCATGAGCTCTTCCAGGACAGGAGACGGGGAGCAAGCATCATTCCAAGCTGAAGGTCACCTTAAAATTTGGGAAATTCATTTTTTTTCATAAATTAGCTTGTATGCAACTAAAAATCATATCAGAGGGAACTGAAGATAGATTTCTCTTGATTTTTAGCACATTATTGAAGAAAATTGTACAACAAAAAATTAAAACAAATTAAGTACAACTAGAATCTTCAGAGACCACTTGGGAGCCAAGTAGCATCTGATTTATATGATTAAGAAAAGTAGTCATCATACTTTGTTATCTCAATCTTGCTTTCTGGCTCAAACATTTACTTGTAAATCATTGTTTTGATTATTTTTTATGACTATCTTATAAAGCCCTTTCCTAAAAATGTGCACACAGTGTGTGTGTATGTGTGTCACCAAAATGAGCATTTTCCTTCCCAGTGCCTGGGAAGATCATACTCAATCATTAGTATTTACATAGCACTTGTTTCCATCGAATTCTAAGGCAGAGGGATTCTGTTTTAAAGTCATTGGTGAGACAGTTTGTTTTTCCATGAACATACTGAAATTATGCACTGGGCAAATTAGTGAATTTTACCAAATATGTCTCAAGGATAAATATAGCAATTTTCACAGTGAATGTTTTCCATCTCTCAGGAAATCTATGTTTGTCATGAAATGACAAGTTTTTTGGAGAGCTGGGGGAATGGGGCGATTGCCTTTGCAAACTGATTTTGAATTTCGTTAAATAACAAGGCAAACCTGAAAAATATTTTATATTTAATGGAAGTACTTAAGCATGATCTTTTAGTGGAAAGCAAATGGAAAGAATTTTTAACACATCTACTGAAGAAACAGATTTTCCTTTCCTCCTCCAGGGTGATCATTATAAACCGTAACTTTAAAATTTTAAATTATGAAGAATATCTCATCTTGGGAAGTTCATGTGAATTTATACCAATAAATTAGTCTTGTAATGTTGTAACTGAGAATTAGTGTGCTTTTATAAGATGATAACTTTACTATTTTTCTGTGCGGTAATGCTAAAAATAATCAAGTTTACAATATGACTCAACATAGTATAAGTTGGCATAAAATATTTCATATTTGTATCTCTACTGCTATGTTTTTTTGTAAGAAGGAAATGAATGAAATACTAGTTGGAGAAGTACCTAAGATTTTATTCCTACTAAAAGCATATAAATAATAAAAAATCTAAAGTGTACAGATGACCTAAATCTTTTCTGTATCTCACCAGTTAGCTCTCCAAAAAGACCCGGATCTTCCATCCCGTTATTGAAGCCAGAGTGTAGGTTAACTTTGAGAGAGTTAATTACATAATACTACAGGGATGCGAGCTGAGAAATATTTGAAAACAATAGCTTTGACAGAGTTCTCACAATTATTTCACTAAGAAGTGTTCTTTCTGGTGGAAATTTAAAAAAAAAGCAGCGACAAAACAATATTGAAGTGTTTTGCAAATTATACCCCAAATCAAATTCAAGTGACAAAGCCTTTGCTTTCTTTCCATCTCTCTGCCCCCTGTGTATTTTCTTCTGTTTTGTTGGGGTGATCTTTAAAACGAGGCTTTAACAATTACATGCCGTCCAAGCACCCCATTTGCTTTTCTTTTTGCCCATTTCTCCTATTTATGTGACACCTGTCTTAGTGACATCTTCCATTGTAGCTCTGTCTTTCTTCATGCCAAAGCTCTGTGGATTTTAATGTAGTTAGTTGTTTAATTTTTGACATCACAATGTAGTCAATTCATGTTTTAATTTCATCTCTGGTTAGAAGGTCTAATTAAGACACAATTCTTAATGTAGAAAGGAAAGGGCAAGAAAAGACCAGGACTGTTTTTCTCATAAAATTGCAATACCACCAATCAGAAATCCACTTATATGTGGCTCTCCTATCATAACCATGTGTAACAGAGGTTTGATTGACCGGACAGTTTTTATAAATTGATAGGATCCATCATCAGCTTTTGATAAAGGTTCTGGCTGACAGCTTAACAAAAGGAATATAACACCACCTGGAATAAAGAGTAGTCATAATAATAATCATTTTTACACAAGGCAATAATTGGACAAACCCACCACAAATACTACATTAAATTATGCATTTTCTCTCACTAATCTATTACCAATGTTTAACTGTCTCCTATGAAACTGAAGCTACCCATATAAATTTTATTGATCACGATCGACAAAATTCCGCTATGGTTGTTTCAATAATTTATAAGGTAATTCATTATTATTTCCCTAGCAATTGGCAGAATTTTGCATTTGCACCTGGAGGATGTTTGAGATTCTGCATAACCCAGGTTTATTTTCTGTGTATTGCAAAACACAGGATGTTCTCTTTAATAACCTGAAATTTTAATAAGGTCCTAAGACATAGTTGAAAAAGTGAGTGAACTTGTATTTCAATTAGGTCTTTGAGAGCTTGGAGATTCTAACTTGGTGAACTCTAATTGAATCCCTTAAGGCCACTGGGTCTGCCTCCCTAGTTCTTGATGGTGAAAGTAAGGTCTTCAAAGAGTCCCTTGGTGGTATACAAGTGGAGGGGAAAGAAAATCCTGCAACCCTTCACCACAGCATTTTATAAAGCTAGAATTCCAGAAGGAGTATCAGATAAGGGGAACAATAGAGGCTGAAACCTGAGGACTGGTAAAGTAAGGAAAGTAGAGGAGAAAGAATTTGGAAAGGGCGATAATTCAAGAACATCACTCATTCAGACTGCAGTATGCATATAAAGCAAGACAAAGGAGCAAATGAGATATGCTTGTGCTGGTCACGACAGAGCAAATCTTGGTTGGCACGTCTTGCAATTAACTTTTCCACTAAGAAATGCTCCAGTACAAAACTGCCATTTTTTGGTTCTGACATTACAGTGGCTTTTTCCTCAGGGCACATTTCCCATATAAATATCTAAGTGTTTTTATTTTTTCCTTTCCAACTCGATTTCAGTACTCACTTGTGTGGATAGGTTTAACTGTGACTGTGAGAGCAAAGCACGTATTGAATCTGCTTAGGGCTAAGAGGAATAAATAATAGGTGATCAAAATGTGGAACTTAAACTTGGCTGTGTTCTCAGTAGCTTTTCCTATTCAATGATATAGATATGAGCCAAATAAACCATTGCGTCGCTTTTTTATGTTGTTATGCTAGAGGGTGGAGAGATTTTGTACTTTCTTTTCACATTGAAATACATTCAAAAGTAGCATTTCTTGGGCCAGCCCTGGTGGCCTAGCGGTTAAGTTCAGCATGCTCCACTTCAGCAGCCCGGGTTCGGTTCCCCAGCATGGATCTACACCACTGGGCTGTCAGTGGCCATGCTGTAGTGGCGGCTCACATACATACAGAGGAAGATCAGCAGTGGATGTTATCTCAGGGCAAATCTTTCTCAGCAAAAAAAAAGTAGTGTTTCTTGATAATATAAAATACACAATTGAATCTCCTTATCCCAGTAAGTACTAAATGTTCCAAATCACCTCCAAAAGAAATAGAAATGTCAACCTTGCAGAGAATTATTTTTACCTCCCTAACCGTTCAGTTTCCACCAAAATATCCAGTTTGGCTACCGACGTGTGTATGAGCCCTTCCCATACATACTTGCCTTCTTCCTTATTTATTTTTGGCATTTACATTCCCCTTTACTGGTCCATATTTCAATAGATTGAGAGAAGATAAGGATCTGCCAGCGGTGGCAAATACTCATAAAATTTCCTCATCCAACGGATTCCTGTGAAACTCGACAAAAAGCTAATTGAAAAGGAGAGGCACCCTGCTTAGTTCTCATTAGTCTATTCCTGTGCCATGGCCATGTGGCCCAGTGTATTCTCTAATATCTGATTGATATGTGATGTCCCCACAGCCCCCATCCTGACCAGATGCTCTACAAAGTAGGAATGAGGTAGGAAAACTTAGAATTTATACTTTTGTAGTTTGCTCTACTTTTTATTTCAAAAAGGCTTTTAAAGTCCTATGAATGCTATTTAGATCACTTGTATGTCTAGATGGAAATACTGATTCTTGATGCTCTGAATAAACCCCTAACCCCAAAGGCATATTGAGCTACTGGGTGCTAGCTTTGTTCTTAAATATAAGTTCCAAAAAGTTTTATTTACTTTTTGAACTCTTTACCAGGATGAAAGTGCCATAGTGCTTTTGTGGTCTGCTACTTAAGTGGCTTCATCTTTTCTTGGGGGAGAAATGAAAGTAACAAGCAAAATATAGAGGAGGTTTTAGTTTGTTCTCTGATCAAAAGGGTCATTTATTGATCTGGTGCTTAAAAGGAAAAGATCTGTTTTTGGGAAAGTCATTGTACTATCTAGAGTGTGAACTCTTCTCCTTTTATTATCTGTTAGAGCATGATAAGTCTGTTTTTCATTCTGCAGAAGCAAAATTCATAATTAAAATAATAACTCCATCACCACTGTGACCATAAGACAGTTGTAGTAAACTCGCAATGCTGAAAATAAACATCTATGTTAACTGGAATGCAGATAATTTTTAATTAGTCTTAAATAGAGATTATTTCTTCCAAGTGATAACTTTACACTACAATATTTTTGTTGTTTCCTCTCTTACTTTAAAGAGAAAATTAGAAGGAATTGTAGTTTGAAATGAAATATTATCTACTTTCTTTTCTACTTTCTCACCTTCCAGACTACAGAAAGTAGCTTGAATATTTTATAGAAGGATTGTCCAGTGACTGTAAGAACAAACGGGATGCAGAAATTGCAGTCTTCGTTCAACTATAGACCCATTATGTGAACTTGAACAAGTTAGTAAATCCTTCCTACACGTGTTTTCCTTTTGAAAACTTTAAATACGGACAATAAGGAATTAAAGTTTGATATGTATTGATAAATTGAGTTACATAAGGTGTTTTACAAAAAAGACATTTGAGCCCTTCTTAGTATCAAATCTAAAGATCTTTGGATGTATATAAAATATAACTAGATAGATAGAGATACTCATGTGTGAGTATGTGTATATAAATTATTGTAGTAAGTGATGGACTCCAGTATGCCACATAAATAGAGCATAAATATATGCAATTGTGCTGATGCAGCTTTCCCAAACTTTCTTCTTTGGAGTACTAGTATTTTATAAGACATGGATAGGTATTCTTTGGGTGGGGGGGGCGGTGGGGAAGGGTTCCTTGTTGAAAGAAATGTGATTTTATTTTTTATTTTTGGAGATTTACAATATAAGTAGAAAAATTAAAGACTCTGAGAAAGAACACAGAAATAGGGCTAATGCTTCCAAAATCTATTTGATCTTATTATGATGATTAACCTAAGACCTTTATTAAAGATTCTATCACTATTCCAAATATACCTTTGAGAAAGAAAACTTTTTACTGACATAAATACACATTCTAAAACCTCTTAACATGTGTTTAAAACCTGGCTCAACCATTTAACTGTAATATTAGGGGGAAAATATTTAGCTCTGTTTTAGACGTCAATTCTTACTTGAAAAGTAGGGGAAATACTTTTTATCCTATGCTTGCTGTGTTTATAAGATATGCCTTAAGTGAAATATCAACTTCTCTTTCTCTCTGCTCATTCTCTTTCTGCCTTTCACTTGAGTTTTCTTTTACTTTCTAGTTTTCCCATTTTGATAAGATTGAAGTCAATGTCATTGTTAGATAAGTTCCACATGGGAAATCATGGATTTCAAGAGGTTATCAATGCAATACATGAAACTAAGACTCTACATCAGTTAATAAAAGGCATTTGGCTACCAGTCTCAGGAAACCTAAGTACAATGGCTTAAACAAATAAAGTTTTTGTTTGTTTTTCCATGTTGCAAGAAGTCAAGACCAAGACTTCTATCTTTCTAGTCCATCATCATTGGCATGTTGACTCTTTGAAGACTTGTCACTTTGTGGTAAGTAGACAGCTGTTGAAGCTGGTGGATAAATGCTATTGCACCTCCAAGCATTATGCCTACTTCTAGAAATAAGGCTAGGGAATGATGTGGATCAAGGCTGCCCCATGGAGAAAAGCCCAAGGCGTCCTGGCCTACATACTGATCTATAGCATCCTCCGGGAAGCATAGAACATCCTGACCTGATCTGATCTGATTCTTTTCTAAAGTTATAGGACCACCCAATAACCAGACCCCACCTACACTAATACCATTTTAACGACTTTTTTAAACATAATCTTTCCTTTGTCTTGTAAAGAGATGACTCACATCGCTGTGCCTTATAAATTTAGTCCTACCCTCAACCCATGTTTGCAGCTCTTCACTGCCCATGGGTCCTGTCCCCATGCTGGAGCTCTTCACTGCCTGTGGGTTCTGTTCCCATGCTATTCTCTGAATAAAAGAGCACTACTACCAGAACTTGAGAGTCCAAGAAATCTTTCTTTTGACTCCTTGACTCACCAAGCCCACACCAGGGAAGAGTTAGACAAAAAGCCAGCCCCATCTATCCTTCTTTATTATTAAAACAAAGCTTTTCCAGAACCATCCCATCCAGAGCTGGGACAGGTGGCACCCCTGCTTGAAAGGAGGCTTGGAAATTCGGGAACACTGTTGTCATAATTGAGTTAGGCCAGTCATGTTTCATTGCCTGACTCTAGGCATATCACTGACTCTAACACAATTTCAGTTTTCTTAGCATGGAAGAAGAAAGCAAAAGCTTGCTATCTGGGCAAATTGAGTTATTCCACATTATTTCTTTTAAATACGTAGATTAATATGAAACAAGGATAGCATCTGGAATTAATAATGATACAGAAAAGTTTCCATGTTTAAGGTAGAGGAAGCCAACATTAGAAAGTTTGCATTTTTAACAATCCCATGTAGTAATTCTTACATTCACCAGGTGGCTTTGCTTGCCAGTTTCCATAGAATATGGAACCTAAGGTGAGGACTAAGTGACAGTGCTTTATTTCCTATCTGCAAACGTAAGACAGGGAGAGTAAGGAATAAAGGCATTAGGATAAGAAAAAGATGTGGAAAATAAATGAAATGCTGTTTATATGTCTGACTACTGCTTCACAATGAGCCATGACATTGCTAGGCAGATGTATTTACTCATTACCCAGTATATTCCCGGGCATGCTGTATGGAATGATATATGTTAGGCGGTGTGAAAAAGAAGGAGAAATTTATCTGCTTGTCTCCCTCCTGTCTTCTATTTCCCAATCGTCAAAATTTTCACCATAGGGAGTTAACTGTCCATCATTTCCAAGTTGTGTGTCATCCAGTTCCTTTGCATGCCAACCACTCTGGATGCAGAACATGGTGTGCCAGATCCCATGTCCTGAGATGAGATATTCCATTCAAATCTAAAAGTAGAGGAAAAGGATAAGAACTTCAGGCATGTAGCTTGTCTGCCTGGCCGTGTGGCAGCTGCCAAGCGGGTGGAACTGATGCTCATAGAGAATGATTCGGTTGGGACCCAGTGGCAGCAGTTTAGTCTGGGAGATGGGAGGACTATGGGAATTTGAAAAAGATTACATTCTGACTGAGTCTTTTGCGTTCTGCCCACAGAATTCTGATTTGAGGGGGGAGGTGTTCCCCACATATCCAACAAGGAACTCTCTGGGCATCAACTGGGTGTCCTACAATTCAACTCCGTTTTGACACTATCTTCTGAGACAGTTTCAGATTTCACAGGTTAAGGGCTCAGTCCTGCAAGACTGGCCCCCCTCACCACAACTTCAGATGCCAGTCACCAGCTCAGGTTGTTACCTGTGCTTCTAACCAACTGGCTACAAATTGGCAGTTCTAAGAACTCCCTCCAACTCAAGGTGCTAATTGCAAGTCCAGGTTGTTACCTGTGCTTCTGACTGAATGGCTATAAATCAAAGGTTTCCACCACCTCCTGGGGTTCTATTAATTTGCTAGAGTGCTTCACAAAACTCAGAGAAATATTTTACTTACTAGATTACTGGTTTGTTATAAAATTATATAACCAGGAACTGCCAGACGGAAGAGATGCATGGGGCAAGGTATGGGGAAAGGGTGTGGCGCTTCCAAACTCTCTCCAGGTGAGCCACTCTTCCTGAATCTCCACATGTTCGCCAAACCAGGAGCTCCCCGAACTCTGTCTTTTGGGTTTATGGAGGCTTCATTTTATAGACATGATTGATTGAATCATTGACATTGGTGATAGAACTCCATCTCTAGCCCCTCTTTCAATCCTCTAATTACATGGTTGGCTCCACTGGCAACCAGCCCCTGTCCTTTGGTGTTTTTCAAAAGTCACTTCATTAACATAACAAAAGACCTTTATCATTTTCAGTACTTAGGAAATTACAAGGATTTTAAGGAGCTGTGAGCCAGGAATCCTGGAAGAAGGCCAAATTCCTCCAACTATTTGGAAGACCAAATATTCCTTATTATAAATCACAATGTCGCACTAAATTTGAGGACTGGTGATTTTAGAAGTTAATTTATCTCTGGAGTCTAGGCTAACTCCAGGGCCTCATGCCAGCTTGAGTAGCCCTGCAATTTCTTCAAGAGTTTTAAGGCATCTTCATTATAAACTCTATTGCTGGTAGACAGAGTACCACACTGATTAAGAACGGTTTTGGCTTGATTCACAGTGGGACTTGAATCTGAGCTGTGCTGATATTTGTTTCTGTCACTTTGGGAAAGTCATTTTGCTACTCAGCCTCAATTATTTTTTCATCTAAAAAGGTGAAAATATTAATCCTACTTTTCCTTTAGGGTTTTTGGGAGGATGATATCTGATAACCTGTTTAATGGACTTGGTACAAAGTAGCTTCTCATGTCTAACTTTTCCATCCACTTCCTTCTCCCTTCTTGAAGACCATTTCTAAATTTTCAGGAACCTTTTCTTGTCAGATGGATTCACGCTTTAGCAATCCTCATGGCCAAAATGGGTTGGGGATTTCTACTGTATCCTATCTGCTAGTCCAGACAGGCCAGAATAGGCCACCAAACTGCCTAAGCAATTCCACTTTCGGAAATGCAAACTACTGAGCACATTTTGCTTTCCCTGGGGGAAAAGCCTCAGGTAACATATGAGGATGTTGAAATAACACCACACCCACCACTTTCCAGAACAGCTAATTTAAAATCACTTGCAATCTGGGAGAATCTGTCTCAATATCTTCTTGTAAGAACCTACAGCTTACTGTTTATGGAAAGGTTTCCTGAGAATAGGATTTTATCCAAGACTTGTGACAGTGGTAGCTTAGAATGAGGCTACAGAGATCTAATTAAAAAGGTGATTTCCTAACATATGGAGCTCCTATGTGAAAGCAAGAGAATGTGCTGTGCTGGGGGAGACACTGACCCCGTAAATTCTTATGGCATTAGGTTTAAATCTTAACTGCTAAACACCTATCAAATATCCAGCTCTGCCCAAGTAAATACACTCCCTGCAAAGCTCTATTTGTTGACTTTTATTCCCGTTGGACCGACTTTGGGGACTGCATCACTGAGACCTGTGCATTAAGTGGTACATATGTTGAGTAAACAGCCAGACAGCTACCAACTGTCAAGTTGCTTTACCAGAGTATTAAAAAAAAAGCACATATGTCATGTTGAAAAGCAAAGAAAAACAAAGGTTTATAATAGAACTCGGAAATGGTTCAGGTAAAATGCAACCCCACGCTTATGTGCATGATCATTTTTGTAAATAGCATTAGAACTATTTTGGTGGAGAAATTATAGTCTCGAAATTATCTCAGATGTAGCATTAGATGTGCTACCTCGTCTGGTGGCTTACAATTCATTACCTAGTTAATAAATTAAAAGGGGGACAAGCTGTATTAATATAAGCAAAGGCTGGAAATGTGCTCAGTGAGGAAACACAGGTTTGATTTTCTCACAAGCAACAGATGGAAATAAAGGGACAGGTTGTTTTTTACAGGTATGGATGAAACAACAGAACACACCAGCTTTTCTGGCAAGAAGACTGGAAGTATTTATAGATAGTTTTCAGCCTTGTTGCCACCAGCATTGCTCTCCTATGATGCTATGGTGGAGCAACATTGACTGTGCATCCAGGTGGTCACCTGCTGAGCAGAAACAATCCTGGTCACCAGCAATTGATTTGCATAGGAGACATAGTAGCCTTGTTATTTGGAAGTGCGTCTTAGTTTATTTTGGTAGGGAAATGGATTCCTGAACTCCTTGTAATCAGAGGAGTGTCAGTTCAGGTGCACTGGAAGCAGGTGCTGAGACTGAGTTACAAGAGCAGAGGATGTATTGGAGCTAATATGCATTGAAGATAAAGAGGAGAGGGGAGAGGAGAAGGGAAAGATTTCAGACCGTGATGCACCATGTGAAACAAGGGAAGAAGGAGGGAGAATTGGATACAAAGAGCCTCAGAGTTGCAGTTGGTCCAGGGAGGAGCTCTAAAGCAGAGATGGCCCATTAGAGAAGCCCTGTGATGGACACAAATGGCCAGGTCCTGGAACTTAGCACCTTTGGCTATTGGCTGGAGCCGCCTGCAGAAAGTGTGTCCTCTTGTTAAGGCCAAGAGTGGATTCCAAAGGTCCTGCAGCTGGAGGTTGTTGGCCAACAGCACCCCTGCGGCAGGTCCTCCTTTTAAAGGAGATTTGAATGGAGCATCTCTGTGGCTGGCACAACAGGCTCTCTAAAGATAGCCCTGAAGTAGACTTCTGAGAAGGAATGCCTTTCATACATTCATTTGTAACAAAGAGAAAAGATGACTTGGCCTATGTGGCTTCTTTTGTGAGTTTATATCTGTATAAACCCCCAAAACTTGCAAAACACTCTGCATTGGCTTCTACTCACTTTTCCACCTTTTCTTTTCCGCATGACTTGGAAGTAAAATGTAGTAGACAGTCAGGGAAAGATTTTCCTAAGGTGGAAGAATACTGTAAAATTCTAAGAAAACAAATGCACTTTACTGGTCCAGTAATAAAGAGCCGAAAGGACTTATGTTCAGATCCTGGTTTTGCCACTCACTAAGATCTTGACTAGCTTACTTAATTTCTTTGTGTCTCAGTTTCCTGACAATAAAAAAAAAGCAAAAACAGTCTCAAATATTGTTCATTTGAAGAGTGATTTTGTTGAGAGATTTCCTTCTTCTAGAAACTTTTATTCTGACAAGGCAAGTTGCCATATTTTGCAATAATGTTACATACCCCATTTATGACGTTTTCACTACAAATATCTGAACATTTCAGAAGAACCACAGTTCAGAATTAAGGAAAATAAATATATGATTATTTATTGGGCCCTTATGTCGCTCCTAACACTGAGAGGGCAGATGCTGTTAAATAGGAGAACAGGAATTTGAGTAGAGTATGATGCTTTTTTTCTGTAGATAATATCCACTTATTTCAGCATTTAGGTGCCCTTATTAGTTTCTATGGCTTAAAGCAGCACAAATTTATTATCTTCCAGTTATGTAGGTCGGAAATCTGTCACAGGTCTCGCCGGGCTATGATCAAGGTGTAAGACTGGGCTGTGTTCCCTTCTGGATTCTTTAGGGCACAGTACATTTCCTTGCCTTTCCAGGTTGGGTAGACTGCCCACACCCCTTGGCTCATGGCCCTCTTCTCCCATCTTTAAAGCCAGAAATATTGCGTATTTCTTGCCATTCTTCTATATTCATAGGTCCTTCTGACCACAGCTGGAGAGTTTCACTGGTTTGACGGACCCATGTGATTAGATTGGGCCCAGATGGCTAATCCAGGATACTCTCCCCTTCTCAAGGTCCTTAATTTTATCACACTTGCCAAGTCCTTTTTCTCATGTAAGGTAACCTATTTACAGGTTCCAGGGACTGGGAAATGGACATCTTTGTGGGGTCAAAGAGTTTGGGCAACCTCTAGAAGCTGGAAAAGGTAAGGAAAAGTATTCCTCCCTATAGCCATCAGAAAGGAAAGCAGCAATAGAAAACGAAATTCCGTACAGCCTGCCTGATTTTACTTTGCACTACACTACGGTGCGCTTTCCTGACAGCTACAGCCATCATCCCTTTTATCCCTGGGGCTGCATCTCCTGATCTAGCTGGTTACCTGATGTTCCATTTTGTTAGTCTAGCCACCGAAATGTCCCTTGCACAGATTATTTTGTTTCCTATCTTTGCTTTGGAAATGACCTCGATCACTGGCTCTGGCTTTTCAAATCCAGGGTATTTCCCAAGGTTCTGTTAACGGCTCAGCTCCTTCCTGAAGACTTTTCTGCCTACTCTATCCCAACCTGAATGTTTCCATCTGAAAATTCCAATGATATTGGAATCAGAGCCTGGTGACTTAGCTCAAAGTGCTTCATATTAGCAATATCTCCTCCAACCCAAACAGTGTTAAGCTTCTCAAGAACAGGGACAATCTGTTATATATCTTTTGTGTCTCACTCAGCCAGTGCTGCATAGCCAGTGCCAAGTCAGCGCTAAATTAATACTTTGTTTATTGAGAATTAGTTAACATTTAAAATATAAATACCTCTAGGAGCTGATTACGTTCTTTCAGTTATTAACATTTCACGGTAGTTTATGTAATAAATTAAGTGCATCCTAAATTGAGATCCCATTAGTGGGTTTAATAAGAAGACTATGTAGAGAGAGAGATAACTGCAAACAGAACAAGAGGATTTGGGCCCAAGTGGGCTTTCTAAGAAACCATGAGGAAGCCTGAAAGCATTGACAATCAGGGAAGTATGTGGAGGCACCGGTCAGGCAGAGAAAGATAAGGAGAGGGCACGTAGACAGGGCAGTTCTACCAAATTCATGATTTTGCCTGGACCAGACATCGTTTAACATATCCCTGCATTCAAAGAGTCTATGATGTAAGAAATAAAGTAGTTGATATGATCAAGACTGGGATAAAAATGTATATTTCATCATGAAACAGATGGATTTTAGAAATTTTGTAAAGTAAAAGTGGTAGAACTTGGCACAGTTTGAATGTTTGAATGTAGAAAGAGAATATTGCATTGTGGAGTTTCCCATTTCTTTTTCCATTTGAAATTACAGTGAATTTTTAGTCTCCTCTCTCTGTCTCTTTATATATCTATATCTCTATATCTGTAAATTATCTGTTATTACTTTCTGTCAGTTACATTACTTAAGTATGATGGACAATTTTATTTCTTTGATACTTATGAAAAGAATAATTGCATAAAAATGAAATTAAATATACACCGATAGGCTTATGTTTCTATATAGTTTTTGAAAGAATATATGTGCTGGGTTACAAGTTTATTCGTTCACCAAATACCCAAAAATTCTTCTAAATCTAAGTCATTGATATTATATAGACAAGATTGAGCTCCAGGATAGTTTGTTAGTAACATAAAGTTTGTATTTCACTATCCCTTCAATACTTTTGTGAAAAAAATTGCTTCCACATGACTTTCAGTAAATAAGTAGAGAATAGTATCTACATTTTTTCTCAAAATTTTCTTAACAAATTGGAGTGTGACTTATGTTTCCCTTTTTTTGTTTTTTGCAGAAGGTTTGCCCTAAGCTAACATCTGTTGCCAATCTTTCTCCTTTTTGCTTCCCTTTCTCCCTGCAAAGCTCCAGTACCTAGTTGTGTATAGCTGTAGGTTCTTCTGGTCCTTCTGTGTTAGCTTCCTCCATAGCATGGCTACAGACAGACAAGTGGTGTGGTTCTGTGTTCAGGAACCAAACTGGGGCTGCTGAAGTGGACTGCATTGAACTTTGCCTGCTGGGGCTGCATTGAACTTTAACTTTAACATCAGGGCTGTCTCTCTCATTTTCTTATACACTGATGAATAAGATTTGTTTTAGGTAACTCTCAACTTCCTAGAACTAAATAATTTAGAAAACTTATATTACTTAGCATCACCAAAATAACTTTATATGTTCTCTAAGTGTCCTTAAATCAAGCAATTTTAAAAAAAGCATTTATTTTGTCATGGTTTGTAATTCAATATATTGTGTTACATTCTGAGATGCATAAGCAGCACTTGCCTTGATGAACTAACCACAAATTCTGACTTTTAACTTGTAAGCTAATTTTATGAATTTGACCTGGAAATGAATGGGAGTTCATGTGGACTATAACCCAGAGGTTCATGGCATCGGGAAACAGAGTGTATGCTCCACCCAGAATATGTTTCTATTGCCTACATTCTTTTCATATTTGTCAACTAACAACTCAAGAACTTATATCACATTTAGTTAACTGTGTGTGTACTTCTCTGCTTGTCTGTATTCCAAACTTGGAATGAGTTTCACTTTGTGCTCCAGTCACAAAGTATTTTGAGCATGTGGCTCTCAGTAAACAATTGATTGACTACTGCAGGTATGGGTCTGGCCCACCATGAGTTAGACACTCTCAACATCCTTACTAAACCAAAGCATTTGGGAAAACCAAGTCCTTCTGGTGCTTCCCTTGACTATCTCCAGGAAAAAGATGACGGGCTAGTTATCTGGCATTAACTAGGAAGTCCATGAATTTCAGAATTAATCCAGTGTAATATGAATTCATTACATCAGAAACAACCTAGATTAGAAATGAATTCATATTTCTACAGATCCATTTTAATCTACCCCTGACTTTTCTTCTCCTTTGGGTGATTACTATGTTATTTCTGGCATCTAGCACAGTGCCTACCATACTGGGGGCCGCAATAAATAGTAATCGAACTAAGAAACTTTCCAGCAACTTCTCCAAACTGTAAGGATTTATCAGATTTACACATGGAAGTTTGGAGAAAGGCAAGTGTGATATATTGCAATGAATAATATGTCTGAAGGTTAAAGTTACAGTGAGAGGAAAAGGAGTCAAAATCAAGCTGTAGGGCCCTTTCCCTGTGCTAGGGCTACAGATACAGGGATGATGAGAGTGACAATGGGTATATTCAGTAATGAATATATATCTTTCTTTCATCTTTCTCCTCTATTTTTGAAATTTCAGGGCTTGGATCTACTATTTTTTAATTCTCAGATTTCTTTTGTAAATGAATATCTTTAAACTGTCAATAATCTTTATCCACAAAAATAAGGTTTAGGACAAGGAAAAGCTAACTATAGGAATGACCTCAGGCATTTTTTTATCTTATCATTTTAATTTGAAATTAAACAAGCATATTAAAATAACAACTACTCACCAGGGAATGAAGACAACACGCTGTCCCATAGGCCACCCTAATACCCCTTCGGCTCCTTGAAATGCCCTTCCAGTGTATATAATTAAGAGGACATTCTCTGCCACATAAAATTCTCTAAAATAGCGATTTTTGGCTGTGGCCATTTTGTCTTTGTTGTTTTTTTCTACTTAACAGTGGGTTTTGCACATTCTGAATCAATGTCCTAGCTATGCAACGGATCTGACTACCCACCTTTCCAGGCTCGTTCTGGTAAGGTAGGACCAGACTCAGTTCTCTGGTAGTTTGAGACCACAAACGGTGCAATATAACATTTCTGAGAACACAGAGACCTTTTTCTAGCTAGTAAGATTCTTTGAAAATCTTCAGGGACATTTCTATCGCTATATTGATATACTTTATGTACTTTGCCAAAATCAGGCAGGCCTATTTCCATTTCTGTTCCCTCTCTTTCTGTCACCTGCTGGGCTCCCTTCACTCCTCAAACTATCAACACTGAACATGGTGTCTGAAGATGAGACAGGAATGGTCTAACCACCTGGGAGTCTAAGCTTCTTCCATTCATTTCAAAACAGGATCACAAAACCTGTGCTGCTCCTGCTTGTTCCACATGAGGACTGGGTTTCCTAGTTCTTAGATAGTTTTACAGACCATTTCCCTACATATTCAGCTGTCAGCTATTGTTACTTTTTACCATCCAGAAGAATATGCTAATTGTACTGACACATAATGCAATATGCTTAAGAACATGCCACTCAAAAGTGTGGCTCTCAGGAGAATTCTACCTGCAAGAAACTTCATCTATAAGGAAATCTCTCCTTTGAGATAAAGGCAATTCTTTGTAATAACTTTGGGGAAGGCTAAAATGTGACTCACAGCACACCACAACACACTATAGTGTGATTTAACTGTTGTATAAAAACATATAGATTTAGGTTGAATTTAAATAGATAGTTGAGAGGGAGGGAGAAAGAGGAAAATACCAGATGAATTCCAACTATAAAAAGTTCTCTAAGAAATGACAGTATAGTTAATGCATAGATTTCAAAGAAAATTGTTGTTTCATACTATCGGGTATGAAACCTCTAATTTCTATAGAAATCTCTAATTTTCCACATATTAAGTTAAGGAACTAAAAATGTCTTCTGTGGATATTTTTATAATAATATTTTCTGTTATAAAAAAGGCATTGCCAGACACTACCATCTGCCATGTAGACTGACAGTGTACGAATCTGATGTCTTTCTGTGACTTCCTGTCTTATATAATTGGAGGTTTCAGCCCAGAATGATGCTTCATTTCTACCTAAGGACAACCAAGTTTAAGTTTGCCTGAAATATTTTAATCATTTCTCTGCTATGCGCTGATAAGACCAGTACTCTGTATAGTTAAAAGCTATAAATGTGTCTACCGAGAGGGTGTTAAGAATTTTCCTCTGAGTTTCCGGCCATCATCCAGAATTCCATAATACCTTCTGAAATGAGACAGAAAACATAATGCCTTACAATTGATAAATGTTTCATTTGTACTTACTTTATTTTGGAAATTTGAAATCCTCAGACTGTCTTGGCTGCATCAACACAGGAAAGGGTTTTTTGTTTTTGTTTCTTTTTTGGGGGATGAAAAAGATGTCTTTGTGAACTGTGTGTGTAATGATTAGAATATTTGTCCACCATGATTTAAAGAGTTCAAGGACACTAAAAGTACTCCACTGCCTCAGATGTGTGTGTGTGTGTGTGTGTGTTTACAGGAGTAAATATAATCCAGTCCAAGTCAATGAGACAAGATTACTGAATAACTTCTGTAGTTATTTATTTAAAAAATAACACCATTTTCAAATAAAAGAGAAATCCTTGTTGTTAAAACCTGTTAATTGGAGATAATGTCTGTGTAACCAAACATTGTCAAAGGGTAATGACCTCCTGCTGCTAAGCCCTGGAAATGTTGACTGGAAGCCAACACATTTGTTTTCAAAGCATGAGACATGGGTCCTTTGACATGATTTTGTTAAAATCGCTTTATTTTTGTTGAACTATGTAATAGAAATGTTACCATTCTAGGCCAGGTTATCAATATGCTTCCATTTTTCTGCATCCAAATATCTTTGCAGGTTGTTTTCATTGCTATGAAATGTACCAGTTAGCCCCTTTGCTGCTGCTGAGCGGCTGTTTTCATAACGAAACAGAGTTGGTTCAGTGAATTCTGGGGGATGCCAAAAAGGGTTGAAATGAGTTAGTATTCATTAAGGTATGCCACTCAATGTAATAAATGATCAATGCTCTATAATTCATTGTAGTTGAGAAAATAAGCAGGGTAATTAAAATGAAACAGTGGAAGGAGTCCCCCACTCCTTGTCCCCAATCTTTACACACTCCATTTGGCCAATGTCTGAAATTTCATTTGGCTAATGTATAAAATTTCACTTAAGAAAATGTTCTTCTGGGTTGATTGAGATTTCTATCAGTAGGAATGAAATATCTAAGAACTTGTTTCTTTATGGAATCAGAAGCACGTGAGGGAGTGTTATCCTGAGATGAGGAAAGAGGAGATCTTGGGGCATTAAAGTATCTGTAACGTGAAGATTGGAGGTATTTAGTATCAGCTCTACCTCCGTTTTCGTGCTCTTCAGAGGCCTCCTTGGTGATGGCCTTGGAGCCACTTGCGTCATGACTGTGTGGGATGGACAGTTGTAGTGTTTCTTTTTCTGGCTACAGGAGGAAGCTTTGGTTATATTTCAAAAATATCTATATTGCTGTCCTGACTCCATCCTCAGTGATTTTGGTTCAACTATTTTCTCATAGGGCCAGGGTACATCAATGTAGATCTTTTTAAAAAGTTCCACGGGTGATTCTAGCATGCAACCAGAGTTCTCTGACTTGAGCTTCTTCGACTTGAGTGTGCCTCAGGGTCACATGAACGGCTTGCTGAAACACAGAATGCTGAGCATCCCCACACATGCACACCAGAGAGCTTCTGATCCTGGAGCCTGGGGAGGTGCCTGAAAATGTGCATTTCTAACAAGTTCCCAGGTGATGCTGATGCTGTACTAGAATCTATGATAAGCCATTTATATGATATCACTTTAGTTATTTCTTTATTCCCAATGACTTTGAAAAGAAGAAAAAGAAAAATTAAATATAACAAGGACAGAATAGTGTGCAGTTAGGTTGGGTTTTCCCATTAAATGCCACCTTGTTGTAGTTGTCACACTGGGGGCAGGGAGTGGTTTCTGATTCCTTTCAGGTGTCCTATCCCTTTAGTTTACCTAGAAGTTTTTATTCCTAAAAATGTAAAATTTTGAAAACAATAATTTTATAACTAATACTTCTTGACCATTTAGTAATGTGCAGGACTCAATATAAATGCATATGTATCTCATTTAATCTTCACCATTAAGCAAATGCTTTTATTATCATAATCCATAATTATTTTCTTAAAGTCATACAGCTAATAGTTGGTATGGTTGGAAATGGAACAGAAGCAAATTGACTCCAGAGCCTGAACTCTTAGTAATTTCTCTCTACTCTTTCTGCATACCTAGTGATTTACAAAATGTATTCTCACAACTCTGTGGGGAAAATATATCACTGATTATTATTAATTATTCTGATGACAAAATAATGATAAAATAGCTCCCAGTTATTAAATGCCTGCTTTGGGCCACACACTGTGTTAAGCACTATTAGCAAATCAGTTCAAGTGATGAAACAATTAAATGGTGAAATTAAGGTTTAAATTTAGGCCTTCTGGTGGGTTTTGGAGTGTCTGCCCCCAAAAGTAGCTATTCAGGTTCCTGTTAGGAATGTTATTAACATTCTAGTTTCTGGCCCAAAATCCTGAAGAAATTTAGCTACACTTCCAACAACATCCTTGTATAATTCTGGTAAATTTACTTTCCCTAATCATATCTGGTATGGTTTCTGTTATAATAACAAAAGCCTTGACTAAAAGGGGGTCATTGAGGCTTGTGACTATGCAGTCCCTGGGGCTTGGAGAGTGGGAGAATTGAAATGATTTGACTAAGATCACCCAACCTGTGAACAACAGAACCAGGAACCAAGAACAGAACCAAATGTGCTCACGACATTTAGGCTTGTTGTCTTTCTGCTACAACAATCTACTCATTTGTTTTCTTATATCATCTGCAAGAGGATGTATGAGAAGATCACATGCAGATCATAAATCCTGCAAAATTGTTTCCACACAGTATTCCTGAGAACTGGCCCAATTAGTCTTATGAACAGATAGAGGGAAGGATAGCTGCCAGTGTGTTACAAGGGCCGTGGAGAGCCCTCTGAGAGCCATTGGCCGGACCTCACAAGGTTGTGGTCGGAAATAAATGAGATAACACACACAAAGTGCCTGGCACATGGGAGGCACACGGCTCAATAAATGGTAGCTATTATTGATATTCTCCTGATGGCAGCAGGAGCAGGGAAAATGAGTGTGTGTGTAGGGGGGAACAATCTTTATACTAATGACTCAGAGGACTCCCAGGTTTCCAAGATATCATTTGAGTCCTAGAAAGCATTTGGTTTGTATGTAAAGGAAAATAAACATTTTCAAAATCCAGTATCAGTCATTTTTACACTCTTTGGTTTATGAGATTTATACAGCCATATCAACAGGTTCAATTCAATTCTGCTTCCACATTCTGAGTGCATATTGAGGCCAGGAGGTGTGCCGGTTCGTTGTTGAATGAAAGCTGTTTCCAGTAACTTAGTGCCAAGAAACGTTGTTATGAACACCACAAGGGATGGGGGGCTATACACAAAATGCTCAGACACAGAAGAGATATTTATGTTTCTATCTGTATGTCCTTCAGTCTAACTATCTATATTTACTCTCTCTGTCTCTCTCTCTTTCAGTAAATTAACTTCACATTTTCTTCATTGAAAAACACATATTTTACAAAGTTGGGGCCACTATGCTATAAGATGCTAGCTAATATGGGCAAATTTAACATAAATCACTTATACTGTTACTTGACTGTTTCTGCTTGCATCACAATGCTCTTGTTTAGTATTACTTGTCCCGATAGTGATGTTTTTTGAATTTTTAAGGTTAGACCTAATTATGTTCTTTAATTTAGATAATTTCTTCACTCACCAGATACAGATCCTACTGAAGTTAATGAGTGTGTGTGAATCTAGCTGATAAGAGGTAATACTTACAAAACATTTTTTGTTATTGACTTTTATTGTTTAGCCCTATTTATCTCAATCATGCTATTTCTTATCCCAATGCTTAGGCATATGTTTTTCTCACAGTTTTGATATGTAACCTATTTATAAAAATATAGATGTAGAACAACCCACCTTAGAAAAATGTGAAAAACAGGACAAATACAAAAAGTGCATACATGAATCCCACTACCATTAGAATTTTAGTGTATTCCACTCTAGTTTTTTAGAGAGCATTTAAAAATGTACTCATAATAATCAAATCCATATAATTTTGCTTCAAGAAATACTTATTTTAAGTACTTGTCTTCATTCTTCAACAGTCCTTACAATTAGTATTGTAAAAACAGCCAGATATTTTATCTAGTGGATTGGTGACAATGTCCTAAAATGTTCTGCTGCTGTTAGATGTTGAATTGCTTCTAGTTGTCCCCAGTGTCATATTGTGCCTCCACGTATTTGCCTTTTTGTATATTTCGGCCGGCTTCCTTAGGCTAGATTCCTGGGACTGTGAATATTAGGAACACCTTTCATAAGTTATTTGCCAAATTGCTTCTAGAAGAATTGTACCACCTTATGTTGTTAGAAATAAATGGGGTAGTGATTTCACTGCACTTTTATCAGCATTTTGGTGTTCATTTACTTATTTATTTTTGCAGTTTCACATGTCAAATGGTATTTGCTTTAACTGACATTTTCTGGCTACTAGAAAGTTTGAATGTTTTCAAATCTATATTTGATAATTATTTTTCCTTCTGATGTTAATTATCTGTTTAAGGTCTTGCGAATTTATCCATGTTCTCAGTGACTTTTCTATCAGCAGTTTGAGTATTCTATGTTTTATACCTGTAAAAATAAAACCAAGCTATTAATCCAATGTCACATTTGCTGAAAATTTTCCCAGTAAGTTTAACGTTTTATTTTATCTTTTTATACTAACATTTCAGATGGTATGGTAACATTTATTGATACTTTCCTTAGTGTATTCTTTACAAATTCAAAGCAGAGAATATCATTTTTTTGTCAGAGGTTTGATCAGTATTCAGTATTATTTTCATTTTCTTTTATTTGATTTTCAAAAATATTAAACTTTTTAATAATCTGGAATTTGTTTCAGCATATGGTGTGAGGTGAGATATCTGACTTTTAAATACTTTACTATGCTATGACCGAGCTGCCTGATTTCCCTTACGAGTTGCCAAATGCCCAGTGAAAGAAGAATGCTCTTATATTTTGTGTTCATTGAGATAGCATCTATTACTTTATTAAGTATGCCAGAATTTTTCTGAGCAAACCATGCCTTAGTTAAAGGTTGCTTTCAAAAAGTTGAATTAATTCCTTCAGAAGAGCATAACTTAATAAATTATTACTTTGGTATTCTTTATGGTGCCCTATTTATTACAAAAGTATAGCTTAGCAAAATCATGTAGGTACTTTTATTTTTCAGAAGTACATTAGCCTGTAAATGTTTTAATCTTCTAGGTGGGCTTGGAGGTCAAATGTGAGTTTGAATTATGTCTCAACTGCTGACTGGGTAAGTGATTTTATGCAAAGTTTTCAAACTTCTGAGCCTGTTTTCTCTGCAGACTTTATGGAACAACGGAAGGATTAAATGAGAAAACATAAGTAAAATTCCTGGTAGATCGCCTGATAAGGAAGAGACAGATTCATTATTTTCTTTCAATTTTTTTAATGATACAAACTATTGACCATCTGAATTGATGGAAGAGAACAAATATTCCTGGTAAAACTCACACAGCCAATATCTGACTTAGAAATATGTCTCATTTAAACTTTGAATATAGTTATTTCTGATCTTCTGGGAATTTAAATGACATAATGAAATTATACCACTAATACCTAATTCTAGAGTCTTAATTTTTCCTGTGTTCAGTTACATTCTAAGAAAAGATAACTCATTTCAGAACTTCCCTGGGGCAGAAATGATGGTGAATGTTAGCTCTTCAAAGGGTTTTTCTACTCAGATGAGGACTGTGTACTGAGTAAAAGTAAATAGAGAGGAAAGAGACCAATAAGAATATTGATTAAATAGTATGTAGCTCAAATTTATAATTATGATATTTGTTCTAAAATATCATACCTGGGTTTCTGTTTAGTTGTTTATGTGATATGATTTCAGAGATATGAGAAAGACTTGTATAATAACTTGTCCTGCTTGCCACCTGTAAGAGCCCACATGTTTACTATACCTGCATTACTATACCTCTCTGTTTGCAACTATCCCATTACCAATCTCTAGGCTACTAAATGGGGCTTCATAAAGGCAGAGACTAGGTCTTGAACTTCTTTGCACTGCTTCTGATGATTATTTGGATTCTCCATAAATGTTTTACAAATAATCTAATGTCAGAAATTCAGTATTCCTATATTTGGAACTTTGTACTATTGTAGCATAAGATTGTAATTATTGTTTTTGAAAACTTTATGTGACTATAGGATCTTGAGCAAGGATTTGACAGTGGGAATGAAAAGAACGTAAAGTACTAGTTGGCTTGAAAACTAATGATACAAATAAGGTGACTTAGCTCAATCCTTTAAAAAGGAGAGCTTGAAGTCAAGATTAAGATGTTATTATTTTATCTGGAAGATGCAAGCCCACTAACGTAAGAAGGAAAAACAGAAGTGGGGCAAGGAAGTTGCAAAGCAATTTAATGCATTGTGTTACAACACTGGTCACCATTGCATGATGAGTCACTAAGAGATGCCTCAGGTTGCTTAGCAGATGTACTCACTCAACACATAGAACTTCTCTGGAAGTGTGATAAGAATAAACCAAATTTAGGAGAGAGAAAGAAGGAGAAATTTGTCTTCCCAGAACCCTCTCGTCTCAAATTACTTATTGATAAACAGCATGGGGAGCTTTTACCTTTATACTGTTACATCATCTGACTCCCTCAGTGCCACTCAGGAAGAGAGATCCCTTGTACTCTAGAGTGTTATTTCATCCAAGTCCAAAAACGGAGGAGTGACCTGATGTGACTGGGGACCTGACCAAAAGAGAGAAAGAAAAAAGTGGTCAAGAGAATCCGAGAAGGCACATACAGGTTTGTTTCCTCAAACATAAGAGATATAGAAAATAGGGCGGTTAGGAGAGTTGAAAACTAACAGTTGTCTGGTGATAAAAGTGATGCTCATATGCTGTATTGGTCAGGCTGTGGTTGCCATATGCAAAACAAACAAACTCTAAATTACAGTGGTTTAAATTACTGAGAGCTCTCTTTCTTGCTCATGTCTTAGTTCAAAATGGATTGAGGGGATCCAGGATCCTTCCACCCAGTGGCTCTACCATCCCTAGGATCTTTAGTGTCTCAGATCCTAAACTCTGCATCTGTCTTCTAGGTGGGGGAAGAGAATGAGAGCATGGAGGGCTGCATGGAGAATTTATCTGTGCCTTATTTGTGGCACATCATATGGCCCCACCTAACTGCAAGGGAGACTAGAAAATGTATTCTACTGGTGTGCCCAGAAGGAAAAAGGAAAAAGGAGTTTTGTGAACACTTAGCAGTCTTTGTCGCATATCCTCACCATATTATGTTAAGTTTTACTGTAGGTGAATATTCCGTGCTAAGGGTATAATTTGACCTCTAATTTGTTCAAATAATGCAGTCATGACCCTATTTTAATTGGTTGCTACTCTTTGGTCCTCTGCATCAAATTTTGCATATTTTTAAAAGTGAATGTTTCTGCAACATCACTGATTATTTCTGTTTTTCTTAGGAAAGAAAAATTAACCTGAGAATTGATTCTACTCTAGATACCAAAGCAAATCTTAGCCTTGGTTAAGGTGTTATATGACAATCCTCTGAGGTAATTACTGAGTCAGCCCTCCAGATTCACAGAAGCTGGGCTTCCCAAACAAGACTACTATTTTTCTTTGCCTGGACTCATAACCCCTGCAAGGCAATATAGCAAACTATATAAGCTGTACATTAGCCTGAGACTTCTCGGTCAATGCACTCTTTGATTATTTCATCTCCACCTTTTCTCTTAATGAAAAGGCAACCTACTGACTTTCACCAAGGGAATTATCTTTCTTATCCCTCCGTCATTGTCTGTAAAGGACAGCTGGGGAAAATACTGATCCAATTAATAATGTTCTCCTTAATTTCTCTCTTAACAAAATCCTGATACCACAACTGTCGACAAGACAATTGCCAAATCTGGGATTGAGCTATTAATTGAACTTGTCACGATGAGAGGTGTTTTCACCATTAAAAAAGAAGGCATAAAAATTGCAAGTATATTTACTGTGAGAATGCTTTGCAAAGAGCTTACTAGAAAGTACTGAGTATTGTAATAGTCTTAGAGCCAACCTTGGTGGTCTAGTGGTTAAGATTTGGGACTCTCACCACTGTGGCCTGTGTTGTTTTTCCAGTCAGGGAACCACACTGCCCATCTGTAGATTGTCATACTGTTGTGGCTGTGTGTTGCTGTGATGCTGAAAGCTATGCCACTGGTATTTTAAATACCAGCAGGGTCACCCATGTTGGACAGGTTTCAGCAGAGCTTCCAGACTAAGACAGACTAGGAAGAAGGACTTGGCCACCCACTTTGAAAAAATTGGCCATGAAAACCATATGAATAGCAACAGAGCATTATCTGATATAGTGCCTGAATGTGGGAGGATGACACAAAAATGACCTAGCAGAGTTCCGCTAGGTCGATAAGGGTCAGAATCAACTGGACAGTACTAACAACAAATAGTTCTGGAGCATGAGAGAACAGGCAGTAATCAAGCTGTCTCTTTGAATCAGAATGAAGATCATGAATTCAAGGTGGGTTATTTATAAGATGAGTGAAATGAGAGAGAGGAAGCCATAGCTGTCAACTCAGAGAGAACCAGCAAGATGCCTTCTTGATGCTCAGTGGCACTGTACTGCTTGGCACTAGTTACATCTGTGTTCTCAAAAGGAGACTTCATAATATTTGCAGAATGTACCAATGTGTCTCATTAAAATTTGTCCTACTTTGTGTATGTATACATCTAGGAATTCAGTGCAAATGCGTTGATTTCCAGAATTCTGGGATTCATCTTGCTTATACTTCTTATCAATTGGGAAAATTACTTCAAATAATTGGATCTTAGTTTCTTCATCTGTGAAATGGGAGTATTATTACGTACGTCATGAGGATATTACAAAGATCAGATAACATACATGAAAGTGAGAAGCATAGGGTCTAATAAGGATATTTTGCCTTAATAATATTGAAATGGCATTTGGGGTTTATCTTGTTGATTCTGAGTGAAACTCTTGTTGATGCTGTTTAAAATTCTTCACTTGTTCTATCTGGCCTTCTCTGGGGGTTGCTTTCAGGGATATTTTATTTATCCTTGGCCTTAACATATAGAAAGAATTTCACATTCTGTATTATTCCTCTTGGTCTGATCTTACAGATTCAGAACTCTTCCTGGACACATGCCTGTGTTTTTGAAGATGTTCGCATCTCTAAATGACTTCTTTCCTAATTGTGGTCATATGCTATACCCTGATTTCCATTTGATTCTGTTCTTCATTGTGGCTGCTAAATTTTAGCATTTCTAGTATAGCTCATTCTGCAAATTCTCTCACCCTTTTTTCAGTCTGGCAAGAGAATCTGGAAACAACTCTCTTCAAAAAAATGAGAGCACAAGTAATAATGAAGCCAAAATTAAAAAAGAGGGTACGTAGCCCAATGCTGAGCAAGAGGTGAGCCAGGTGTCTAATTATTCATCTGGGGTTAGATGCTGTCGGTCTCTAAAGACTCTGCTTTGGATATTTGTATATCACTTTGCAACTAGGGCTGTTGCTGCTTATTTTTTTTTCTCCTAATAAGAAAAGAAGCAAAAATAGTTATAGGGTATGGTTTCTTGAAGAACTTAAAGAGAGAGTAAAAAATGGGTTCTTCTCATTTTTTGCTGTGTAGGTTCTAATTCTTTTCACATTTAGCTGAGGAAGATGAGTTAGAGTCGATCCTTTTACCTCTACCTAAATGTGGGATAAGTAGTGAAAAGAGAACACCATCATGGGAGACTCCAGACCTGGGTTCTGTCATTAGTGTTGTGTCTTTAGCAAACCCTTAAATCTCTGTGTTTCTCAGTTTTCTTACTTATTAAACAAGATAAGTAATAACTTGCTTACATCACTGGGATATTTAAAGAATCAGATAAAATGATGAATGTCCGAATCCTTTTGCAAAAGCAAAATGTCAATTTTAGACAAATGTAAAATGTCGCAAATAAGTAATGCTGCCCCTCTTCTCTTTTACACTAATTCTAACACACTCAATTATAAGTATCAATATAACTTAATTTCATAAAACTTAACCTGAGCAAAAATCTTATGGAAAATGCACATACACGTAATTTTTTCTCATTGCAGTCGTCAGCAACACGTCAAATTATCATCTTGGTGTAACTTTAACTTATTGACCAAGTACATCATAGTTCCTCGTCGATGTGCTTGCTGTGGAAATGTACTTAGAGTAATTTGATGAAAAGCTTTGCTAATTAAATTATTGAATTGCATACCCTATATATATATGAATATATATATATTCATGCCTATAAACAAAAATTACAGAAAAGTACTTAAGTTATTGCATTATTTTAATACTGTGATTGAATAGCATTTGTATTTGAGATCGGTAGGCAGCATATTTAAGTGATGTGCTCACAAAAGTGAAATATTAAAAACAGCTTATGAAAATCTCCCATCTGGCAGTTACAATTGATCAGAAATCTACTCTTCAGCACTATTTTGAAAATAGCATGAGTTTTTAATTAAAACTGTTCATTTGATTTATTAATGTAAGTAAAACCTCCCATCTGATCAGGTTTAACTTGAGAAAGTGGTTTTCTAAAGCCCCTTGTATGGATTGAATGATACAATTTTCAATAAAGAATAGTTCTAAAAGATGTCAGACATTTATTTGCTATCAATCTTTTTTGTGTTCTCCTTAATTTCAAAATGGAACTGTGAACATAATTCTACCTGCTTAAAAATATTTGATGAATTCATGATCTTCATTCTTCTATTGTTTTAAATCTAAGCTAACTACAGAGAATCCAAGAAAAACTTTCATAAACTGTGTTAACTTAAGGTATACTTTATATCAATTAATTTAAATAAATCTGGCATGGACAAGAAGCAAGTATATTATTATGGTTAAAATTGCTTACTTAAAAACACAATATACAAAGCATTTTTATTTAGAAATTATCAAATGCTTGTTCAGATGCTATGTTCATTATACATAGCATTTCATCGAATCCTTTCAATAATCCTGTTCCTCAGCATTCTTATTATCTACATTTTACATCTAATTATATTGAAGCTCAGGAGTCATATGACTTGTGAATACATTTCATAAGAAGGATTTCAGACTAGGCAATTGGACTTCAAACCACAGGCACTTCATCACTGCTCTGCATAGGAGCCCCAGGCCCCTGCTCGTCCTGCTGGGGGGGGGGTTATAAGGGCTGCTCTCCTAGCTTCTTTACTGGAACCTTAGCACCTGAATTAGATGCTGTGGTAATTCCCAGACAGCTAAGTATCAAAACTGGATTATTAAAACTATGAACTGACAAATTATAAAAATAGGAAATAATGTTTTTAGTATTAACTTTTCCTGGGGAAATGTTTATTTCTCTCATGTTGTACACTAATTAAACATCAGGCCAATGTATTAGATCACAAAATTGGTAATTTCTCATGTGTTCATTACACATATTCTTTCTGATGTATTAATGGTAATTTCTTTCATTTAAAGTGAAAATTTAAAATGTGGGGGAAGTTTATATGTAATCGAGCCCTCTAGATCCCAGAGTGGGAGTGAACAGGGAGACATATGTACACCTGACACTCCCCCTGCCCTGGTGGTGTCTTTATTTTGGTGGTGCTCCCTTGGGAGAGGTTTCTGAAACCCTTTTAGTAATTGATTGCAGCAAAACCCTTCACCAGTAATTAGAAGTCAATGGGCTTAACTACTGGCAGTCTTCTTGAATACATATACATGGTGAACATGATCATTCATGAACATAGAGGTGAGTTCAAAGCCATGAACTTTATGTATTGCTGTTGTTATTGGACTCAGTTTCATTTCACAAGATTTGGAATAAATGTGCTCAGAGGATCTTTCAGGTTAAGCATCACCTTATGAATAAATCTATAGCCATTAGATACCTGATGTCTGTATCTTCCAGTGGTACCTTATATAAATATGGATATGCTGTCCTGTTCAAGTTTCTCAATGTGCTTGTTATTTAACACACTACTAACAGTCATGTTCCTCAGCATGGCAGCAAGGGAGGCTGAGAACTGGTTCTACCAGCAGCTCAGCTTGTGTCTCTCTGAACCGATGACTCTAACTGTGCTGTTTTTCAGCCTATACCTGTAATTTCTATGTCTGTAACTCTGACTTACAACTTTATTATTTCACCAATAATACTGCTCAAAATTATCTTCTTTATTTCCAAGAGCTTATCGAAAGATTGTGTTGCTACTGCTGTTTCCCACCTTCTCAACAAACAAGTTCTATGAGCTCTGAAATACGTTCTCTTGAAAATAGATTCCAGGGTGTTTAGTTTTCACTTATTTATTTACCAGTCCTCTGAATTGTAACAAAAATAATTTATCAGAACTTATGAACATGCATGCGAGATGAAATGAATTTTAAATGTGTAAAAAAGCCAAGGGAAAGGGAAAATAAGAATAAACAAGTAGACTCAAGCCAGGAATGAGGTTGGTACATAAAACATTTGCCCTGAAGTTTTACTCACTTGCTAGAGGTAGATCAGATATCAGACTCTAAGCTTTCTAGAAGCCAATCAGAAGAGGGAATGTGGTCACCATCTCTAAGGTAAAAGGAAGTGAATTGCTTTAAAGGAGCATGTTAACTATTCATGAAACCAACATCGGGAAACAAATTTTTATGTATTTGTATATTGCAAGAAGAAAAAATTGAAAACATATTTATCATGGAGTAAGGAGTTTCGTAGGTCTGTTTTGTGTAATGTCCTGAATATTGGGAGATGCCATCTTGCCATGGTATGATGCAATAAAAAGCATTTTGATGGGAGAGGGGCGGCTATACTATGTGATCCAGTCATGCTACCCTTTAGGGTCCAGCTGGTACAAGGTGAGATTTCAGAATATCTATAGAAGTTTGGAGCAACATCAGGTCTGTAAACGGTTCCAAAGCTTCGACTTAAGCCACTTTATAATACAACTTCAGTTCAGCTTACATTCCCCTTATCCTTCTGGAAACTGATGGCATTGTTGCTTCCAGGTCCAAGGTTCCCCATCCCCTCACCAGCTTTAGCAAGGAAGTCCTACAGCCAGGAGTAAGAGAGGCCCAGGTTGGGGAAGGCAGAACCAATTTCTTATTCATCTTCATAACCCCAGGACCTGCTAGTGGAATGTCTGGCACATAATAGGCGCCTAGTACTTGTTCCTCTGCGTGGATGTTACTCTTGTCCCAAGCTCTAAAATTTATTCACTATTTTAATATACGCAAATAACTTTGCCTTTGTAAGGAGGGATAATGATGCTAATCTTGATGGGATGTTTCCAGAACAAGATAAATTAATGCCTAGGGACACACTGGCCAATAAAATGTGCTTAATAAATATTTGTTGAATCAGCGACTCACCTCTAAAACACTATGCAATGTAGGAGATGAGAAATCAGTGAATTATCTCAACACTGCCATGATAAAAATTTTAATGGCAGAATATCATGCTTAATGTTCTGACTGACATTACTTTAGTAAATAATCTAGCTTATAAGATTACATTTTTTCCCATGAGACTCAGTATATTTTATTTTAAATGGGGATCAAAAACGGTTTGGAGAGGTGTTTTTCCCCCTATTACATTAACCTTCTTTCTAGAAAATTTTATATCCATTGGTCTAGATTCCAGAATGAATGGACTGCATTTTTTTTAATTATTGTTGTTGGTGAGGAAGATTGGCCTTGAGCGAACATCTGTTGCCAATCTTCCTCTTTTTTGCTTGAGGAAGATTATCCCTGAGCTAATGTCTGTGCCAGTCTTCCTTTATTTTGTATGTGGGACAGTGTCGCAGTGTGGGTTGATGAGCAGTGTGGAGGTCTGCGTCTGGGATCCCAACCTGCGAACCCGACGTGACCAAACCAGTGTGTGAACTTAACCACTACGCCACCAGGCTGGCTCCTGCATATTTTTAATAATCCTCCCTAAATATTTCTTTTCTCTGTATTGATATTTCACTGACTTTAAAAGGGCATTTTGACAGTTTAGGATTATATTACCGGATTTAGTAGATTATAAGTTTTGTCAACTAACTGACGATCAATTGATTGATTGACAAACACTTGGTTTCTAAATATGCTTAAATTTTCTAATCTTGTTATCATATAATTATGTTTATTAGTAAATAATTTATCCTCCTCCATATTTGACCCTTCTATAAAATAATACGTATTCCTCTATTCAACATGATACCATTTTCTTCGATATTGCCTTGGAAATCCAATCTCCAATATTCGTTCTTAGATTCTCCAGTACTATATAAATTAATGTTGAGTTACAGATTTCCAAACTGCCTCAATCTGGTTTAAAATAACATTTTATTTCAAGGGTCTATTTATTGGCAGGCCTTCCTGACGATTAAGAGGCATAGTCAAAGATCTTCTGAAAATTACCCTGGACTAGGAGCTCTTCCTTTACTCCACTGTTCTGTCTATTTGGACAGAACACTCTCGTGGAGTTGAAGAAAGAAATAATAATGCCATTTGGGGAATAATTTTAGTATTGTATTTCCATCTTCTGAGAGATATGTGTATGTATATGTTTAATAATATCACATTGGTTATGTGGGTGAACTTTCATCTGTGCCAAAGGTCAAGTATTTTCCACTGTTGTTCTTCTCCTTGGTCCACTCTTTCCTGCAGGATTTTTGGGAATTTTGGTTTTATCCTTGAAAAATATATACCTTTTCTTTTAGTTCCTTTGTTCTCCTCTTTATTCCTGTTAATACAGGGTTTTTATTTTTCACACATTTGCATTTTAAATTTTATTACCTAAAATTCTATAATACATTTAAATATTATTTCCGATCTGTTATTTTCCAATCTGTGATTTAAGTTAACAGAGTTTAATTCAACTTATAATATAGAAATTATTTGGTCTTGTTGAGCTATCTGTGTGTTTCTTGACTTTATGATTTCAAGTTTGGGTATTTTACATATTGATTAACCTTGCCTTGTTTAACAGTGCTGGTTTAGATATTGAATCCGTTAAACACTGTGGTGGTTATTAATTTGCCAAATATTTCCAGCTTTTCACCTTTCAGGCACATGATAGTACATCGCGTCCAGGCCCTGTTGTGGTTGTGAAGAGGGGAACATAGAATTAGTTCTGTCCAGTGTCCATTCTAAGTTCTGTCCATTCTAAGCAAGAATAATGTGTGTCACTTCTGAACCAAAATATTTCCTTATCAGTACAGGATTTTCTGGAGCTTTCTTACTCCTTGGTACAGTGGCTGGCAACATTTAAGCTGTTGGCTGTCCTGTCAGAACCTGGGTCCTTGAGTCAGTTCAATGATCAAAGCCCCCTGCTGGCCTATAATTGACATGTATTGTGAGCAAAAATTAACTTTTCTTATTTTAAGCCACTGAGATTTTTGGATTGTTTAAAACTACAGCATAACCTAATCTAGACAGACTGATACAGGTAGTGCTTGGTTTTGACATTTTCTGGATGGTGCTCATAAAATTTGAGACTACAGCAAACACTGCCAGCGCTCCACCCACAACCCTGCCGATCTCATTTACAATCTGTGTACACCGTTTTCCCACCTTCTGTGTCCGTTTGCATCTAACAGCGTGCACTTGAAATTCTCTTCAGAGGACTGCCCTCAAGTTACTGGAGCCACTCACTCTTAGGAGCAGACAAACCAATGATTGACTGGTTCATGAAATCCTAGCTTCCCTAATTGCAGAGAGGACAAATTTGAGATCATCTTACAGTCTAGAATTCCCTGTTAGGATCAGTCTGCAGCTACCCTCTGCAGGACCTTGCCTGAAATCTCACCCTTGCTTAACTGCTTCCCCTTTCTGTGCCCTGCTTTCTTGACTCCCTTTTAAGTTTCTCCTGGGAATTCTTTCTTAATAAATCACATGTGCCTCCTGTTAGACTCTGCTTCGGCAAAACCCTACCCAAGACCGGGAACGGAATATAAATATGCAGTTTCACAATAATGTTTAAGGAAATACGTTTGGCTAGATTTTAACTTATCAGGGTATGTAAGAAAACATCAAACTTTAGAACGTTGCTTTTTAGCTTCAAACTGTTTAAACCAGGAATTTTATCACGTTTAATGTCCTGTTCTTCACCAGTTGGAAACAATATTCCTGCTTCATTTTTGTTAGGAAGGCATGATTTTTATATCGTCATTACATCCTTTCTCCACTTTGGGTGGTGGACTTCTAATCATTCCATCTGTTCACAGTCCTCAAACATCTTCAGAGCCCAGTGCACATTATAAGATATGTTCAGAGTTGGAGCAAAGCTTGTGATCACATAAGAAAGCAGAGCTTACTGGCCACACAAAGGTGAAATTTACCAGCATACTCTTGTTACTTTAGTGCTCTCACAAACTGTTGTAACTGGCCATCGATGACAATGATATATAAAACTAAAGGGACAAAACCCCACTTCTTTCTTCTGGTGATGGTTTTTGGTTTGAACTATTAAATGTTCTTAACAAGATCTAGGCTTTTTGCCAAGATATTTTGCACACTATCCACTTTGGTATACAATTCTGATGTTTACTTGACTTATGAAATGATATTGATAATTATATGTTTTCTTAGAAGATGCAATGCTTTAGCAAGTTATAAATGTGGAATTTACTTTAAAACATCATTGTTTACTTTTAGGTCACATGAGGAAAGGCCAATTGGAAGCAAATCATCCAAACTAAACTATTGAAATGGTGAGGATCCTTTACTTCTTCGTTTTCTTCTAAGTTGACAGGATTCATGTAGAGACATGAACTGAAAACAGAGCCCCGGCAGTATTCTTTGTTTGGATGTGTATCAGCCGAGTGCTGAAGAAGTCATGAATTTCCTTCTTGGGAAATGTCTCTTGTCATGAGGTAGGGATCTTTGAACTTTATTTCATTGGTCAAGGGAGGAAGAAGCAGTGGAGAACTCATATATTCTAATTTATGAAGTAGAATGCTTATAAATTTCATTGCTCCTTATCAGCCGTTCGCTCGATTTTTTTTCCTCCTTACATTTCTTAAGATAACTTTTATTTACATTTGGTGAGTAAAACCAAAAGTTACAAGTAAATCTTCAGGTGCCATAAATTTTACAGGGATGCAGATGAAACCCATCTATCCTTTCTCTATGCCTCTGAGATGGAGATTTAGCTAGGCAATAAATGATGTATCTGATCGCAGTAAACATTTGGAAAATATGCCACTACCTATTAAATTTTAACATGTACACATATCTTTTGACTTAGCCTTTTCACTTTTAGGAATCTATTATACAAAATTAAAAATGATAATATATAAAACACATATGCAACAGGGTTTATTTTATCCTTGTTTATAATTGTAAAAACCTGGAATTAATCTGAATATCTAAAAATAGGTGAACTGTTTCATAGTTAAGGTATAACTATAATAGAGAATATTTTTCAGTTATTAACATAAATGAGTTAAACTAATACATCCTGATGTGAATAAATGCTCTTGCCATGTAAAAGGACATTTGTAGAAAAACGGACATTGTATGAACCAATTTCTCTTAAAAGAGAAAAACTCTCTATATTGGTATGAGCATAGAGTCATATCTCAAAGAATGCACGCTAAAATTTTAACGTCTAACTCAAGGGCATGATACCTGGGGAAAGAGTGTTAGCTAATAACATTTTAATGCCTCTGTATTATTTAGCATGAAATGGCAAGTACACGTTTCTTTTGTAATTTTGGAAATGCTAAAGTATATAAAGTTTTTTAAAGAAAAATTGAGGAATAAAGATAAGTGTATTTGTCTCTATTATTTAGGAAGTTCTTTTACTACAATTAGAATTATTTTCCTCTAGGCTAGGCATTTCTATTTTTCTCTAAGGGTTTCTACTTTTGACACTAGACTTCTTTTGAAGTATATCTGTAGAAAGAGCCATTTCAGACTTTATATGCAATGCTCACAAATGCAATAGATGTTGTAGGAAGGGAGAACTAGCTGTGCAAAGATGCCCAAGTACATTCCCATTGTGCCGTGTCACTAGGAGACGTTGCTCCTCTCCTCTATGATCTACCTTTGAAGAAACAAAAGAGCACCAATGCCCAAGTGGTTACTTCACAGACATCACTAATGCTCACCAGCACCTCTGGGTCTCTGCTTCTTCTTGAAGTCTTGAAGAAGACTACATGTTCCCATTCCCTTAAAGTTAGGCAGGAGCATGAGACTTACTCTGGACAATGACATGTGAGCCAAAAAATGTGCATTATTTTTCAAGTGAAGAAATAATAACCTTTTGTTGTCATTGTTTGTTACCACAGCATAAACTATTGTACCTGACTGATAACAGTTACTGAACCAATCTCAGTTGTCTGCATAATGCTTTGATCTTGTGCACCGGGGCTTGTTAAGCTCTTTAAGTAGGAGGCACAAATTTTAGAATTATCTATGAGATGAAAGAATTTTTCAATTCTATAAAATTGAATTTCTTACCCAAAGAGCTTTGCCATAAGCTGATCGAGGTTCGTATCTTGGCTGGGTCACTTACTTAGTAGTAGTGTACAAATGACTCCACTTCCCTGGGTCTCAGTTTTTATCAGTAAAATGAAAGTATGCATGCTCGTATAACATGGTTTGTGAATTAAATGAGATAATGTGTATGACCAGTGTTTTATACATCGTGTGTGTTCAAAAACTGTTAGCCATCTGTTTGAAAGATCCTTTTAAAAATGTTCTAAATGGACTTTAGGAAGCAGAGAGAGAGCATTAAGATAAAGGGAAGGAAGGGGCCAGCCCCGTGTCTGAATGGTTAAGTTCGCGCGCTCCGCTGCAGGCGGCCCAGTGTTTCGTCGGTTCGAATCCTGGGTGGGGACATGGTACCGCTCATCAGGCCACGCCGAGGCAGCGTCCCACATGCCACAACTAGAAGGACCCACAACTAAGAATATACAACTATGTCCCGGGGGGCTTTGGGGAGGAAAAGGAAAAAAATGAAATCTTAAAAAAAAAAAAAAAAAAGATAAAGGGAAGGAAGATGTTATAGGTAACAGGAGCTTCCATTTCTCCAGATTTGATTAGCTATGCCCTTTGAGGTTCTGAGGTAATGTTGGAAAACAGTATGTATTCTTTGGACTTTTGGATGTTTAATTGAGTTTATGATATTTATGCCATCATAGGAGAAAAGCTAAAGATTTCTCTCACCTAGCTCTAATCTATACATGTTGACTGAGTATTATTTAACTTTCTATTTAATTTTGAATTTATTGAAATATAATCCTCTCCCAGTTTGGGCTCCTTTCCCATCATCTCCCACCTCACAGGTGTAGCCTGGAAGGATGGCAAAGTATTGTTCCCCTATCTCCCAACTCTCAACTTCTGTTCCTAGACAGCAACTACCAGGAGAGACCAGAGTGAATAGCAGGGGAATTGGCACATGCACTCTGGCACGAAGTTCCCACACATGAAATTTTATAGGTGAGACACATGCCAGAAAAACACTGGCACTTATGCTTTCTCGAAATTGGAGCAGTTCATGTACATCATTCATTCACGTATCAGACAGTGGAACAGTGGGCATAGGAGAGCTGCCACCTCAATAAATTGAGCTGTTTATTTAAATAAATCCATGAAAATCACTGAGAGTTGGGATGGATGTGCTCAGTAATTTAACTTCCAGTTACATATTTTGGAAAGATATTTTACTATCATACATTTAGACAGATGTTTAATTCAAATTTATAAAGTTGTGATATGGTGGTTGATAAATAATCTACTCTGAATGAATGATTGCTACAGGACAGTCAAGGTGTTTCCATTCTCCCTTGCCAGGGATTGAGTTCAGAATGGCCAGTTCTGGCCATTGATACAAGAGACAGTCTAGGAGGCACTTCTGGCAAAGACTCCCTCACTCCCTCAGTCTTAAAGAGGGACTCAAGAAAGTGATAGCGTCTTTCTTCCTCTAAATGTTGTCGTGTTTGGAGGTGATGCTTGGAGTTACTGCAGTCACTTTATGATCATGAGGGTATCATTTTGAGGACAAATATGATGCTGAGACCTTTCATGACAGTTAAACCTCTGACTATACTGATCCTGGAGATGTATTGCTAGAGACTTCTTGCTATGTAAGATGATAACTTTTCATACTGTTTAAGAAATTAGAGTTGGATTTTTTGTTATTTGTGTCCTAAGGCATTTAAATTTATAAGTGGTTAAATTAGTAAGTTGAATTTGGGATAAGATTCATAATTATTCAAGAATTAAACAAATATTTATTGAATACATAACATATGTTTTGCAAACAAGAGACTATGATGAAAACACACATGTAATTTTTGCCTTTGGATTTTGCAATTAAGTAATTAGACAAATCTGACTAAAACACATTGTTAGCATATAAGTATATGCTGTCTGACACCACACGAGAAGAGTGCCTGACCCAGTCTGATGAGATTGGAGAAGATTTTCCAGAAGACAAAACTTCCAGTCTGGGATCAAAATGATGAAGAGATGTTGGTTAAGCATATGGAAATAGAATAGTCAAGGCTCTTTTAGTGGCAAATGAAAAGAAGTTATTGGCTGCTGTAACCAGGAAGCCTAGTGGTAGCTTCAGGCCCAGCTACATCCAGAGGCTCAAATCATATCACCATAAACAACCTAAATAGTCTGGACAACTGGAGGGATGGAGTTGCTATTTAAGAAGGTGGATTGAGGGTACCAATTTCAGAAGGAAGCTCAAGGAGCTCCATTTTGGATATATTAATGTGGGGACACCAGTTATATTTTCAGATGGGTACCTCAGTGGAGTAGTTGGCTATACAAATCTAGAGTTCAGAGAAATTATTGAGGCTGTAGATACAAATCTGTGAGTTAGTTAGGTACAGATAGTATTTAAAGCCATGAAGCTGAGTAAGATCATTGTAGGTGGGAGAAAAGATAGGAAACAGAATAAGTCCTAAGAATGAATTCTTGGGGTTCCAACATGCAAGGGTTGGAGACATAAGAGAAAATCAGTACAGAATATGAAAATAAGCAGCCAGAGATGTAGGATAAAAATCAGGAAATGTGGTCTTGGAAGCAGGGATATGTAAATATGAAAAGTGGAGAGATTAAAGAGAGGAGCCTTCCACCTCCACCAGCCTGCATCTATGCCGCCATATTCACCTTCTCTCCAGTGTTTGTGGATAGAACTCACATATTCCTGGAAAAGCCCATCTTTCCCTTCTCTGTATTTTCCCATCCTGTCTTATGTGGAAAATAACAGTTTGAACTAAATAGAGAGGTTTTATTTTATTCACTAGGTAGAAGTGAGGAGAGAAATGAACAATACTGTAGAAAAATAAGCAGGTAATTACTGCTTTTATTTCCTTTCTCCATAAGCCTTCAAACCCAAGTTCCAAGCAGCAGCTGAGAACCTAAAATCCCTGAAAGACAGTAAGTTGTTGTTCAGATCATTCCCCTCCTGCCTCACCTTCCTTGACCACGGGTGTCTCTACCACCAGATAGTTCTATATTTGCCTCTAGACATTAATATTCCTGTGAATAATATAATATTATGTGAAGTTCCCTAATCAAACATTTGAAATAAAGGTGATCTTTCACTTTTCTGCTTTCACCATAATGCAGCCATGTAACCTAACTGAATGTATAGGAGGATGCGAGAGACAGTCAGTGATCAAAAGTCTAGTAACCAGGAGAGCTGATTCTGCACTTGCGTTGGTCATTAACAAGATTCAAATATGGGAGCAGGTAAGCTTGGCCTTCAGATAGTCTGTCTCCAGAGCCCAGGCTTCCAACCAGTGCTGGAAATGCCTCTTGGACGCTTGTGAAGATAACACATGTGAAAGTGATTTCACACTTTAAAAGCATTCTGCACGTATAGGTACTAGTATCTTTTTTTTTTTTCCTCTTATTTCAGAGATTAGTCAAGAACATGTGGACACCACTTACACTCTGGGTACCCTGTTAAAGACTGCTTTCTAAAAAATTTATGTGTATGTGAGTACATGCCTGCGTGTGTGTGTAAAATTCTGGTTGCTGTGGATTGATTCGTTGAGCCAATTTAGAAAATGTTTTTCTTTTCCAAGCACCCATTGGCCTTATTGTCACTAGATGGCAGAAACAGATCCTACTTCTGTGGGAAAATGAGAGTTCGTTTTGCATTCTGGAAGGGCACAAAAAAGCTTCCCACAGACAATGTTTACAGGCTTTCTTTATTTTGACATTTCTTCTGAATACATTAATGTTTTGGAAATTCCCTGTTAGGTCCCCTGCAGGGGTATGCTGCAAAGTGATCTTGGCTTACACAGAAAACGGATGGCTTGCATTATGCACTTTGCATTTCAGTTGATAATTTTAGAATTAAAGACTACTTTATTTAAGGCAGGGGGCAGAATGGGAAGGGGGTGGAGTTAAACATTAAGAAAAATCAAGACACTGTGTCACGTTACTAAAGCATTGCCGCTGTAATATTTTCTCTGAGCCAGAGATGCCTTTATTATAATTCATTCTTTTTAGTGTAAACAGAATTGACAGTCAGGGTGTCAAGTATAAATATATTTTAAAATTCTCTATGTGAATTTCTGTACTAGAGAGAGAATGATTTTTTCCTCCCCCTTTTTTTCAAATTAGTTATTGCTTCAGAGTGCTATTAGTTCCTTGTAATATTAAATGATTAAGACAGTATTTATTTTAAAAGCCACACTGATGCTCTAGAGGCTATAGAAAGAATGTTTTCTTACTATCCAAATAATCATTGATCTTTAGTGGCTTTGTACGCATGCTTATTATGACTCAGAGAAAGCCATTACAGTGTGTTGAGGCTGAAATTATGGATCAAAGATTGTACCATGTGTATATGTTCCCATGTATCTTTGAAAACACTTTAAAAACCATATTTATCTTAAAAAATTATTTTTGTTCTTAGAGAAAAATTTTTTAGCTCCATTAAGATTATATCTGGCCCGTGGAAAGGACAGTTTTAGCCTTGTATTTACTTACTTAAAATGCAACTTTAAAATATACGTTTCATTGTAGTGTGGCTGTGGGAATTCCAAAGCCATAGGAAGAAATGCTTGGTGAATTCATTTGCATACCAATACCCAGAATGCTTTTCCAGCTCACTGCTATTTAATCTAAGTCAGCTGGTGTCAGAGCCCTGGGAACAAACTGAACCATTTTGACATGCTTCTCTGTGCATGTACTGAGTTCTTTTTCTGCACCAAGTACACAATGAAAACTCAAAATTTCATCTCCGCTATGAATTTTTTATAAAGACTTGAATATTTTTTAATCTCCATTTTCCTTACAACTTTCTTTTAACTCTTCCTATGAAACATTACTCTAATTATTGTGGTAAAATTCTGATTGATAAGTGGGTCCAGAACTACCAGTTACTTGGGATATAAACTAACTTGAATAACTTGTGACTCAGAACACAAGCAGGAAAACTAGAAGAACACATCCTTCCCTTTAAAAAAAAGTCAAGTTGGAGAAAGTGGTATATATTTGGGAACCTCTATAGGTTTGCTGACTAGAAGTTGATGTTGTCTCATGCAAGTCAAGGATGCAGCAGATCTATTTTAAATTGTATTTAAATACTGATCAGAGGTAAGCACTGGTGAGGTGGAAAGTGTGAGTTTTTTGGAATGTGTGTTGAAAAGAAGTCAGCTATGGCTATTTGATAATATTGAGGATTATTGTTAATGTATTACATTGTGGTAGCGTTGTGGATAAGATTTTTTAAGGGTCATTTTTAAAAAATGCATATAAAATGTTTACAAATTCAATGATGTGATGTCCAGGATTTGCTCGAAAATAACATTAAGTGGGAGAAATGAGCAGAGGTACAAATGAAATAAAATTGCCATGTGTTGACAATGTTTAAATCTGGACAGTTGATGCATAGGGGTTTATTATACTTGTTCTGTCTACTCTTGTATCCAATGAAAATGTTCTGTAATAGGAAGTTTTTAAAAGGAGACATGCAGAAATAAGTCATAAAGGGCTTAAGCAGTTGAGTTTAGTCTATACTTTCCTTCCAAAAAAGGTTGAGATATATGTTCTTAGGTCCTTTATCACATACATCTATTTGAAATAAAGTTATGTCCTCAATTAATAAATAAGAAAAGGGAAGCCATGCAAATTTCTCTTGACTTATGTTCTCCTTTCACCTGTTTCAGAGTGTATGCTATCTTCCTGGATCTGTAATCATGGCGTCACTCCTAGACCCTATTCAGTTATATTACAAGGCATCTTATAAAAATTGACTTAGACCTCACATCCTCTTCTTATCACTCTTTCTCCTTTCATAAGATTCTTCAAAGGACAGTGTACACTTTCTCTAGTCCCTTCTTACCTTATCAGTCATTCTTTAAAAAAAATAGTCAAAAAATATACCATACATTCAAAGAAGCAAGTGACAATAAAATGAATACCCATGTATTAATTAGCTGTCATAAATAGAACATTACCAGCAACTTAAAATTTCTAATGTCTTTCATATCCCCCTTGTGCTATATCATATACAATGCCATAAGGTCGGTACTGTGTTGAATTTTTTGTTTCTTTTCCATGTTTTTCTTTATTGATTTACTACACACTATTGTTCAGTTTTGCCTGCTTGATAACATTTTACACATTGAATCATACTGCAGTATTCTTCTGTGATATCAACTTCACTCAACTATATTTTTGAAATTCATCTATGTTGCTATGTGTAGCTACATTTTATCTATTTTTACAAATACATATACTCTGACATATTGTTATACCACAATATATTTATCTATTTGATTTTTGGTAGACATTTATTTATAGGTTTTGTTCTATTAAAAATAATACTGTGCATATGTACATTCTAGTGTGTGTACACATAGTGTACATGTGCACAAATTCCTCTGGGGCATTTTTGGGTCACAGAACATGGGTATCTTCGACTTTTCTATTTAAAGGCAAATTATTTCCAAGGTCTGCACCGTAACCAGTGTGTAAATATTCTGGCAGTTTCATATTATTGTATATTCATCAAGTATTATCAATACTTGATGTTGTCAAAAAGGGATATTTTTTGTTAATCTGATGTGCTGGTGTGTGAAAAAATAACTTCTTGAATTTCCTTGATTACTAAGAAGGTTGAGCATCTTTTCCTATGTTTTCTTGGCCAATCAAGTTTCTTACTAAACGTATTGCCTCTTCAAGATGTTTGAGATTTTCTATTTAGTTTTTTATCTTTATTGTATAGATTCCTGAGAGTTCTAGTCACTCTCAAAAACTGTTCAATTCTGGTTGTTTCTGCCCTTGTGCCCATAAAGTTGCTCTTGTTGAGATCTTTACTGATCTCCATGTTAACAAATCCAATGGACAATTTTCAGTCTTTGTGTTACTTGATTTTTGATTTCTCAGTTTCATTTAGCAACTCCTTTTTTCAGTATCATCACGTTCTCCTGATTTTTCTCTGCTCTGGCTTTCTTTTTCAGTCTCTGACTGCTGCTTTTCTACTTTTTTTTTTTAAACAATCTCTAGTAACTGATGTTTTTCAGACCTCCATCCTGAACTCTCTTCTCTTTTTATTATCTGCTATCTTCCTAGGACATTTGTTTGAATGGCTCCTTCTGCCTAAAATCTAAAATATATTCTCTTCCCTACCCTCTGTAACCTGTCTCTCTCTTTCCTCCAACCTTATCCAATCTTCATTGATTTTAACACCTATTTAAGACTCCATGATTCAGATTCAATGGAAATTACTCTGGGAGATCTTTTCCAATTTCTCAGCCCAAATAACATAACCTTTCAGTACCTCGTGCTTTTTTTGTATATCTAGTCATTTGTGTGACTGTTTGTTTCTTGACCACATGCTCCACTAGCCTCAAAGATTCATGTGTTGAAATCCGTTCTTGTTTTGTTCATACCTGCATCCCCTGGTCTCAGTATCATTTCTGATACATAGTAGTCTTGAATGAAAGAATAAGCAGACTCAGGTCTATGTCTTTGGATAAGTGGATGGTGATATAATTTACCAATACAAGGAATTTAAGAGGGAATAGAGTTTATAGGAGAAGGTGAAGAGTTTAGTTTTAGACACATGAAGTTCAAAATGCTTTTGAGGGGGATATTCAAGAAGAGTGACAGAAGGATGTTTTGATATGTGGATATGAAGCTGAAGAGAGCAGTCTGGGTTGGAATTATTGGTCTGTAAGTTACCAATATATAGCCGATAAATGAGATAATGAGAAAAGAAATGGTCCAGGGAGTGTATGTAGCCTGAAAAAGAGGACCACATGTAAATAAATGCCAATGGCCCTGGGAGTGATCTTGTCTAATTCAGAACTTTTCTCCTTTTTGGTTAGATTTTCTCAGCTCAACAGATTAAGCCTAAGAGGCACTGAGTTACAGGAACAAAACATTTAATTTTGTAACATTTCTGAACATGTATTTTTCGTATTTCTGTATAATCTATCATGGGCAGTCTATTGTCTATACAATAAAAAGAAGTAGGTCTCTTTGTTTATTCTTTAGTGAATCGTTACACTTCTCAAAGCCCTCAAATGGCTCCCTAAACAATTCAGAATAAAATCCGATTCTTTATATCATGGCCTAGAAGGCTCTCTGGCTCCTCCCAGTACAACTTTGTTCTCTTTGTCTTCTCTCTCCCCCTTTCTCATCTCTTCTGGCCACTCTGGTCACCTCAGTGTTCTCTGAAGATGCCAGATGCCCACTGCCACGAGTGCTTACCCTGACTCGGACAGGTTCCCTTCACATATTTGCATTACTTGCTTCCTCCTTTCTTCATGTTTCTGGTCAAATATCACCTTAACTGAATGACTTTATTTGACTCCTTATCTAAAATAACAACTGTACTGTTACACTTGGGCCCCTTTCTTCTGCTTTAATTTCATTTTTTCCTCATGTTTGTTTAATTTTCCCCCCTTCCCTGTCCCTCTTCCCAATATAATAAGGTTAACTAGAGCATGAATACTTGGTGTTTGCTTCATTCTTTTAACCTCGGTGCTTATAACAGCACTTAGCACTTAAAAGGCACTCAATAAATGTTTGTTAAATGAATGAGAGTGCCAAAAGAGACAGCAGAAGATGCAGAAGAGATATGGCTTAGTGATTAAGTGCAGGGGTTCTGAAGCCTGTCTGCTTGTGTGTGACTCCATCATTCACTAGTTGGAGAAATTACTTCATCTCTGAATACCTCATTTACCTTATATTTCAGCTGAGGATCACAATTCCGCTTACTTCATAGTGTTGCCATGAGGATTAAAAAAGATATAGCACAGAAAACCCTTGTTCCACATGCTAGTTCCAATGCCTGGTACATAGTAAGCACTCAATAAGCATTATTATTAGCAGCAAAATCAATGAAACTTATGGATTTCACCATTTATTTAGAAAATATTTATTGAGCATGACTACATGCTAGACATTTTGCTGGAGATTGGGGTTACAATGATTAATAGGATACAGATATACCTTAAAAACCACTTTGTGAGACCAGAGTTTAAAGATATATTTGTCATTTAAATAATTTTAAATCAACCTGCAATTTATTATCGTGTCCAACTTTCAAATAGACTTTTGAAGAATAGCATTCTTTTTTTCTTTTTACTTTCTACATTTGTAAATAGCAATCCAAATTTCCACCAGGGTTTAGTAGGTTGATATTTACTAAAACTCTCTAACTCAGGGAAAATTCTCCCTTTAGCTCACATGCTATTGATCCTCAGCTCAAGGAAGAGAAACATAAAAATCCTCTAATAATTATACTCCCACTCCAAAACTGGTTTACAAGTATAGGCAACAGTCAATGATAGATTCAAGATACTGCCCCTTTATCATTTATCTTACTTTAAATGTTATCCATCTTTGCGTTTTTTTTTCCTTGTGAGTTGAGAAAGCAATGAGTAAATGTGGTTTATGACTTTAAATAACTTGTATAAAAGTGCTAAAAAAAACTATTCGTGCTCCTGCGGTCCCTACACCTCCCTCCAAGTGTGTGTTGAGGTAAGCACCAATCAACATTTCTTGTAGACAAAATATCCTTAAGAACTTTTCTTTTTCTCTTTTCTTTTGAAATCTTCTTTAAAGCTCCCATGAAATGTTGCCTAAGCCCCCACTTATCATCTTAGGAATCGTGTTTGTTTTTTGGTTGCTGAATGATATTTTCTGTGCTCACCAGTATATCATTTAATCCTAATTTCCTCAATGTTGAAAAAAATAAAATTAACTTTTAAAAAGCAACTTAGGGGCCGGCCCAGTGGCACAACACTTCTCGGCAACCTGGGGTTCCCTGATTTGGATCCCGGGTGGGGACATGGCACTGCTTGGCAAACGCCATGCTGTTGTAGGCGTCCCACGTATAAAGTAGAGGAAGATGGGCATGGATGTTAGCTCAGGGCCAGTCTTCCTCAGCAAAAAGAGGAGGATTGGCAGTAGTTATCTCAGGGCTGATCTTCTTCAAAAACAAAAAAAGCAACTTAAAGGCCTGTTTTCAAACCAGGTCTGATATGTTTTTCAGGAAATTAACACTACATCTGGTCTTATGAGTAATTGTTATAATTTAGGCAACATTAAATATCATCTTCTCACCCCATTCTCCCAAACAAAAACATTTTCACCAATTGCTAGTCAGAGTCTAAAATATACATTTGAGTATAATTCCTTTGGATCCTGAAGGTTCTTTAGTCTTTTAGAGTCTCATGTTCAAATATAAGTTATAATGAAGGAGTGTAACCTCAATCCTTTATTACTCTATCATGCTAGTAAGTTCAGAAATTTGGTCTCACTGCCTAGAGGGGGAGGAGAGAGAGAGTGGTAGGTGGGATGTGGGCTTTGTAAGAGTGGAGAAAGACACTGAAATAAGGACTCATAAGAATGCCAAGCTAAAAGTCACCTATTATACCCTTTTTCCTTGAAACTTCCATTAGAAAATAGATTTATATCTGTGAGCCAAAATATGATTATAGTTCTAAAATTTAAGGATAAAAAGAGTATTTTTGAATTAATTGGATTTTCATTGCCATTCACACTTTTAATAGGAGGACAGACTATGAGAAAAACAATTTAGTCTTATTAAGTTCTTCCTTTGACATCAGAAGCCCTTAATTTCAAAAATATTTCCAGTTAAGTTTGCAAGTCAGTTACCAATTTTCTACATATTATTAATGATATGAACATTTAGTATGTTTCTAATATCAGCTTATAAATTAGCTCTTCTAAATAGTGTCATACATTTTCAATAGATCTGGCCCAAGATATACCTCTACTTTCATTGTTAATTTATTTTTGCACTAATAAGCTTCAGCTTATGCCCACAGATTTTGTGAGCTAAGCCTCATGATTGTTTTTAAATGAAAAAACTTAATATTGCCATTAGCAAACTAGGTATAATGTGATTGACTAAAAGAATTATGAAACTTGTAGGGGTGAGCTGGAGATTTTAATAGTCTATTTAAACCAAAGAGAGAAGTTAAGTTCAATGCTGAGAGAAGAGAATGCCGTTTATCAGTGCACATCTATTAAGTGGCTGCTACAAACCAGGCTCCAGACCAGATGAAAAAGGCAAACTCCTTCTAGCCGAGAAGCTTATTACCTTGTACTGACCAAAGGCAAACAAGCAATCCTTTAGCAAGCAAGCTAAGAGACAGCAAAGTAGTTGCCTCAGAGACAACTTTCAGCTGTATCTTGAATGTTGTTTGAGAATTTGGAAGAAAAAGAAGGACATTTCAGGAAGAGGGAAGCATGTGCCCAGCAGAAGCCGTGATAGGTACACTATGATGTCTAGTAAAGCAAGATTAGAGAGATGCAGAAGAGTGCTGAGAAAAATGACAGGAGTGGTAAGGGACTTTGAAAAGCATGGGTAAGGGGATGGACTTCATCCTGTAGATTGTAGAAACCATAGCTGTCTTAGAAAACCCATTCTAAGTGCATTTTGAAAGAGATTGGAGTCAGAATGATATCGCTCTAATCAAGGCAAGAGGAAACTGATTAAGGTGGTATGAGTCAGATTGAGAAGACAGGAGGAATTTGCAAGTTGCTTTAGGTTACTGACTGCCTGGAGAATGAAAGGGAAAGAGAAGCAGGTTTCTTTTTTCCTGCCCACAGCCCCAGTACATAGTTGTATATTCTAGTTGTAGGTCTTTCTATTTCTTCTATGTGAGCCGCCACCACAGCATCGCTACTGACAGACAAGCAGTGTGGCTCTGTGCTGGGAACTGAACCCAGGCTGCCAAAGTGGAGCACATCGAACTTTAACCACTAGGCCATCAAGGCTGCCTCAGAAGAAGTTTCTGACTTGGACAACTAGTTGGAGGATAGCACCTTTTTGATAAAACATATGGAGGGAGAAAACATGTAAGAGTAAAAGAGGATGTGTAACTTGAGAACATTTAACTGGAGGTTAACAGGAAATATGGATAAAAATGCATTATGGCAAGTTATAACAGAGAGTCATAGCTCTGTAAAGAGATCTGTCAAGAGACAGAGATCACTTGATGTTGTCAGGAATTAGAATGAGATTACACCGAGAGTGAGTAATGTGAGATTAGAATGAACTAAGCAGGGGGCACTGGAGGTAGATAAAAATTTTAGAGCCTTGCAGATGTGGCAGATTTCCAAAAGGAGGACAAATAGTGTGGTCAGAAAGTAAGTAGAGAAACAAAAGAATGTTGCATTATCAAAGAGAGAAAAAACCTTCAAAGAAATGGGAATGGTCAACAGTGTCAAAAGCATCTCTGGGATCAAGGAAAATGAGCGCTTAAAAGTGACCCTTGGCTTTGGGGGTTAGGAGGTGATTACTGATCTTAACAAAGGCAATTTTAGTGAAGAAGAGTCAAATGTGAGTGGTTAAGAAGTGACTTGGAATTGTGGAATTTGAACAGTGGATATATATTATTCCTTTAGAAGCTTGATTCTAAAAGGAACAAGAAATGAAAAAGAAAAAGGTGTGACATAGTGGGCAAGCAAGAAATATTTTTTAAAATTTTACTTTTCTCCTTTCTCTTTCTTTTTCAATGGAAGATGAGTGAAAGAATCCAGTTGAGAGGAAAACCATTCAAGAAATCAATTGCATGAAATATTCCTTTGAATTTACAAGATACTTAACACCAATAAAGGTAGAAGTGTATCTTTCAGAATAAAGTTGGTCCTTGATATTAAACACTTTGTGCAAAACTCCCTGTTTCTTTTCTATTATGATGTTGATCAGTAAAAACTGGATCATTGAATAGCACTATTGATCTTGAGAAGAGGTCAAGGTCTATTCTTGAATAGGAATAGGGCTGTTTCTTTCCTGAAAGCAGCATGGGACAAGGTTATGATGTTTGAGGAGTGAATAGTTTTTTAAAAAAGGTAAGAGGCAGGAAGTTGAAATAAATTCCAGACGATCTTGATTTTCTCTACAAAATAAGAGGCAAATATATACTGGGAGTCAGTAGGTAAACATTTAATACTAGTTTAAAAGGAACAATGGAATTTTTGGAACAGATGCTCTAGAAATGGAAAAGTGTGCTAGTAAAAAGCATTAAAAATTACACATCAACCTAGAAGGCATTGTTAAAATCAGAAGCTATATATTTGTAAAAGCACCAAATGTCGTGATTTTGTGATTTTTCTCTTCCACTGCTTAGTAGGTAGAAATGAACAGAGTGGACGACTGGGCTTATCCAGGGCTAAATGTTTTCAGGACATGGACAGAGGAAGTATGAGTCCAAAGGACTTGAGATGCTGGCAAGAGAGAGACTTAAGTCATTGACCGAGGATTCTGGGCTAGATAAGGAGAAGGCAAGGCCAGTAGAAAATCTTGTAGGGCCCTAGAAGGAAGGGAAGGTAATGCTTGCTATTTCTGGAAATATACGTTCATCAGAGAAAGAGAAAAGGAACCAAGCACTTTTTTCAAATGTATGGGGTACTATATACATCAAAGCTATTGTAGAGGCTAATTAGTTGAGAGAAGTCACAGTAAAAATAAAAATGACCTTGAGGAATTAGGAAAATTATTTTACAAAACAAGTCAGGATGAGCTTTGATTGATATACGTGCAAAGTGATATCTTTCAGGACAAAGGCATAATGATACAGAGCAGAGAAATAGACAAGGTGAGTGGAAAAGAATAGATTTGGGTAACATCTAAACCAAGGTCCATATATTTAAGGCATCTGGGGAAAGGAAACAACCTAGATTCTTTTCTTTTGGCCATTTCAGAAATATGAAGATTTAGGGACATTTTTGAAAAGGCAGTTGGACATGTGAGGCAAAAAATGAAAGTAAAATTTCCCAATTACCAGAAAGAAACAAGATTTATGAAGTTTTCTTGGATTCCACCCATAGTGCAAACAATAGGCTATCAGGAGCAATGTGCAAAAAAATCGTTTGCATAGATATATTTATTTCAGACACAATACCAAGAATCTATATCTTGTTCTTGGTATAATTTATGTTGTCACTTTTTTTTTCCTTAAAGGTATGAAAAAGAAAATAAGGTTTCTCCAGAAAAGGATGATTATATACAAAGCAAGTGTTAGCTAGTTTCTTCTCTATTGTAGTAGAATTTACAATCATACAATACACTGAATGGACTAATAATGCACAACTCATGAATGGATCAAATGATGGATCTCATATTTGATGTGCACGTAGTCTTACCCTAGGCCACTGAGCCAGACTTTCAGATGGGCCCTTTAACTTTTCACTGTTCTCTGTGGACCATAGCTCTTGTCAAGCAATGCTCCCTGGACAGCTGGCTCTGCCGTGAACCATCTGGAGTTCCAGCTCCCTAGTGATGCCCATTACAGAAAAGTTGCAAGTCCTCATCTTCACCTTTAGGGAATCCATGTATCATTTAATGAGACATCCAACAGAACATTTGCAGGATGATGTTGATCATTAAAAAAAGTATTTGAGAGAATTCTAACAGTTTTATTTTAAGAGAAATTATAAGTATATCCAAACTATTGATATCAGGAGAGGTCCACCTTCCAAGGAGCAAATAGCTAACACAAATTGAGCACTTACTATATGCCAGATATTGTGCTAAGTACTTTAAATGAATTATTTTATCACCCCAGGAAGTAATTATTTATAATTTATAAATTAGTAATCTGAGTTTGTATAGGTTAAGTGACTTCCCAATAAATGAAAAGCAAGGCTCTAAACTTAGAACAACTTGTGTATATGTGTTCCTTCAACTTTTGTTTATTAAGGACCTGCTGAATTGAAGATATGATTTTGGATACAGGGAATAAGGAGACATGTAAGCCATATATCTTCCAATCATGTAGTTCACACTTGACTAGGCCAAATGAATATGTAAACCATTTTCTATAATATAACATGACAAGTTCTCCAATAACACTGTATGTACGGTTCTTTTGGGGCAGATAGGAAAGCAAACATTTTTTTTCCAAGGAAAGACAGAAGGTTGCACAGTGGAGGTGAATTTTGAACTCGGCTATAAAGTATGATTGGATTCCGCTAATGGAAATTTTCATACAATGGAATCTGTTCTCTACAACCCGAAAACATTTATAAGGTATCATTTCAAAAAATTTCTACTGCAGCCTCATGCTTTTGGTGAGGGGGAAGTAAATAGTGTAAAACCGAGACAGGAGAGACAGAGAAAATAGAGAAAGAAAAGGGTGGAGCCAGAAATCAAGAAAGAAGAGGGAAATACAGAAGTAGCAATATATAAAATAAAGATAAAAACAAAAGAGGAATTGTAGATGATTTTAGATGTGACTGGAAAAAAGAAAGACAAAAGCTGAAGAGGAGAGAGGGGATCAGAGGTCTAGAGGTGAAATAAATGAGGGGAGAGTCACAGGAAAGGAAACAAAGGAGAGATTTGGGTGAGAAGACGAGAAACTTGAAAAGATCTTATTGAAATGTTATTTTAGGCTCTTATAATAAAAATATATAATTTTCATGGAAAATTTTCTCATAAAAGATTTCAAATGCTTGTTGAAAGTAGCTAAAATAAAAAATGCCCAGAACGTGTATTTATTTGCCATTCACATAGATACAATGACATCTTCAAATATAGGAGATAAAGTCAAAGAGAATCTTAAGTGGTCGCTTTCAAGTGTCTTATTTTCTTGCTATGTGTCTGAATCATATTTTGAAAACAAAAATCACTGATACTGATTTTGGAGTCCATCTTCCGAAAATAAAATTTTAACTTTTCATGGAGGAGAGTTTTTAGTATTTTAAAAGTACTTGCCTCATATGTGATTTTTCAAGGTATGATTTTTCCTTAGATGTCTTGATATTCTAACTCTTCTACAAATAGGTGGATTGATGTGGTTTCAGAAAATGGAAGACATCTTCAAGGAAGTGGTTATACAAGGCTTTGGTACTTTGTGAAAATTCTATTTCTATTTCTATAGAAACGTTTGTGTTTCAATTCCGCTCCCACCCACTGTTTTTTTGTTATTGATGATGCTGTTCTGATATCTTTAAGGGTGTGTGTGTGTGTTTATGGTTTATGTTGTTGTTATTATTGTTCTAATAGAAAGACTTTGGGGTGTGGTAGACTTTTCTGACTCTATAGCTATAAACTCTTGCAACACATAACAAACAGCCGATCAGAGAAATGGCAAACATTGTCTGTATTCTCTGTGCACTTGGCAGGGATTTTTCATATTGTACATTATTGGCTCTGCTGTGTGATAGCACAACAGAGCTTTTGTAATGCTCTCGGCAGAGCTATTTATATACCGCCACTCTACTAAGTATCCTTCCCTCTGCTGGTGTTCTTCCACAGACTCAAAGAGAAAGTGAATCGCCCAAATAAAAGAAGTATGGATTGACATTGCTCAGAGCACAGAATGCTGCAAAGGCAAAATAAGTCTTTATATAGCTCACATTAAGTATTATTATTTTCAGTTGAATGGCAAAATGAAGGTCAGTCCAAAATGAAGTCAGGACATTTCTTTCTAGCAGGCCCAGATAATAAGAATCTGATTGGTTATGCACCTGTATTTGATGCTCTAAATTTGTTGTGTCAAAAGGCTCGGGACCCTGGGGTCATCTGGTTTCCAATAATTTCCTTCAACAACTGCTTGCCTGAAAACTTAAAAATGTGACTGTTAAGAGGACTCTATCACCTGTGATTACTTTGTGAATTGGATTACTGAAAATTTAAATGCTTTTTCTTACACGCTACCCAATAAGGAGAATGGATGTAAAACCCAACAACAAAAACGATGGAATGGATGTTATTTTATCTTCAATTTATTGCATTCAAACTAGTCCCTGATAATCTGAAACTGATCTTTAAATTATCTAGGAAGAGACAGTCACAAGTTTCTTTCACATCATATTTAGGTTGACACTGGACTTTATACATTTGAAGCTTTACTTCCTTCTCAAAATTAACCTGAAATATTTATGTTTTCCTGAATTCATTGAAACTTTGTCAGTGCCGTTATGCTTGTACCTTTACAAGGACACTTGGTTGAGATGGCATTCTAGCATTAGCTGGACGTGGGATGTGCTCTCTGTTATCCAATTCAACCAACAAGGGCCTGCCTGCCATCTGACATTTGTATTCATATTAAAAGTTCTGATATTTGGACTCGCTCATACTCAGTCATGACATGTTCAACAGCATGACTTTAAAAATAGCTTAAGATGCATAGAAATAATAAGGGAAAGAGATACTAGCAGAATGTGATGCTCCAGTTAATGTCATGCTAACCCGAGGATATAGAAAATGTCAATTTTCAGTGGTTAAGGCAGACCACAGATGTGTGTGCAGTCCCAGGAAAAAGTGATTATGTAAAAGACTGATGATCTTTTATTTGCTATTTGTTCACTTCTTGGTTAACTTTATAAAAGATCAGGGAGCCGCAGGAAGAGTAATTTTCTGGTCTTTACCAGCACAATAAAGTAAGTCCCAGGAGGAAATAAGGAAAAAAGAAAAACATCTTTCAATTTTTAAAAATAAAAGTTTGTCATTTACTTGCTTAAAAAATGACATTATTTTGGTGAAAAAAGAGCAGGTACTTGATGCTTTTCCCAATATAGTTGTATAACTATTCCCTACTTGGAGGATTTGTTTTTAATTTCCTCCAACAACTATATATCCAGTTATTAGCTGACTTGCTTTCTCTGTGTAAGATACAAGATAATTTGATTAGAAAAATTTACTTAGATTTATCATCAAACAAAAATAGTTTAATATATTGTATGAAAACTTGTTGAGTTAGCAAACAAATGAAGACATGAAACGATTCATATTCCAACTTTCAAATTTTATGGGTGTGACAAAATACTGTAACAAAATTATGTTGCGTAAGAGGAAGTCGACTGAACTTGAAATACAGAGGATTTAGCTAGGTATAAGAAGGCTATACTTAAAATTAGATTCTTAATTTGATTCCTCAAGAGGCTGTAGAATTTTTTTCCCTGAAAAATACCTATGCTAGATCTTTAATAGTATGGCATGGCCTTTGAAAACGCCATTAGCTCTGCCAAATAGGCTATATAGAGCTTGGATATACTTGAATGACTTTTCAGAGCAGAAATTCAGGCAGGAAAATGTCTAAAACATTTTCTCCTACTAGTACATCTTGTGAAATAGTAGGCCATTTAAATATTTGGGGACAAATGGATTCTCCTGTCAAATACATGTAAGACACTTTGCATATTATAATCTTCTCTCAAATTTCAGAAGCATATCAATATATCAAACCCTCCAGGAAGTTCTACAATCAAGAAAACTGTTTACCCTTGTTTGACACAGCATTGTAAAATGTATTTGACCATGGTGTCACTTTATTACTCAGTACCCAGGGAAACTAGCCTTTCATATAGCACAATTTAGGAATATCAATGGACAGAGGGGGAAAGTAACTACATTTGAAAAATAAATAGGCCTACAAAGTATTTAGTAATGTACAGTATTATCTTGTTTTTTATCTTTATTGTGGTAACATTGGTTTGTAATGTGATATAAATTTCTGGTGTACATCATTATATTTCCATTTCTGTGTAGATTACATCATGTTCACCACTCAAAGACTAATTGCAATCCAACATCATACACATGTGTCTAATCACCTCTTTTCCCCTCCTCCGTTCCCTCTTACCCTCTAGTAACCGTCAATCCAATCTGTCTCTCTGTGATTGTTCATTGTTATTTTTGTCTCCTACTTATCAGTGAGATCATATGGTATGTCACTTTCTCCCTCTTACCCATTTTGCTTAGCATAATACCTTCAAGGTCCATCCATGTCATCACAAATGGCCAGATTTCATTGATTTTTATGGCTGAGTAGTATCCCACTGGGTATATATGCCACATCTTCTTTATCCATTCCTCCCTTGATGGGTACCTAGGTTGCTTCCAAGTTTTGCCTATTGTGAATAATGCTGCAATGAACATAGAGGTGCATATATCTTTATGCATTCATGTTTTCATGTTCTTTGGAGAAATCCCAGCAGTGGAATGGCTGGATCATATGGCATTCTATTCTTAATTTTTTGAGGAATCTCCATACTGTTTTCCATAGTGGCTGCATCAGTCTGCACTCTCACCAGCTGTGTATGAGGGTTCCTTTCTCTCCACAACCTCTCCAACAACTTGTTATTTCCTGTCTTTTAATTATAGGTGTTCTGTTGGAGTGAGGTGATATCTCATTGTAGTTTTGATTTGCATTTCCCTGATCGTTAGTGATGTTGAACATATTTTCATGTGCCTGTTGGCCATCTGTATTTCTTCTTTGGAGAAACGTCAGTTCAGATCTTTTTCCCATTTTTTAAATGAGTCATTAGTTTTCTTGTTGTTGAGATGTGTGAGTTCTTTATATATTTTGAATATTAACTCCTTAGCAGATATATGGTTTGTAAATATCTTCTCTCAATTGTTAGGTTGTCTTTTTGTTTTGTTGATGGTTTCCTTTGCTATGCAGAAGTTTTTAGTTTGATGTAGTCCCATTTAGGTATTTTTTCTATTGTCTCCCTTGCCCGGTCACACATGGTACTCTAGAAAACATGCTGCTAAGATTGATGTCAAAGAGCGTACTGCCTATGTTTTCTTCTAAAAGTTTCTTGGTTTCAGGTCTTACATTCAAGTCTTTAATCCAATTTGAGTTAATCCAACTGGAGTGTAAGATAGTGGTCTACTTTCATTCTTTCGCATGTGGCTGTCCAGTTTTCCCAACACCGTTTATTGAGGAGACTTTCATTTCTCCATTGTATGTTCTTGGCTCCCCTGTTGAAAATTAACTGTCCATAGATATGTGGGTTTAATTCTGGGCTTTCAATTCTGTTCCATTGATCTGTGTGTCTGTTTTTGTGCTGGTACCAGGCTGTTTTTGTTACTATAGCTTTGTAGAATATTTTGAAATCAGGGAGTGTGATACCTCCAGCTTTGTTCTTTTTTTCTCAGAATTCCTTTGGCTATTTGGGGTCTTTTATTGTTCCATATAAATTTTAGGATTCTTTGCTCTATTTCTGTGAAAAATGTTTTTGGAACCTTGATAGGAATTGCATTGAATCTGTAGGTTGCTTTAGGAAGTGTGGACATTTTAACTATGTCAATTCTTCCAATCCAAGAGCATGAAATATCTTTCCATTTCTTTGTGTCTTCTTCAATTTCTTTTAACAATGTTTTATAGTTTTCAGTGTACCGAACTTTCACCTCTTTAGTAAGTTTATCTCTAGACATTTTAATTAATCTTTTTTTTGTAATTGTAAGTGATATGATATTCTTAATTTCTCTTCCTGCTACTTTGTTGTTAGTCTATAGAAATGCAACTGATTTTTGTATGTTGATTTTGTATCCTGCAACTTCACCATATTCATTTATTACTTCTAAAAGCTTGTTGGTGGATTCTTTAGAGTTTTCTACATATAAAATCATATCATCTGAAAATAGTGACAGTTTCACTTCTTCCTTTCCAATTTGGATCCCTTTTATTTCTTTTTCTTTCCTGATTTCTCTGGCCAGGACTCCCAATACTATGTTAAATAAGAGTGGCAAAAGTGGGCATCCTTGTCTGGTTCTTATTCTTAGAGGGATAGCTTTCAGATTTTCTCCTGGGGGCTTGTCTTATATGGCATGTATCATGTTGAGGTACTTTCCTTATACACCCATTTTATTCAGAGTTTTTATCACAGATGGATGCTGTATCTTGTCAGATGCTTTCTCTGCATCAAGTGATTTTTATTCTTCTTTTTGTTAATGTGGTGAATCACATTGATTGATTTGCATATGCTGAACCATGCCTGGATCCCTGGAATAAATCCCTCTTGATCATGGTGTATGATCTTTTTAATGTATTGTTTTATTCAATTTGCTAGCACTATGTGGAGGATTTTTGCATCGATGTTCGTCAGTGATATTGGCTTGTAATTTTCTTTTTTTGTATTCTCCTTGTCTGGTTTTTGTTTGGGGGTAATGTTGGCTTCCTAGAATGAGTTAGGAAGCATCCCTGCCTCTTCAAGTTTTTGAAAGAGTTTGCAAAGGAAAGGTATTAAGTCTTCTTCAAATGTTTGGTAGAATTCACCAGGGAAGCCATCTAGTCCTGGGCTTTTATTTTTTGGGAGGTTTTGATTACTGTTTCGATCTCCTTACTGGTGATTAATCTATTCAAATTCTCTATTTTTTCTTGATTCAGTTTTGGAAGGCTGTATGATTCTAAGAAGTTTTCTATTTCTTCTAGAACATCTAATTTGTTGGCGTACAGTTTTTTATAGTATTCTCTTATGATCTTTCTTTTTTTTTTTTAGGAAGATTAGCCCTGAGCTAACATCTGCTGCCAATCCTCCTCTTTTTGCTGAGGAAGACTGACCCTGAGCTAACATCCATGCCCATCTTCCTCTACTTTTTATATGTGGGACGCCTGGCGCAGCATGGCTTGCCAAATGGTGCCATGTCAGCACCTGGGATCCAAACTGGCGGACCCCAGGCCACCAAAGTGGAATGTGCAAACTTAACCACTGCATCACCGGGCCAGCCCCATCTCTTATGATCTTTTGATTTTCTGAGGTGCCCATTGTCATTTCTAATCTTTCGCTTCTGATTTTATTTCTTTGAGGTTTCTATCTTTTTTTCTTGATGAGTCTAACTAAAGGTTTGTCAATTTCCCTTCTTTTTCAAAGAACCACCTCTTGGTTTCATTGATTTTTTTCTGTTGTATATTTAGTTTCTATTTCATTTTAAATGCTCTGATTTTTATTATTTCCTTCCTTCTCTTTATTTGGGGATTTGTTTGTTTTTCTTTTCCCAGTTCCTTAGGGGCACTGCTAGATTGTTCATTTGAGATTTTTCTTGTTTCTTGAGGTAGGCCTGTATTGCCAGAAACTTCCCTCTTAGAACCACTTTTGCTCTATCTCATAAATTTTGGCATGTCGTATTTTATTTTTATTTGTCTCCAGGTGTTTTTTGACTTCTCCTTTGATTTCTTCATAGACCCAATCATTGTTCAGTAGCATTTTGTTTAATTTCCACATAATTCATGACTTTTCTGATTTTCTTCCTATAGTTCATGTCTAGTTTTATGCCATTGGTGTCAGAAAAGATATTTAGTATTATTTCAATCTTCTTAAATTTATTGAGACTTTTCTGTGGCTTAATATGTGATCAATCTTGGAAATCTTTCCATGTGCATTTGAAAAGAATGTGTATTCTGTGGTTTTTGAATGGAGTGTTCTGTATATTTCTACTAAGTCAATCTGGCCTAGTGTGTTGTTTAAGGCCAATGTTTCCTTATTGATCTTCTGTTTTGAGGATCTATCCATTGGTGTAAGTGGAGTGTTAAAGTCCCCTACTATTGTTGTGTTACTGTCTATTTCTCCATTTATGTCTCTTAACAATTGCTTTATATATTTAGGTGCTCCTATGTTGGGTGCATAGATATTTACAAGTATTATATCCTCTTCTTGGATTGTTCCCTTTATCATTATGTAGTGCCCTTCTTTGTCTCTTGTTACAGTTTTTGTTTTAAAGCCTATTTTGTCTGATATAAGTATTGCTACCCCAGCTTTCTTCTCATTGCCATTTGCTTGGAGTAGCTTTTTTCCATCTGTTCACTTTCACTTTGTGAGCATCTTTAGGTCTGAAGTGTGTCTCTTGTATGCAGCATATATATGGGTCTTGTTTTTTTATCCAATCAGCCACCCTATGCCTTTTTATTGGAGTATTTAGTCCATTGACATTTAAAGTAGCTATTGATAAGAATGTACTTGTTGCCATTTTGTTACTTTTTTTCAGGGTGTTTTAGTAGTTCTTCTCTGTTCCTTTCTTCTTTTATGCTCTCTTCCCTTGTGGCTTGATGGCTTTCTTTAGTATTATGTTTGGGCTCCTTTCTCTTAATTTTTGATATATTTATTATAGGTTTCTGTTTTGTGATTACCATGAGGTTCATATACAATAACCTACATTTATAGCAACTTATATTAAATTGATGGTCTCTTTAGTTTGACCTCTTGCTTAAAGCTCTACTCTTTTACTCCCCTCCTCCCACATTTTATGTTTTTCATACCTAACCTACTTTTTTGTGTGTGTATCTCCATTGCCCTCTTATCAAGGAAATAGATAATTTTAGTACTATGTCTTTGACCATCATATTATCTTTGTACATGGTTGATCTACTACATTTACTGTACGTTTGCCTTTATCAGTGTTTTTATTGCTTTTTTTAAAATAATATTCTTATTCCTATTTGTTGTCTTCTCTTTCCCACTTAAATAAGTCCTTTTAGCATTTGTTGTAAGGCTGGTTTCTTGGTGATAAACTCTTTTAATTTTTGCTTATCTGGGAAACTCTTTTTCTCCCCCTCCATTCTGAATGATAACCTTGCCAAGTAGAGTATTCTTGGCTGTAGGTTTTTTTCCTTTCAGCACTTTAATAGCCTTATGGGGTTTCCTTTGTGTGTAACTAGTTGCCTTTCTCTTGTGGCTTTTAGGATTCTCTCTTTATCTTTATTTCTTGACATTTTAATTATAATGTGTCTTGATGTGGGCCTCTTTGGGTTTATCTTGTTTGTTGCTCTCTGTGCTTCCTGTACCTGGAGGTCTGTTTTCTTCCTTAGGTTAGGAAAGTTTTCAGCTACTATTTCTTCAAATAGATTCTTTGCTCCTTTGTCTCTCTTCTCCTCTGGGACATCTATAATGTGAATGGTAGTGAGATTGATGTCCTGGAGGTCCCTTAGTCTGTTCTTTTTCTTTTTCATTCATTTTTATTTTATCTATTCAGCTTGGATGATTTCCTCTAGTCTTTCATCCAGCTTGCTGATCCAGTCTTCTGTATCATCGTCTCTGCTATTGAGTTTCTCTACTGAATTGTTCATGTCCAGTACTGTATTCTTCATTTCTGATTGTCTCCTTTTCGTATTTTCCAATTCTTTGTTGAAGTTCTCACTGAGTTCATCCATTTGTCTCCCAAGATCACTGAGCATTGTCATTACTTTCTGTTTGAACTCTTTGTCAGGTAGATTGTTTATTTCTGTTTCATTTAGTTCTTTTTATGGGCTTTTTTTCTAGTCCCTTAGTTGAAATGTATTCCTTGACTCCTCATTTTACCTCTTTCTCTGTGCTTATATCTATGTATTATGTAGGTCAGTTATGTCTCCCACTCTTGGAGAGCTGACCTTATGTAAGAGATGCCTTATGAGGCCCAGGAGTGTGTTTCCCTCTTGTCATCAGTTCCAAATGTTCCAGGAGTCTCCACTGTGTGAGCTGCATGTGTCCGTTTGTTATAGCAGGGTTGCTCTTGCAGCCAGTGCCAAGGGAGGCTAGGCTGTCTCCCCGGCTGGCTGGTTGTAATGCTTAGCTGCATGTGGCTGCTATGAACCCTTCCATCACTTTGGCAGATGTGGGGAGCCCCAGCATAGTTGGCTGTAAGGTCTAATAGCACATTCATGTTGCAGTTTTTCTGTTAAATGAGTAGTCTTCCAGTGTGACTAGTTGCTATTCTCAGTGGCTTACAATTGCTTTAGGTGTCCAGCCTGCAAGGCTGTTGTCAGCTTTTTCAGGATTGAAGCTGAATGTGGCCTGCCCCTGGCATGAGAGCACCCAGTTTTTTTTCAGGCTTTGGAAGGTGGAGCTGATCCCCTATGTGGCTATTTGAGAAGCACAAATCTTCTGCAGCTGACAAGGCCCACTGCCCACAGGGCCACACATTCAGTCAACACCATCCTGTCCCATGTGCATGTCCTGAGCCACTGAAGCAGACCAAGTTGCCCCACTTCAGAGGCCCCACACATTCCACCAATGTCCCACACACTCTACCTGCTCTTGCATATGCCCTTGCATATGCATATGCTCCACAGAGGTGGACCCAGTCGCTTGGTTGTAGAGGTTCCAGGCACCCCACCTTGTGGGCCCACAAGTTTCCAAAAGGCTTGCTGTTGGGTGGGGCCAGTCCCTAGGGCAGTCTGCCTACCCTGGCTGAGCTGGATTAAATTGGTGATCTAGTGGGTGGGGCAGATCCCTGGGCTAACAGACCAGGGGAAGAACTCCAATGGTGTCTGCCAGAGTCTGTGCCAGCACATCTGTACTCAATCACAATAATGGCTGCTGCCAATGTCTCAGTCCCTGCGGAGGTCTCACCTCTTACCCAGATGTACCCAGAACCTCTCAAGTAAGTCTCTTTTCACCAAAGGACTGTGCACCTTTCTTTTTGGTGATTTTAGGTTGCTTTCTGAAATGGGTGAATTTATTCATGGGCCCTTTAAGAGCATACTTTTTTTCCCTTATGTCCGATAGCTTTTCTGGGGGTATTCCCTATTGTAGTTAATAGCCAGCAAAGCCAGATATTATGTCACTTGTCTCACTTGTGCTGAGCCCAAATGTTTCTTATAGAGGTAATGCTCCCCTACTCAGATCCCCTGCTCCTTCAAGGAAGGCTTCTTACCTTAAGATTGCTCCCAGCCAGCCATGATGCATCACAGCTAGATTGTTGCTTTTTCTCTCTTCAAAAAGGAATTTCTGCCTCTTCCACCTCAGTCAGGACTGTCCCTTGTTGTCGGTGTCCTTTTTATCCAGTTTCCAGTTCTCTCTCAGGGGCAATTGTTCCAAGAGTGGTTTTAAATTTGTTGTGTCTGTGGGAGGAGGTGATTTCAGAATCCCCCTATGCTGCCATCTTGACACCGTCTCCCTATCTTGTTTAATATTCACTGTAGAGCTATCTGGAAGGTATTGTCCTCACTTTAAAGAGGAGAGAACTAACTTACATTCAGAGAGGTTTAGTTACCTGTGTTGGTTACAGAAGCTAAATAAGCAACTGGGCCAGAGTTCAAACCCAGGTCTATGTGACTTCAAAGCTCATGATTTGGCTTCCTTTTGCTTATCTCCTAAAAGTGTTTTGCTATGTATTTTAGCCCACTACCTAATTTTTGTTCCTCTCTGTGGATAATAAATAGAATAAATTGGTATTTCAAAACTAAAAAGTAGCCAGCAATCACTTATTTATGATTGAGTTGCTATTGAGATCATGCTATTTGTGATTTGAAAGAACTTACTCTTCAAGACATGCAAAAAAAAGTACTTAAATCACAATAAGAAACTGTTAGGAGCCCAGGAGAATAGAACAGAAATTGAGGGATTTAAGTGTTCCCAGCAAGGTGAGATACTCACTTCCCCTTCTCTGGTTTAGACCACATGGGCCATTATTACAATCACACGCTTGCATCTTTCTCCTTGTCTATCTTTCCTACATCTATAGTGGCTTTGTAAATCCCCAGCTCTTTTTTAATATTACTTTCCCCCTACTCCAGGAGTGTGCATGAATAGCTGAAGGAGACTAGAGAAAAACCATATGTATCAGGTGACTGGTCTGAAGTGCTCAGTGCTGCTCCATTTCCCACGCTCTTCCCCTGTCCTGGACTACTAGTTCACATTTTCTTTTCTCTCTGCAAACATCTTAACCCAGCTCTATATCATCACACTCTGCTAATGACCTTGCTGTCTATTTCACAGAGGAAACAGACACATTCCCTTGTCCATCAGTGCACTTGCATGTGTATCTGTGTTCTGCCTTCCCTTGGTTACCATGGAATAACAGTTTATCCTTATTTACTTTACAGTAAGTGTCCTAAAAAATGTTACCTGTACTCACTATCAAGAATTCTCCTCTCAAATTCTCTGGAAACCATCCCAATTAGGCTCTTGCCCCTATCAATCCATGGAAACCTGTTGTCATAGGAAACAGTGACCTCTGTATTGCAAAATGTAAGGATTGCTTTACAACTTGATTTTGCAGCAGCATTTTTGACATAATTGATCACTGTTTCCTTCTTGAAACAGTTTCTTCAGTTAGGTTCCAAGACACCAACCTCTTGGTTGTCCTGCCTAGTGGGTGCTCCTTTTAGTCTCCTTGGCTGGTTTTGGAAAGCCATGAGATTGCTGGACCTCTTCTCATTTTTGTCAACTTTCACTGCTTGGATGAGCTCATCTCTTAGTTTTCAATGCCATCTACTTATTGATGACTCTCATATAAATGCATCCTTCTCCAACCTCTTTTTCCTGTCTCCATGTTAATATCTAAATGGCAGTTCATATTCAAAGTGTCAAAACAGAAATCCTGAAACTCTGTTATACTTCTTCCTTCTGCAGTCTTTCCCATCTCAGTAAATAGCAACTATATCTTTCCATATATTGTCGCTGGTTCAGAATAAACACTTCATCATGCAGGACAGCAATCCACTGGCTCAAGGAATTGTCTCCTACTGATATCATTGTACTTAATAGACCATGTTTGAGTTCTGTATGTTTATCTATTTCTGTAACAGATATGATCAGAACAATGAAACTTGTGGGCATCAGTCCTTTACCTACTTCCTTAATTATGGAGCAAATTCCTTGATGATGATGAATGAGACATCCAGTTAGTAACCAGAAGATTGTGCTGGCAGAAACATGGTAGGTAGACAAGGTAAATCTAAATATAGAAAAAGAATTTTTTGTTTCCAGTGAGCCAAATCTCTGCTCTCTTCTTGATGGAAATAGTTTAGTGTAATGAGCAAACAATCAAGTAGTTGATTGATTCTAGGGCTTTTTAGGTTTCAGATTGATCTATCAAGTTGGCATCTTGACACTTAGCCTCTACCAGATCAATTTGGGTGGAGAGGAGTCCATTTAATTAGGCTTATATGTAGCCGTCTTGATATACTAGCACTTTGTTTGTAAGCCCATTGTGAAAGTATTGGCTTAAGGGTGTTACTGTGAAAAAGAGGCTCAATGGCATTCACAGACAGGAGTGTCTTGTCTGCCTGATTATTGAGAACCTCTTCAACAGTAGAGATGTGTATTCAAGGACACAAACATCTTCCTATGTTGAGATTATATCAATAGATCTACCCAGATACTTTTGCTTAAACCAGTTTGTTATTAATCCTCAAATACATTGAATCTCTCACCATCTGACCAAATCTTGGCCATTATTCATATATTGTATAAAGCTTTACATCAGACTATTTGTCCTTCTGGCAAAGAGGGCAGTGAGATGTGTCATACAAAGTTCTACCTCATAGAAGATTTTCTTTTCTATTCTTCCTGGCCCCTCCTTAGGGCACACTCTGATTGGGGCTAGCGTATGGTAAAAAGCCACCTGTAAACCAAATTCAATTTTTTCCTCCTCAGTTAGCTAATCATAGGGAATTCCACATGAATCCCTAAGTGTGGACTGAGAGATCCATAGAAACACGGCAGGAATTGTCATGCTGAGAGTTTAAGTCAAATTTTCCTGCAAATTTACTTGCATATTGAGGCACTTCTGGTCTTTACAATAAGTAAAACTTTCACTAGACAATCAGTGGATGTTGGGTACATCAGAGTTCACGGCTTTGAATAATACTGAGCAGGTCGGGGCACATGGTGATCTGTTGTTTAACAGTGAAAGGTAGAAAAAGTCAAGAGTTATTTCTCAAAGAGAACAGAGACACATTTGTAACGTTAGAGCAGAACTGACTGTACAACACGATTTGGGAGAGAGATGCCCCAAAACATCAGGAAGATATGTCAGATATTTGGAGGTCAAGAAATGACAATTTTCCACAGAAAATGGAGTAATAGTGACTGACAATTGAGGCAAGAAAGAGGCTGCAATATGAATGTGTTTTGTATGTACTATATTCTAAACACTATGTTAGATATTTCAAAGTTCATTATTTCATGGGAGAATGCTGATGGTAATGTCAGGATGGTAGGACAAACATCACATGCTGCAGAAAGGAGTAGGAATGACTGTAGGGGAGATGGTTTTAATTATAGACTGTGAGAGATACCAGAGTCATCTAGACCTTATCAGATAGTTGGACTCTGGCTTCTTTGAAAAGGACAAATTAATAGGCAAAGATATGCATAAATAGAATATCTTCAGGTATTCTCCCTGTAAGGGGTTTAAATTTTATTGTGAGTTAAGACATATTCATAAAACAGTAGTAATAGGTGATACATTGTCAGTGTCAAATGTGTGCCATGAATTCTTTGGAGCTAGAAACATGAAGAAGTATTTTTGAAGCAGATGCTGATTTTACTACTTATTAAAAAGCAATTTGAATGTAGATAGAGAAGAGGGAGAGGTCATTCTGAGAGGAAGGAAGAATTGAGACAAAGGGAGAGGGGAAAATGTGCTTGACATAGGCAAATGATTTCAAGAAGGAAATCCAAAGAAAAGAGAAAGAAAGCAAGAAATAAGCCACAGACACTCAGCAAGACAAATTAATGGTGTGCTTAAAAAGGTGTTCTCAGTGGAATAGTGGGGACAGAAGGCAAATCAGCTAAATGGGATGAGGAGTGACGAAGTAGAAGTGGTGGGATTAAGACCAGTTATGTTATGAAGTTTGATAGACAAGGTCCTGCAGTAGATCAAGTGTTCAGAAGGTTCCAGCAAAGTTATTTAAGAGAGGTGTGTGCATATTTGAAGATAGACTTGAGAAAGTGTAAAACTCTTAAATCAATATATATTTTTGACCTGAGGATAAGATATACTTACAGGCCAAGAGTGTTTCCTTTGCTAGATTGTCTCTGAATGATTTTGCATTACCTTCTCTATTTTTGTTCATTTATAAACTTTTATTTTCTGTATTGTCTCATTCATAGAGTAAAAAGTGTTTATTTTTATCCAAAATCTATAACATTTCAATTCTAAAATAAAAATTTTGAATATTCTTATAGTTTTCTTTGTAAATATTCCTTCTGCCCAACCCATCTTACTTTGAAAGTGTTCTAACTAATTTTGCCATATTCCGTTTTGTTCCCCAGACCACAATCCTTTTTTTCTGGTGTAATAATCTAGAACATGATTTAACTAAAAGGAACACCTATGAGGGGCTGGCCCCGTGGGGCAGTAGTTAATTCAGTGCACTCTACTTTGGCAGCCTGGGGTTCACAGATTTGGATCCCAGGCATGGATCTACACCACTTGTCAGTCATGCTGTGGGGATGACCCACATATAAAGTGGAGGAAGATTGGTACAGACGTTAGCTCAGGGCTAATTTTCCTCAAGCAAAAAAAGAAGAGCAAGATTGGCAACAGATGTTATCTCAGGGCTAATCTTCCTAAGCAAAAAAAAAAAAAAAAAAAAAAAAAACCCAAACAAAAAACAAAAAAAGCCAGGAATACCTGTCACTGAAGATGCCATTTAATGGTAATCTTCATGTTTAGACAGTAAGAATTTGTCATTAACATTCTGGAGGAAAATTTAGTTATCAATTGATCTAGAAACTCCAGTTGAAATAATTTAAGAATACTTTTTAAATAAATTTCATTATAGTGTTATTTATAATGGCAAAAAATTAGAAAAACTCCAAATAAGGTAATTTTTGGCAAGATAAGTCATTGTAAAATGAGTGCATCTGTTCAATGGAATGTTAAGCAGCAATTTAAACATGTTTTCAAATCAATATAATGATATGAGTAATGCTTAAAGTACAGTGTAGAGTGTAGAGTGGGAAAGTGAAAAATTAAACATTTTAATAGGAGTTCCATGCTATGAGTAATTTATATATATGTGTGTGTGTAATATCCATATGTATATATATATGAAATTCATCAAAATGAACCAGGTTTTGTTTTGTTTCTTGCTGATTGCAGCTTTAAAGATGATTTGAACTTTCCTCTTTGTGTCTACCTACAATTTACACTTCTATATTGTAAGCACAAATTACTTCTATAATCAGCAAAAGTAAAAAATATATTTTAAAATGATAAACACACAAAACATCAAAACTACAAGATAGTAAGTTAACTCAAACTCTAATAAAGCTTAAACATAGACTTGACAAGGTGGCATTTTGCACTGTAATTCTCAGCATAGGGAGCACAGCTACAATTAGAAATAAACCAATGCTTAAGCTTCACTGTGCAACTTTAGAAGATGCTGATGATAGAAGCAAGGGAGAAATCTAAATCTTTTGTGAAAGGTCATTAGATGTTCTTTTTAAACAAGAGTTAGGTTTGCTACTGAAGTACTTTGCTTGCCGCCAGATTCTTCTCTTTAGTTTTCATAAGAACTGTGGTTGTTCACCTCTGAAAAATTAACTACTGTTTGGCCAGTGTGCAAATGTTAAGTCAAACACCAGTTTTCAAGACATGCACAGTTGATAGTCTTCCGGCTTGAATCCACGTGATGCTATGTGTCGCATTTTTTTTTTTTATTTTTTTTTTAAAGATTTTATTTTTCTCCTTTTTCTCCCCAAAGCCCCCCGGTACATAGTTGTATATTTCGTTGTGGGTCCTTCTAGTTGTGGCATGTGGGACGCTGCCTCAGCGTGGTCTGATGAGCAGTGCCATATCCGCGCCCAGGATTCGAACCAACGAAACACTGGGCCGCCTGCAGCGGAGCACGCGAACTTAACCACTCGGCCACGGGGCCAGCCCCTATGTGTCGCATTTTTTGTGGCAGGATTATGTCAAAGAGCAATCTCCACCTCTGGATGATGGGAAAATAAGAGGTCTTCTTTTTCTATTATTTTTTTCCTTTTTAGAATACAACCCCTTATTTTTTAGTTTTGTAGCCCTTACGAGCAACACCCATTTCTTGCTTACTTTCTTGTTTTTACCTTTTGTTGTTTTCAACTAGAGTACATCACGACGACAGGTACCAGCAAACAATTTCTCTGCTGACTTTATCCTGAGCAATGTCTACCTCTCAGGTAGAAACCTTTGCTTCTGTTTGCAAGGCTATATCCTGATAGGTTTTGTCAAGATCTCAGCTTTGCTTTCAGAGCTAGAGAGATAGAAAGATAGGATAGATCTGTGTGGGGGGTGTGTGTGTGTATACTTCAAATCACAGTGATAATGAGATTTATGTTTCATCTTGAATTAAATAAGTTGCATTAATTTCAAGAGCTTGAAAGAGTGTGGTGTATGTTTAGCTGTGAAGCAACAAGTGACCTCTCCATTCATCAAAAGTTTATTGAAAGCGTATTTAACCGGTAGAACACAAGAACCTGAGGAGCAGACAAAGATTAATTATACCTGTACTCATGCAGCAATGTTTGTGTTCCAAACAAATTATATTTGCTTGTGTTTAAACGATGCATAAATCTGACGCGTGCAGATGAACGTGTGTTCAGGATGGGTGAGCACACTTGTTTGAATGTCATATTTATCCCTGTATTTTGTCAGAAAATTAACTTCTTTGGAGTTTGTGCTTGAGCTGAGCATATGGTTGTTGATCTCTGGAGATGACAGCCTATCTGAGCAATAGCTCCTTATGGCTCCAGCTCTCCTCGGCTGGCAGATGCTTTGGGCTTTTCTACAATTAAGTGGAGATCATCACTGTTTTCTTTGAGCACTGCTGTGCCTTGTACTCTGAAGTGTTTTGTTAATCACTGTCTGCCTTCGACAGAAGCTGCCAAAGCTCTCATTAAGTTTGAATTTTGAGATGTCATGCTCGAATGATGGAATTTCATCCTTTTTCTGCATGAATGGAATTGGCTATGGAAAGGTGCCAGAAAAAAATCATGTTGCTAAAATTATATTTGCTTTATATTTTGGGGGTGAAACAAAAGGCAGTTGGGGGTGTGGGGTTCCTAATAATTTGTCAACTCTGGAGTGTATACTTTCCTAGGTGGTATAATTGTTGAATGCTCATTGTTATTAACAATAATGGTTCCTGTACTGTGTATATATCAACAATCGGTCATTTCCTTGTTCACAAGTAAACTTTCAGTCTCTTCTCTTACTTGCCACAAGACCTTTCACAGCATTTGATATCGACTCTCAGTATTTTGAAACAGAAAGTAGTATGCAGCTTGCACAGGAGCAAGGCAATTTCTTTAACAACCTGTCTGTCTAATTGGGGGCAGGAGAAGATATTTGGTAGTAAAGGGGGAAAAAAGCCACTTTTGCCCTTCAAAATAATTACTTGAAGTTGTATAGAGACTGAAAACTAAATGCATCTGTTGACTATTTAATGATTTGCTGCAGGAAACTAAGTGTAATGGGAAATATGGTTTGAAAAGACATTACCCATTTCTCTTGGTGAATCTAATTGTTTCAGTTGAATGAGTAAAAGTAGGAAGAAAGCCTTGAAGAAAAAAATGCTTAGAGTAATTAGCTCTAATGCCTAATCACTGGAGTCATAAAGCATTTGGAAATTTATTAAACTGATCTGTAAAGTCCTGTACTTGGAAAGAATGACGTCTCCTACTTGTTAGCAAACTTCAAAAGCAATATTGTTTTTGTGTCTGCTTTGTCTGTGGCTCAATTGCTTTACTCAGCAACATACATGATGGATATTTTGTTGAAATGTTTTAACGGTCACAAACAAAAAATTCAAACTGCTGCTTTGCAGCAGGAAGACTGGCTACTCTGACTAGAGTAATCTTGTAGCATCCTTACGTCTGTATGAGTACCACATGCATTTTCCATAAGGGCGGGAATAGATTTCATAACATGTGGTTTGAGTACAGTGTGCACTCCTTTTAGACTATTTTAATGAGTTTGCATGTTGAAAGGACCTGAGTCAAATGTTGATTGAATGTTCCGAGGCAAAATATTAGTTAACATTTTTTATGGCTGTATATTTATTGTTAGTTTCTACACTCTGGCAACTTTTGAGGAACACACTCTAGGCAATTTGCACTGTAATAGTACATGAAAACCATGTGACCTGAGATGGGGATGAGAAGGAAACAAACAAGTTTGCACGCCTATAAATTCCAGTTTTAATCTTTTGTCCTATGTTTAGACAGTGAAGAGAGTCACTCATCTGACTCATGCAATAGATCCTAATGAGCCTTACTCATTATTGGACTCGTGCAATGAGATCCTCTGGTCCAAAATCTCTCTTCTACCTGCGTTTAAAAACTGCCTTTAGAAGGAAAAATGATGTTACATTAAAAAACACAGGACTATAAGATCTGGCCTCTGTTCACAGCTTTGGGACCTATGGGTTATTGGGGAAGCCACAAAACCCTTCAAACTTCATTAACTATCTAGCCTGTATGGTGTTGTAAGTATAATGTAAGCTGAATGCAGTGGATCACTGAAAGCATAAAGCACTGTTTAAAGGTAAGGCAACATAACTCCAACATTCAACTTTAAAACGCAGTCCTTTCTTCACAGACTCCTTTCTGTAGAGTTGAGTTTAAAGAAGTATCCAGTATTCCAAATCAGCCAAAGAGGTATTCTTCTACTGAACTTTTCTCTAGTGGTTTATTAGAGCACTTAGTAATGCTAGGTCTCAGGATATGTATATATATATATATTACTTATGCATTTGTATGTACACTTTTGAGGCCTGTATTCTTTGATTTATGATAGCAATTTAAATATATTTCTATCATACTTATTCTCTAATATTGCCCAAAGTAAAAGTTATTTCCTATGTCTCAAATAAACTTGATTATTAAAATTTATTTTTATTAAGTGATTTCAAAATTTGTTAAAGTAGAATCTAAAATACAAAAACATCATTAACATTAGCAAATAATTTGTGAAAAATCTTAAAGAGTCTAATCACCTTCAGAATAGAAAATCCTTTTGTTAAAAAAAATGTATCTTGTTTCACAAAGCTTATATGGGACAGCAAGATAAGTTGTTTACAATTTTAAATGTACTATTTTTTCAAAAATAAAAATAATAAATCCTCATTGTAGAAAGCAAGAAAAGTAAGGAAATGAAAACAAAAACATGGGAAAGAAAATCATAATCCCATTACTTAGAGAACGACTCAAAGATGTTGTTGTAGGTCCCTTGTTTAAGATTTTTGTTTTATATAATTATGACCTTCTCAATTTTTATACAATATTGAATCCTGTGCTTTCCATTTAATATAATATTATATGAATTTCTTAAGACCCTAGAATGTCTTTATATATGTATAATTTTCACATGTATGTTACTATCACATATATATGGCATATATACATATATTATTATTTTTAAAAAATTCTACCATTGTGAGCATTTAGTCTTTTCCCAGTGTTTCATTGCTCTCTATAAAGATACACTAAATATTTTTGCATATAAAACGTTGTATGAATTTGATATCATTTTCTTATTTTAGATTTTGAGAAATTTAATTACTACCTGAAAGAACATGAGAGTCATTGAGGTTTTGATATATATAAGGCCAAATTCCTTATTCGCACCTTGATTTAAAGCGAGATAGACATCCTGGTTTTCATCAACAGTAGAATCATAACGCACAGAACTCCTTATTAGGATAATGAAAACATTGTAAAGTTTTTTATTTTATTTTTATACACACACAAGTTACAAAATGGAGAAAGCAGTACTTTGCCTAGGCCTTTCTGGTCTGTGGGCGATATAACCTCTTGAATGTTAGCAGAGCAGGCAGGAAGTCTTCCTCATGAAGGCACGTTGTTTTTAGATATTCTCTGACACTAATGCTCTTATTTTCGTAGCGCCCTTTCTCTCTCCTCCCTCCACGTGGGCTCCCCACATTTCTACCCCTTCACCACCATCACACTGGCTTTTAAACGTCACTAAGACATCTTTAAAAAATACAGTTCAAAATGGTGCAAGAATTTACTGGATCTGCAGTGACATAATGAATCTCTCTTCTTTTGGGGGTTATTTATTTTATCAGGTTTTTATGAGGATTAAAGTAGATAAGTCATGTTAAACATTTCACAGAGTCTAACACATAATGAATGCTCAATAAAGCATGGATTTTTTTTCTTGTTATTAATAAATTGGCCGAGCAGTAATATAACCCAAGTAAACCTGTAAGAAGTCTATAATAAAGTTCCAGTACATATGAAAAGTACAGTAGATGTGGGAGAGAAAAAAAATACTAAAATTTAGGAAACACTTCTTCAGGGAGAATAAATTCTATCATTAAAGACATGGCTATCTAGAGACATGAATCCATTTCTTTCCTGTTAAAATCCTGGAGAATTTCTCTGAAGTATACATCAGTAAAATAGATACCAGAGATTATGTTAAAAGTTTTTATTTGGAGAGAAGCAACAAAAATAGGAAATTTTAAGACAGGTTGCTGTCTTTATACTGATGTTTTCATCTTTTTTTAAACAGAACATTTTTTTCTCTATAACAATGTCACCATTATGAACCAAGTGCCAAAAAACTTTGAAGTATTAAAAATAACTTTTGAAAAATACTTGGACTTATTTAAAATATAAAATGGATTTCATTTGTACTCATTTTAATGCCACATATATTTTTGAGTATTTCAAAATAATCCATTTTAAAAACAGAATGTGTTGCTTATTTGAGGAAAGATCTTTAGTCAGCCAGCATATCACAGGCGCAATAAGATGGTCTGTGGTCTGTTGGAAATAGTGCTGTCTTCTTGCCTCTAAAAAGAGAACATTGGGTAGCAAGTCCTTAAGAAAACTTAACTCTCTGTAGTGAAATCAGTAATACTTATACCTGATTATATATATCACGTATAAATTTATATAAATATATATTCTATATGTTTATAAATATTAATTAATTCACAATACTTCCTTCTGTATTAATCATCATATGAAAAGATACTTAATCATCAATAGGCATCTTTTAAGCCTAACAATAAGCTAATTATTACTGGTATCATGTATTGTATATAGTGTACATATTATACCCTAACCTTCAGTGGAAATGTAAATGGAAGTAAATTGAGTTAAAGTGCTAATATTCTGAATAAAATTAACTCCTACCAATTAAAAGCGAATGCAATGAAATATTTTGGATATTCCAGCAGGTGTGTTTTAAAAATATTCTTTCCCTAACAAAATTACTTTGTACTTTACTCATACATATTATTATAAACCAGATCAGGCTGTTCTCTCTTGGTAATGCTTCCAAGAATTATGCTTTTTATAACCAGGGAACTTGGGTGTGCTCTATAAAGATCTCTACATAATTATCTGCCTTCAAACCTGAAGTTTTGAATGTTGAGGAATACTACAAAGCACAACCTATCATTTGTGGATCTCTGGACTGATAGGTAAGGCTGTTTTTTTTTTTGGTCTTTGTCTTAAGGACATGATCTCTCTCTCTCTCTCAAGATGATTTATTTTAGAACCGAGTGCTACATTTGTTACAATTGATGAACCTATATTAACCCATCATTATCACCTGAAGTCTATAGTTTACATTAGGATTCACTCTTGGTATTGTACATGCTATGGGTTGGGACAAATGTATGAAGACATGTATCCACCATCGTAGTATCATGCAGCGAATTTTCACTACATTATCTCTCTTTTAATATGTGTGAGTTTATTGTCACAAATATAGTTTAAGGTAAATTTTGTTTTGCTTTTAGTCACTTTTTTAACCATGTCTCCTCTGATCACATTGATTCTATTCTTCCCTATGTATTGCCTTAGCTGGGCTCCTGGAATCATTCCTCCACTCTTGTTTTCCTTCTTCCCTTTAGACATCCCATTCCAGAATGAGGGTACAAGTGCTATTTCAATCAACGTTTCTTTACTGGGACTCAAGTTCCAAGGCAACAATTCTTACTGCGTTATTTATGTCATTTATTTTTTTCTCTCTTTTATTCTAATTATTTCCAAGGAGAAAACCTATACACAATATATTCTACCCTCAAGGAGTTGATACTCAAAAAAGAAAAGGAAAAAATAACCTTGTCAATATAATGGCAATAAAAAATTATTGTGCTTTTATCTTCTGTGTTCTGTAAAACATAATCTCTCTATTGTCATCAAGGTCTAAAGAGAAACAAGTATGTTTTCTAAGGAAATGTAATGAGAAAAACTTAGTTGGTATTCAGCTTCTGATATTCAAAAATGGGTGTGAGTTTGGTCCCTAGCTTTACAATCAAGGCCATTGTCTTGAGGGAAAATTTCCCAAATTACCTCATTTTTTTCATTTAGTATTTGATCCTAGAAGATTCATGTCATGGAATTCTTCTAAAACATAAAGAAAATATCCTTGTTTACCATGTAGTGTTTCCCAGGAAGTTGGAGTAGCAGAGAGAGAGGATACGATATAGTGGAAATTTCTTCTTTTCTGATCTAGAGTAGCATTACTAGAAGCTGTGAAGAATAGAAACAGAGCAAGAAGAATCGACCAGGCTGTCTCTTTTCTCAGATTAGAGAGGGGAAGGGCTGTTCAATAAGGTGTGTGGAGAGGGGAGGGCAAGGGCTCAGTCAAATCACTGCAGTAGCTCTTTGTGGTTAGAAGCCCTGAGTTTAGCTAGTGGGACATAGACAAGACCAAGACCCAGATACCAATCAGTCTGGAGAGATTTCAAGAGGGGATATGGTGTCTCAAATTATTGTTTCTATTACATCAGTAGCTTCTGTCATAGGAGTATACATTCATGCCCTCTAATATGTCAATTTTCATTGCTTCTAACAGGAGGATGTGGATTATTCACTTCCTCTCCACTGATTTTGACTCTGCCACATGAGTTCTTTTTGGCCAGTGGGCTCTGAGCAGAGTGACAATGTGCTAGTTCTGAGCCACAGTATTAGGAAGCATGGCGTGTTTCCATTGGCCCCTCTTGCTCTTCTGCTATCCATCGTGAAAAGCTCTCACTCTGGGTAGTCACTATTCTCAAAATAAAAAACATGTGAAAAAGATCTGAACTGAAGCTGTAGCCTAAACAGAGCCACCCAAGCCAAACCACAACACTTTGAGCAAGAAAAATAAATGTTTGGTTGTGTAGGATGCCAAAATGTGGGGGAGGAGTTTGTTATGCAACATTATCGAAAGAGAAACCTGACGAATACGAGCGGTTACCAGAAGGACCTCCTTGTGGGATGGCTACAAATTAGACTGTCCAAGATTAAATGAGAGAATTCCGGTAGCTCCAGCATGAGCCTAGATGAGCCCTAATCATCTGGAAATGCTGCTTCTTCTCAAAGAGACAAAGAGGTCAGATTAGGTTATGGCATTGGAGTCTTTCCCCCCAAGGCAGCTTGGCAAGTATCGCTCATACAACCTTGGAGACTGGAGGAGACAGTGGGTATTTCACCTGACGGCCTGACTTGCCCCTGCTTCCATGAGTTCGCAGACGCTTCTGCTACACCTGGACTTCATCTTACAAAGAAAAACATGGAGAAAAGAGGCTGAGAAACTGAGAATTGTTATTCAAGACAATAAGCACTCCTTAAATAGATAATTTATATCGTTACTTAGTTTAGGCTTTTAAAATTAGCTTTTTTATTTCTTCTTTGCTTATTTATTTTTTCCTGATAACACAAATTGGGGCTTTAGGAGGAAGAGTAGAGTGGTTCTAGGCTAAATAAAGAATTTTTTCTCCTCATAATTGAATTGTAAATTGAATTAAGACTAAAGACGGTTTGTAAAGGTTTCAAGAGAAAATAAGACATAAGCAGAAGTAGGAAAGAATGAGAAAAGATAAAATTTGGTGAGAGATGATTGGGGCGGGTCTCAATCTTATTCCCTTTACCTCATTTGGCACTTGGATGTGCCCTGTGATTGTTTGTGAAGAGGGAAAACCACTCAAAGCCTAAGAGTTTAGTTTTTTAATTCACGGGAAGACAATATCATAACAAATTTCTTTATCTGTATTGCAGAATTTTTTACTTTCAAGCTTATCTGATAAGAGTGAAGAGCTAAGTCAGAACAAGAAAATGGCTGTAATTTTGCTTTAACTTAAGTTTCCTGTATGTTTTTAATAGCACTTTTCCAGATAAACTATTCCCATAAGGTTAAAAGGCAAAGAAGAAACAAGAATTGTAACCTTATAAATTTTCTGAGATCTCACTATGAATGGAGCCTTTTGTACTTAAAGCTTACTGTTCTCGCTAAGTAAGTCTCTAAGACTGCAGCTGTCACCATTCCAATTATTTCTGTTTACTTTAGCTGAATCACAGAGGATATTGATATGCTCTTGAAATTTGTAGAATATGCATACTGATAAAGAGAAGCAGATATTTTTAAAAATTGTATCTTTTGGCATTTTATTTTTAGTCAACAATATCTGTCTATGGATTGGATGGATAGCGGATTCATTCCATAATTTTGGTACTTATTATTTTGGCAACACATAATTTTTGCAATATTATTGACCCTTAGTCTGTCACATTTTATATTCAAATATCATACAATCTTAATTTATTACAAACATCTAGGATAGGCAATGGAGTTTTCTTGTGCCTATAGATTATAAAACCAAAGCATAAGGAACTGAATTCATTTATTTCAAGACTGGTTTCTAGCTCATCTCTGCTAACTTTAAAAAAGTCACAATAGAGACTCATTTACTTTTTTCAAAAATGATATATTTTAAAGTGTATTCTTTCTTTAAGCCTTTTAGATTTTACCTCTTTACATGCTTTTCATAGTTCAGTGAAATATTTCTATTCAGATATTAGCGACAATAGCAGTTTGAACCAGATTAGAAATACAAGAGATTCCTCTGTGGGAAGATGCCTCAGAGGTTTGAAGATTCTAGGTTCTGTGCATAGATTTTTAGTAAAACATTTTCACTACTTCTGTGTTTGCAAAACATGATAGCTGAGTATCTGACATTCCATGTATTCATTGATGTTACAGCACCGTGGCATACGATGCTGCCGTGATCTGCAAACCATCCCTGCAGAGAGAGCCCAAAAGATAAAGTTACTTATTTTTAGTTCTTCAATAGACATTTTAAATCATGAGTCTTGAAAATATCAGCATATTTTCTGGCCCTGCTCACAATAAATAAAATTTCTTATCAAGACATTGTTTTATTATTTAGAATGATATTTTACAAAGAATTATTTAATAATTTCCTGGAATCTATAAATCACCTTTCTGTAAGGTTTTTGTAAAAATACTTTGTTTAGACTTTTCCCTGAGAATAATATGTATAAAACGCACCTTTTAAAATGCAAAATCTCCACTCAAAACGGTATTGTTAAAGTAAGACCAACAATGTAAACTTTATGTGGCTCTTTCTGAATTTAGTTTTCCTTGGAAATACATGTGTACTGTAATTCTCTGGCATCAGTTCCAGATTTATTATATCAGCACAGTGTTGTAAAACTCTCAATTCCTCTTAAAAGAATTGCTCTCTAGCCTCTCTGGCCACCATGATTTATTTGCTTTTGTCCAAGGGAGACACAACGGTGGTTTCCTCTCTCAGGCTTTGGTTTCCCAGTGCAGAAGCACAGTGCCCCTCCCTGCAAAAGCCCAGGGAAACGCTCCTCTGAGCGAACACTGCTACAGGTGCCAAAGGTGAGCGATGCTCATGTTTTGATGTTAAATTTTTTCAAGCGTATTATTAGCTTATTTTCAAAATGTTTGCCATATAATGACATCTTTAATTTTATACCAAGTCAAAGCAAATAATGAAGAATTTTCAAAAACCATTTTAGATTTTACCTATTTTTTACAGAGTTGAACAAAATTCCTTAACTGATGAAAGGCTTACACAAGTTGGCTACTGTAAAGTAGCTTCATCACTTATGACCACTACTAGTTAAACATTCAAAACAAGTTCATGTTGTCTTACGGTTTTGGTGCTCTTAGATAAAGTGAAAAATACCATATGGAAACTGAAATGTTAAAAAAAAAAACAACAAAAATAAACCATGTATCTTTTAGATAGATCAATGTATAAACAACTAAGACTTAACTAATAAATCAAACTTTAACAGATATGTTTTAGTCAGGCTCTAGATTTTAACATAATAATTTCAGTTTACTTTCTTGTAAATCACCCTTATTTTCAGTAATATTGTTCTTTAGGTTCATTTTCTTAATATTATGTTTCATTCTTTGGAGTTTTCCAGAAGTAGATATCTTTCAATTCCTTTAGAAATAATATGCAAAGGCAAGTAAATGCATATGAACACACACACACTCACAGATAGTAAAAGGAACTTTTGAAATTCTGTCAAGTGTTGTAGGTTTGTTCATGGGAGAAAACGTGGGAGTCACTGAGAGTGGCTTGACATCTAGATTCCATTCCTCTGACTGTTCTTTGATCTATTTGCACCATCATTGTTTCACATATTTCTTTTACACATAACGTGAGACATCTTAAATGTTATTTCTATACTAGTCCTTTCATACATCTTAAAAAGCATTTCAAAAGCTGTGTTATTAATGTCAACATCTTTGAAACTATCTTCTATTATGCATTCTGATAGAGGCATTCTCATTATTGCTCATATCACAATGAACTTAGGAAGTTAACTGCCTTAAGGTTTAGAATTTGTCTATGTATGGATGTGTGTGTGTGTGCGCGCGTGTGTGCACACACATGTATAAATACACAGACAGACCTTCCTATGAAATATGGTATTGAGGGGGTGAGATCTGTTTAGAAATCTCATACGTAGATTATTGGTCAGATTGTAGAGATATCTGAAGCAGAAAAGACGTTAGCTCAGCAAAATGAATATGTCTGCCAGCCATTTTTATAATGACTTGCTGCAGTTTTTATTGTCTGACAAACCGTATGCTGTGCTGTACTGTGAGCCTTCTTGTTCGACATAATAAAAAATGATGCAACGTATCCTTAGAAGTCTAGCTGGATGAAAGGCAGGCAGCAGAGTGCCGCTTCTGCCAAGGTTTAGTTGCGTATTCTGTTGAAATTATTCTGCAGGTGATAAATACGCAATTGCCATCATTTATAATGCATTGTTCATGATCTACTGTAGAGACACTATTCAGCTATAGAGCTTTTAAATCCATTCACCCACCTAAAATTTCTTTACGTATATTAAATAAACCACCGGATTATCTAAACCTTTTGAGAGGAAAATATTTACCTGCACTTAGAGAGTTATGAAATAACTTACTTTTGGTTTGTTGCTTTATTAGTATATTTCATGTGACATAGTCTTTAAAAATGTGCTCATCAGGCAGAAAATATTTCAAAAGATAAAAAGTTCTAGTTAGTTAATAGTTAAGTACACCAATGTTACATTAAAGATTTAGATTTAATATGAGTGATTGTTTTCAATTTAGCATTTCCATATACATGAAAAGATCTATACTTAGTTTTAATAAGAATATATTAATATAAGGTCTATAAAGTATACTAGGCAGAAGTCTTGTACAATAGAACTGCATGGTATGTATATCCACTTTGGTGATAAATGCTTCATTCCTTCTTTAGAGGATTATTAAAAGCGTTCTCTGGAGGAATAAAATGGTGGAAGTCACACATTTAATAGCTCAGGTACAAAGAGTCAGATTGTGCCAGTTGGCAAAAGTTAGCAGGAAGCTGTCACAATAAATGGCAGCAGCTGCTCATAGTTCTAAAGAGTATGTCCCAGTCAGAACTGAAAACTGATGGCATCTACATTAATACTACCTTAATGGCCCATCTGCTGCTCCATAGGGTCCCTAGCTGCTGTATGGAGTCATAGGCATTTGACAGGCAGTCTCTGTATGCCAGACGCACATTGTGCCAAATGTTTTAGGCTGCTTCATCTCGTTCTGATCTGTCACATTTTCCCTACTCATTTATCAGGCAAAGAGTTATGAGGGTTTTTCTTTTCTACACATCATTGGCTTTCAGTGTTGGGGCAGCTAAAAATTTGGAAGGCAAACTATTTTGGTTATTAATATTTTTTTTTCTAATTGACGATGCAAAGCAAAGTTGTTTGATATACTGTACTGTAGCGGGTAGGTTAACAAAGCTCTGTGACAAGCCAGCCCTGTGGAGAAATCAATCGAGGGCATTTTTAAATGCAATGCTGCATAATATGTTTCTGTGATTGTATCGGAGGAAAATGTTATATATTTCTATAAAGCCTTATTAACTGGGAAGTATTATGAAAGCTTACTTTTACTGTGTTGAGACAGAAAAATACTAATCTTATATTGGAACACTGTTAAAATACTTTGATAGGAAATGGAAAGTTATCGTTTAAGAACATCTCTTAAACTTCTATTTCCAAAGTGGAATAAATATTACACAGTAGAGTCAAACACAAATATAAACAAGCAAGGCGTGTATTTTGTAGCAGTTGAGTAAGTTGTGCAGAAATATTATTGTTCAATGTTGAGGCTAATGTATTGTTTATTTGGAACGTGGTGAAAGGTCGGGGCAGTGCAATTCATAAATAACTAATGGCAAATGTACAATAGGTTTATAATACTTCTTATATCAAAAATTGGAAAACTTTGGATCAAGCATTACCCTTGAGTTAAAATATTATTGACTCTCTCATTTTGGGGACCAAGAATAAAATGGCTGCCAAATATACAAATTCCCTTTCTGATGAAAGCAGTTGACAGATAAACCCTGTTTCCACTGGGATCTCCATAGCTTGTCTGATACTTTACATGTTTCCAAAATATAATCGTCCCATGTTTGCAAGAGTACTTCAGTCAATACAGTGGCCTATCTGTTTTTCTTGATTGATCTCTCTCTCTGTTTTTTGTTGTCAATTTCTAGTTACCAGGTTATTTTGGTCTTATCTGATTGTTTTAAGAATTTAGGATAAATAAAAAAAAAGATACACAAAAATAACCCTATTAATTTGGTATAATAAGCCAGATGTGTTATGGTGTTCAAACAAGAGAGTGTAGATGGAACTTACTTTATTCGAACTTACTTGATTCTAAGTTCCAGCAGGTTTCTCAGACATAATCCATAACAACAACAATATTAACAGTAGTTTTAAAAATAACTATTAAAATATATTGCTATGTTTTCTTAGATACGCAACTAACTTGCCTTAGAAGAATAGATCATGTGTAAGTGATGGAGTTTAATGCAAGTGCGTGTGTTGTTCACATGCATGTGATGTAAATGAATGGGAAATGTTTTTGGTGAATTCACACATTTAATTATTGTCAATATTTTCTTAATTTATGTGAGTTGCTACTATTTCAGTATACATTTTTGAAGATACACAACAGTCAACAAACTTAATATACTGTTTTTAGACGTGTTTGAAGCTTCTTTATTTCTGCTTTCAAATAGACCCAACATTACAGTGATGGTTAGCCAATTGGCCCAGGAGAATTAAAATCTCAATTAAATATTGAAATCTATTTGTAATTCATCCTATCTATTATTGTGACAGCACATCTTAGGCATATTATCTGGGCAGGTATGTAGTACAGAAACTTTTGGCAAAATGGGTCAGACAAAGTCCTGTTTTCTTCTTACATGCTCTTGCATCACTGATTTCCATTGGGATTTGGGAAGCTTCTAGGATAAAAAATGTAAAATTTAGTGTTTAGAATATGCTATAGGATGTGTTAAAAACAGTATGCATTGTGTTCAATCTTTACAACAACTCTGTGAGGAAAGTCTTACTCCTTGTTATCATATACAGAACTGAGGCTTTGGAATAGTAAATGATTTACCCAGGAATCACAAAGGATATTGAGCAGAATTTGAACCATGTCTGTGAGAAGTTAAGGCTATACTTCACCATTTTACAATTTTGTTTTGGAAAAGGTAAAATATCAGGTATCCTAGGAATATCCTAAAGAAAGCAGGGCTGAAAGAAGCAGTGTGGGCCTTGAGAAAGGATTCACCATACAATGAGTCTGACAGATAAAGCGAGCCCAGGGTCAAGCCCTATAGTCAGAAGAGAGTGTTGGTCTTACACAGCATATTGGCGACAGCAGAGCTCATCACGACCCACCATCTCTCTCACATTTGTAGGTTCTTGGGAAATGGCTTTGTGTGTGGATTGGAAGGGCTGTGAATCTTTGCTATTTAGGCAGCTTACAAAAAGACAGAGCACAGCTCTCACCCTGAAGTAGGAGGCTCTGATGATGAATTCTGAGTGCAGATAACATCCAGTTGGCTTCAGCAATTGCTTGTGAACTACCGCTAAAGTATCTGGCCCAGAGAAATACCCTTCAGTTCTGGTTTCTCTTACTGGAGACAACAGTGTCCAACAAACAGCTTGGTTTGTGGAGGCAGGTAAGCAAAGAAATTTGAAAAATTGGAGAGGAAAAACACAGAAAAGAGAAGTCTACTTGCAAGTCACATACACAAAAATACTACAGGGATTTGGGGTATTAATGTAAATTGCCTCCATTGCTACATAAAGGCATGTGAAGCTTGAGGCGGTCGGATTCATATTTTGAGGACTTGTTGTCAGAGCCCGTTCTTCTACGGATACTTTAGTACAATTTCAGTAGGCCGGAGATGTGGAAGGTGGACATCTTGTTTCCACATGGCAATGACTACCACGTAGGAAGGAATCCAAAGAAGTGGGTAGTCTTTAACATTACTATTGCTTGGAGAAGTTTTATTTTTTCCAGTATTTTATCCAAGGCTTTGGGTACATGTGCTATGTTCCCAGAAAAATAAATAAAAAGAGCAAAGAAACCAAAAATAACCGGGAAGCTAGGAAGCGAAAAAAAAAAAAATCCAACAATGAAAAATTATTCTCTCAGTTGTTTGTAGCTCTAATTTAATGTGACCACTTCCTGTAGAGATTTCAATGCAACATTTCCCATTTAGGAGTTTTCCTGTCTTTTATTTTTCTTTCTACTTTTAATTACTGGAAGAGCTAACACACATAAGACCTTTTTACAGCTCTTTGTGGTGTGCATGGACTCATGCTACTTACAGGATACTATACATCCTCATATAGAATAATAAAGAAGGTGACAGCAAAATAATGCCTCCCTATTCCCAGCTAGACATGTTGACAAGATCCCATTCTGACAGGTTTTGCAGAATTAAAGAATTTTTCTGCAGAGTACTAAGTTTTTCTTAAAACACAATTCTGAAAATAAAAGAATAACTGTGTAAGAGAAGTAACAGAGTTGGTCTTGACAGGAAAAATATCTTGAAAGAAAATGCCTTCAGATTTATTTTTGAAGGAAACTGTGATGTCGCAAATAGAGCTATAAGGGAGGCTGAGCTGTTCTCAAGCCAGCCCTGGTAATCTTAAGATTTGGTGCTCTCAACACTATGGCCCACGTTTGTTTCCTGGCCAGGGAACCACACCACCCATGTGTCGGTTGTCACACTGTGGCAGCTGCATGTTGCTGGGATGCTATGCCACCGGTATTTCAAATACCAGCAGGGTCACTCATGGTGGACAGGTTTCAGTGGAGTTTCCAGACTAAGACAAACTAGGAAGAAGGACTTGGCCACCCAGTTCTGAAAAAATTGGCCTTGGAAACCCTATGAATAACAGTGGAGCATTGTCTGACAGAGCACCAGAAGGTAGAGGGTAGCACAAAAAGACCAGGCAGGGCTCCGCTCTGCTGCACACGAGGTCGCTAGGAGTAGGAATCAGCTCACTGGCACTGACAACAAAAATAGTTCTTATGTGCCCTTCTAGTACTTCTACTGGGATCCTGCCTGCTCCTATAAATCCTAAATCTAGTGTACTAGTTCAGACTGAGCTCATCGAGGGCTCATATATGGCAGAGTATGTCTTGCGAACTTGTGAACGTGGTCTTGAATGAAGTTTCTTGGTTTCTTTGTTTGGTTGTGTGTGTGTATGTATGTAGTTCTTTATATTTGGTGGTAATACGTCATAAAAGTTTTAAACAGATAAACTTTCTTATTGTGCTGCTAGCCATTATCTCTTCTAGGGAGTCTACTGCTATGATAGCTAAAACCAACTTAACTTTATAAATATTGATCAATAAATGTGTAATTGACACAGGAATTCCTGGTGGGAGGGACTCTGTTAGTGGCCAATTGATATTAGCCTCTCTAGCAGATGTTTTTCTATACAGTCTTGTTAACTGAACTCTGATTTGTCTTTTTAGTGTCTTTGTCTTTCAAAGGGTTCTGGGACCTCTCCAACTGCAGAGGATGAATCTTGATTTATCTGAACCATTAAAAGTGATGGCATCCTTTTTACCAAGTGATCAATTTAGGGATTGGAGCTTGACACTATTTTAATCTGTGAAGGTTTTGGTTAATATACAAGCATGGTTCAGCAGGAAATTGGAAACAACTTTTGTCACCGATGTCACTGACCTATGAAAAAAACCCAAAGCTGAAAAAAACCCACCTGAAGAATTTTCGTTAGATGAGATAATAATTCACTTACTATTTAAACAATTTTGAATTGTGTTGAATTGCTAACAGCTGAAATTATTCTAGCTGATGTAGTCCTTTTATATAAGAACTTACATATTGTAGTACGTTGGTTTGAGTATCCAAATCGAGTCAGAGAAGGATTCCCTTAAGAGTTGAAGCTGAGGAAGTCACGTTGGAATTGGACTACAAGGACCTTAAATTCCAATTTTAGGCATTCAACCCGCATCGTGTAGACAAAAGGGAAGTAGAATCTTGGTGGCATTGACTTTGATCTTGTGGCAATATGTATAATCTGTTGGAAGAGAAAGAGACTAAAAATAGGAAAATAAATTAGGAGTCCAAGCTTGAAGCAATGAAGACTAGAAAGGTGGTAATGATGAAAAGGAAGGATTCAGGTGAAAGAAGTTTGAAAAACAACTGAGGGACTTAGTGGCTGATTAAATACAGGGGATGAAAACATGGATGAGCTCTTGAGCCTGAGTAAATGAAAGGATGGATCCATTAAGTGAAAACAGGTCAACCAGGAAATTAGGTTAATTTTGAGAGATCAAAACCAAATTGAGTTTAAGATAACAGTGATACAGTCAATATAAATATTATGCTGCTGGAAATTCACAACTCTCCTTTAAGATGAGAATTTTAGACCGATTTGAGCTATATTTTTGATACAAGAACAACTTTTTTAATGCATAAACCACACCTTTCTTTCCACATGTAGTGTTGAGTTTCAGTAGGAACTCACATTTGTTTAGCAGGAATAGACATTTGAAAAACTCCTACATCTTAAATTTTAGTTCCCGTTTATTGTATAGTAGCTAATTTGATCTTAATAATAGATAATAGAGGTTGAACTCTTAAAATAGAGACTGATTATTATGTCATTACAATGTGACTTTTTAAAAAACTTGAGACTGTGGGAATGGAGAAAAATATATTGGAAACAAAGGTTCTGGTTGTGTGTGTGTATGCTTTTAATTATTGTGACTCAGCCACATGAGAAAAAAGCCACCCATTTCTATTAGCTCTGGTAAATCAAATAATATTTTTTAACAAGAGAAATATAGAAGAATCTTTTTTCCTTCTACTTGGCAATACCAGTTATAATAAGCAAGGATAGTGAGAAAAATTTTTCTGCAAGGGGAAGCCATAGTGGATGATGCGGAGAAAAAGCCTGGAAAATGAGATGCTAAAATTTCTGGTTAACTGCCTGAGTCCAAATTCTGCCTTTACCTATTAGAACTTTGTGACCATGTGAGACCATACTCAACATCTATGAACCTCAGTTTCCCCATTTTACAATTAATTGTGCATACCTCAAAGAGGCAACAATACTACCCGGCAGATGGCAATCCTTCTTAAAAAACTCATTCAAAGCCATTCCCCAACTGACACTGAGCATAAAGAGATAGCCCAGGACCTGCTGTGAGAAGCTCACAGTCCACTGCAACAGACAGACACAGACACACAGGGAAAGAAAACTCCAGAGGGGTGAAAGGATTACAAGAGAAACATGAGTAATGGAGAAGGAGAGGCAGAATGATGGAGGAACGAGCAAGGTAGTTAATTCAACAGCAGATGGGATGTTTGGCCAGAAAGATGCTAGGTTCTGTAAAGTCAGAGACCAGGAGAAAATATGGTCAGCAGCTACACCAATGAAGGATGTAAGACACGAAAGGGCAGGATGTGTTAGGAGAAGAATGAGAATCAAATATGATGGCCTTACAGTGGCCTTACAGTGGCCTTACAGTATCTTACCCTCCTTATGGGTAGGAGGTAAAAATAAATAAAATTTCTGGTTAGAGCATTCATTTTTCTAAGGGATCTAAGAAAAACACTAGCAGTGACATCTTTATAGCTGTATGATGACACAGAAAGGACATTTGAGGAGAAAGTGGGTAGCCTGTAACTTGGGTCAATTTCTAGCACTTTGTAGAAACTCAACATATGTTGACCAATTCAGTGCAACGACTACATTTGAGTGTGGTTTAAAGAGTATTAGAGAACAGAATTCAACCACGACTGCTAGAACTGCATCCCCGATTGTCTAGCTGAGGACCCCAAGCAAGCTCTCTCTCCATCATGCCAAGCTCCTCCACCTGCTCGATGGGAATAACACATTCTTTAATTTACAGCATCATAGACAATATTGTAAAATATTCGTATGTTTTGAAAAACATAACATTTTATAAATACACAGGAAATTAAGATAATTTTATTTGATCAAGTGAAAGAATTTTTGCCTAAGTCCAATATAAAAGTGGATGCAGCCAGTTGAGGTATCACACGAACAGCAGGGAGGCCTGTCATCTAGAAATGATGCAAACAAAAAAGGATTTTATTTTGGATTGCAGTTTTCAATATTTGCTTTATCCATTGTTTTGTCTTTCTCCTTCAGGGACTCAGACGAGATGAACATTATTCCCTCTTTGCTGCTCTTCCATTTCTACTACTTTATTTGTAAAGTTTTTACTTCCCTTATGATTTCATTTTCATTTTCATGGTTGCTTTGCTGCCTGTCTGTAATTCCCCTTATCAAATTTTCATTTGAGTCTACTCTGCTTTGGGCACCTTGTAATTTATCCTTTATTTATTTATTTCTTTTCTCTTTTCCTTTTTTTTTGGAGGAAGACTGGCCCTGAGCTAACATCCGTGTCCATCTTCCTCTACTTTTTATGTGGGACACCTGCCACAGCATGGCTTGACAAGTGGTGTGTAAGTCCGTACCCGGGATCCCAAATGGCAAACCCTGGGCACTGGAACAGAAGCAGAACATGCGCAATTTACTGCTGTGCCACTGGGCTGGCCCCATTTATCCTTTATTTTTGAATTGATTTTATTCTTTTGTTTTCCCACATCTTTGCTGAGTCCAATCAACTTCTTTTTTTCGTTTCTCTCTATTTACTTCTATTTCTGTTTATTGAATTTCTAATTCAAGTTGTTTTTTCATATCCTCAAGTGCTGGATTGAGTATGTTTAATCACATTTAGGATAGTGATTTCAAGGTTTCTTCTGCTTCCTGGTTATTTTGCAGGAGGAAGGATTTTATTCAGTTGGTCCATGTGGTATTTCCTGATTTTTTGCAACAGCTTAATATGTCTTGTTGGGCTTCCTCTTGTTTGCTTTTGTGGTATTGGGGTGTTTTACAAGATTTCTAACTTAATGTCATCCTAAACTATTGGTAGAGCACAGCCCAGGTACTTTGTTTTTTTCTTTGTTTGTGTTGGTGTTGTGGGGCAGGGCTTGTAAGTCCTCTGATTTATGGTTCTCTTTTGTCATGACATAGCCTAGATTTTCCGTATATATATATTTTTTCTCTTCCTTTTCACCACCCAATTGCCAAAGAGTGATTTTCCTATTCTTTGTTCTATTTTCTTCCTTTTTAGGAGCTATACATTTTGAAAAGCGCCTCTTTTAAATTGAGCCTGTCCTTTTAAATCACGTGTACTCTGAAATCCGTTCCCTATGGGCCATGATCTGATCTGCCTAAACACATTTTTAGTATTTTTAGATTTAGCTTGGACTTAATCTTTCCGGCAGTTGTTCTGATCCCTCTTAGGCCCCTTCCCTAGTTCCCTCTTTTTCCTTCCCTGAAATTTCTGTCTGTCTTTGCTTTCCTGCAAGTCCCGCAACAGGGCAACAGGGTGGAGGTGGACGGGGAGCTGGAGAGATGGTGCGCAGGGATTTGATGATTTCACTCTTTACTTACAGTTATTTTGATGTTTCAGCATTGTCTATCTTCAACTGATGTTGGAGACATAGTTTTGTGTAGAATTTAACTTTCTGTTCTTCGTTATTGTCTGGGGCAATTTTGGGCGGTAGGAAGCCATGAAGCTGCCACTGTCTTCAGTCTCTCAGAAGCACTGGGCTTTTATATATAACTATTGTGAATATTTGTGTACAAGTCTTTTTGTGGATGTATATTTTCATTTCTCTTGGATAAATATCTAGGGATGGAATTGCTGGATTATAGGATAGATATACATTTAACGTTTTAAGAAACTGCCTAAGAGTTCTCTAAGTGGTCATTACCAGTTGACTCTCCCACTTGGAATAGAGAGAGCTATATATTCTTTTGATACAGACCTTAGAGCAGATTGAAAATATTCCGTGATTCATCTTCCACTGTTGCTCTTAGCAAGTCAACTGTCAGTTTTATTGCTTTCCTTTATATTGTATCTTTCTTTTATCTCTAGTTACATTTAACATCTTCTTTTCTCTTTGATGTTCTACAATTTCACCATGAAAAAGATGTGATTATTTCTACTTATAATGCTTGCGGTTCATTTGGCTTTCTTCATCTTAGGTTTAGTTTTTTCCCATAAGCCTGAAAAATTCTTTGCCCTCATTTCTGATAATTGCTTCATCTCTTTATGCTCGCATTCTTCTTCTAAAACTGAAAGTTCTAGTAGGTTACCCTATCTTAAACTATCTTTTAAATGTTCCATCTATTGGTTCCTTTGAATGTTTCTTTTGCATAAATTCTTTGGATCTATGTTTCAATTCAATAATTCTCACTTCATCAGTGAATATTATGCTCTTTAATATGTCCAATTAGTTTTACATTTTAATTATATTGCACATTTTAAGAGTTATATTTTGCTCTTTTTCAACATGATTGGCGACCCTTTATGGACTCTTATTCCTCGCTTGTATTTTTGAGCTTGTATTTTATTTCTTTTTTCCCATATTAACTATACTTATTTTATATTTGGTTGCTGATAATTTTAACATCTAAAGTCTTTAAGGATATGAATTTTCTGTCAGTTGATTCTCTTAGAAATCGCTCATGGTGCCTTTTTTTCCCTGTGTGTTCTGTGATTTTTTTTTTTTTTTTACCTGTAAGCTGCTTATTTACCTTAGAAATTTTTGTGTGAAAGTTCATTCTTACGAGGGTTAAAATTACATTACCCAAGAGGATTTATGCTTGTTTCTGCTGATTCCCTCAAATAATACCAAACCAGGGCCACTTAAAATTAAATTTTCCTGATGGGGTTTTTCACTAAGTGCCAAGATTGAGACAGACAACATTCCTTGCTTTTCTCGTCTTTGTGGAACTTCATCTTACTTCACCATTACACTGATGCTGTGTCCATTGAGGTCTTATCTTGATGAGGAGAGTTTCTTATTATGTTCCCTAACTTAGCAGGTCTAGGCTTTATATCCTGTTCTCTACCCTGTGCAACCATCAATAGGAAATCTGGATTTGGCAAAACAACTCATGGAAAGATTTAGCTCACTGGGTTCCTCTTTCTATTAATTTTTGGCCACGGTAAATTCCTTGCTACATTTTAATTTTTTCCTGATTTTTTATTACTCATTTCAGTGGATTTTAGATGGTCAATTCTCCAGAGTATCTCATCTTTCATTCTGTTAGATCTAGAAAGCTGCGTGCTATCTTAAGTGATTCCTGAACACTAGTGGAAATGTCTAGATGGGTCAATGAACTAAATATTTTCACAGATGAAAAATAAAGAAAGAGTATGTTTGATCCTTCTCAGAGCCTTGGAGAAAAGAAATTAAATAATTACATTTCAAAAGTTAAGATACATTCCATTTAGCATGATGTTGGTACTGACAATCTACACTCATTTGAAAGTACATTATAATGAATGTAAAACACCAGTGTCTCCATGATACTTTCTTAGCTATTTATACCAAAAAAAATCAGAGACGCAAAGCGATTAATTTCATTTTAAGCTTAAATGTTAACCAGAATGATCTCAAATTATATAAGGCCAGTATTTTTCAATCAGACTGTCAAAATCTGTAGAGAGAAAAAACACAAGAAGAGAGATAAAGTTTGCTAGGTAGAAGATTAAAGTAACGTTTTAAAAAATTGTCAGCTGTTGAGGGGGTTAATTTGTTTAGAAATTGTAAAAAAAGGGCAACAGTGTTTTTAAAAATTAAGAATTGATTCTAGAACCAGTAAAATTGATATGTCTTAGTACAATAAAGGAATCAGCAAGGTAAAAAATAATTAACTTTGTTAAACTGGAAGATTTTGTATATGAAATTTAACTTTATTTATTTAGTTAGTTTTGTGAAAGATTAGCCCTGAGCTAACATCCACCACCAATCCTCCTCTGTCTGCTGAGGAAGATTGGCCCTGAGCTGACATCTGTGCCCGTCTTCCTCTGTTTTATATGTGGAATGCCTGCCACAAGCATGGCCTGATAAGCAGTGTGTTGGTCTGCACTCTGGATCCAAACCGGGGAACCCTGGGCTGCCAAAGTGGAGCACACAAATTTACCTGCTGTGCCACCAAGCCGGCCCCTTAACTTTATTTTTAAGAGGCTTAAATTTTAATTGTAATTATTTTTTATTTTGATTTGTGTGGCTCTAGCTCCAGAGTTTAAATAAAATCAAACTCAATTAGTATATGCCTACTATAAAATCAGAAAAATTTGGGAATATATTGAAAACTATATGGTATTAATTTAAGGTTTTGGACAGACAATGCCAACAGCTGCAGTTCACTGACAATACAACATGTTATATATATATTATATATATATATATATATATATATATATAAGCCTTCCTTTTGGATATTGAAAGTATCTCTTAAAAACTTTATTTTCCCGTAAATTAAAAAGCAACCTAAAATACACTTTAACTTTTTAAAAGTGCTCAGTTTTAATGTTCTTCGACTAAATGGTGAGAGTCTGTTCCACATATAATTCAGAAAACTGTGTACATACTTTTGTATTCTTTGTTTATTTAAATACCCCCTCTCAGTGAGAGCCAAGAACATTGGTTATTTATATTGGTGTCATTAGAGTCTGGCTCAATGTTTGGCAACTTTAGGTCCTCAACGATATCACTAAATGAACAGCTCAGGAAGTTTCTGAATTTCTACATCTCTGAATACTTATACATATTTGCAAAATTTTCACATATATGCCTGCCTCCATAGTTTATACATTTGTATCTCTTTAATTCTAAATGTCTCTATGGAAACAGTGTGCACGTAACCTTCATTTTTCTCGTGTGAAAAATGAAACCTTGGGAGATTAAGAAATCTAATGGTCCTAGATCACTATACTAGTATGATCCAGCAGTGCCTATAACCAAGATTTCCTGTGTCAGTTAAATGGGCACTTACTTGGGAGACGAGGGCATAAAATCTCCTTGTAGAAAAAACAATCATAGACTTCAAACTTGCATTCTCCCACTTATTCTTATTTAAAAATACTGTGGGCCTTTGGCCAGTATCCAGAATATGAGATGGATGTTTAAAGGTTATCTATTTCAAATTGCTGCTTCTTAGAAGGAAACCTAGTTCTTTTGGGATATATTTAGATTATCTTTTCTTATCTAACTCTATTCAGAGTTGAAAGTATTGCAGTCGGATTTAGCTATTCTGCTTTTGTGAGTTTGTTCTGATTTTTCTTATGTCTGCGCACATCTAAATAATATCCTACGTTTATATGAGCTGTATATTTGAAAGCACTCCTACATCTATTATCTCATTTTATCTTTACAACAACCACCTGGGCTGCATAAGAAGTTATTGTTACAGCTGTTTCAATTGGATAAAATAGCACTAAGGAAGGTTAAGTGGTTTGTTCAATATCACATAATTATTAAGGAGCCGTAGGACTAAAACCTAGGTATTTTAACTCTTAGTCTAAGACTTTTCTCTTTAGATAATACTGCATGTATTTTCATATCCATAATGAAATTAATTTATTATCTTTGCAGGAAATATATAAAATGTTTTATCACATATTTGATTAAAGACTATTTTTGAGTTGACACAATAGTCATTTGATTTTAGCATATTCTTGTTCGTAAAACTAAGCATTTCACTTTGTTTTAATGCTATTTATTTAACAAATGTCTTGAGTTTCTGCTATACATCAGGTATCCTTCTAAGCAATGTTTTTACCATGATGATAAAAATCAGCTAATACTTTTTGAGCAAATTAGTGCATCTTCAGTACAGGGAAATATTGTGTGCAAATTTAGATTTAAGAATAAACAGTTTGGAGCTTCCAGTTTGTACTATACTCTTATGTACACTAGCATGGAAACATATGGGAGTTGAGAAGTTCAAACATCATTCTGACATATCCAAAAAATTATGCTCTATGGCCATAAAGCTGTATGTATACAAAGTAATCTTATAATAATAGCATAAAATAAATCAATACTTTGTCTATCTTTCATCGTAGTAAAAATACATTCACATAACTGAAATTTCCAGACTGCTATCTATCCACTTTTCAGGTACCAAGAACTAAGAATTTTGATGAAAATATTTCTAAAATCTAATACACAATTTAATTTCTTTCTTAATATTAAACTAAATTTAAATGTTTTTGATGACAGTCTTATCTTCATGCTCATATGTGTTTCAATATCTATAGTGAGCAGCTCTAAGCCACCGTTTACTTAGTGATTCTCTTGACTTTACTTTCCCTTCTTGTTAGCATGTCTGATCTGTCAGCTTGTAAAAACACCTTGCTGACTGTTTGTTTTTATTTGCTGCATATTGTAACTTAGAAAGAAATAATTTTTGCAAGGTATACACGTGGCTTTAGTGTAAAGTCAGCTTCTTTTCCATTGGAGACAAAGTTGTACAATAAAACAACTGAACATACATGTATGGGAAGTGTTTACTCTCACTAATAAACAGCTTTAAAAGGCCTATTACATTTCCAATTTTCTCCTACCAAATTGGTAATTTTTTATATTAATGCTCAGATTTTTTAAGTGTGAAAATATGGACATTATTGTATACTGTGGCAATTTAGAAGTAGGAATCAATAACTATAAGATGGTACATAACTTTTATACAGAAACTGTACTCCTAAAAAGTTCAAGTAACTTCACAAATATATAAACAGGATATATATATAACATTATATATTACTCCTTTGTGTTCTCCTTCAGAAGTAGAGATAGCCAGTAGACAGGTAGTTAAAGACAGAGAAAGAGAAACAAATGTGTGTGTATTTATAGAGAAGAGCCATGATAAATTATTAAATGAAAAAAGCCAGTTACTTTATGATTATATAGAAATAGAAGTTAGTCTGGAATGATGAACACCAAATTGTCAATAGTAGATATCTCTGGGTGGTGAGAAAATGGAGGCTTTTCTTTATTTTATACATATATTTATAGTAGTTTTGTTTTTAAAATCAGCACATATTAATTTTATTAAAAACATTTACTTTGATGATATAGGAAGTAGGGAGTAAGAGGGAACAGGCAGTAGAATTAAGGGACAATGCTATGTCAATAACAGTAGTGACAGCTACACTCTACTTGGGAATTTTTACATTGTTTTATTGAGCAAGCAACTCTGCCTGACAGTCACCATTTTCTGGGTCACTTTGCTTAATCCTTACAATTCAGTATTTTCCCATCTTACAGATGTGGAGGCTGAGACTGAGAGCAACTCACCTAAGGTGCCATTTCTAGTAAGTAGCAGACCTCGGGCTTAAACCACATCAGCCTAACTAAAAACTCAATTCAATTTACTTTTCAGCCTGCACTATTTTGAACAACTTTTATCAGAAGCTCCTTTGCTTAGTTTTCTATTTTAGAATGTGTTCTAGAAATGGGACATTACTGTTCATACGTTGTAGATATAAGTCATTTCTATCAGATTACTATGATTTGACCCCATTCCACCTTTTAAGAGTTGTATTACCTTATCTCACTTTTCTATATCTGTTTTCTGATCTGTAAAATGGGGGTAGTCATGGTACTTATCACATAGTTTATTGTACAGGTAATGATGTGAGATAATGCATGAAAAAGCACACAATACGGTACTTGGTCACTATCATTAACATTATTAATATTGTATTCAGTAATAAATATAATTTCTTACTAGTGGAACATTATTTGAGCACCAATTATAGCTTCATCATGCAATTTGTTAAATGGGCCTGAAGTTAGTGTACATTTCTCTCAGTCATTTTGCTGTCTTGTCAGTAACAGCTGTAGATTTACCATTACTTGGAGTAATTCTGATGCATACAGATCCTAAACCAAAATTCCAATGAAAGATTGCTTGAGATTGTAAGTTTTTTCTCTCTTACTTTGAAAATATTTAAGTTCAATGTTATTATATGGAAATAAACGGCAAGCCCATGGAAATTATTACTATTTTTTCCAATATCTTATTGTATGACTATTATTTGAAGCACTGATTTAAGTTCCAGGTGAAATAAAAAGGATATATAAAATTTAGTCTCTTTCACAAAGAAGCTACAGAAACAAGTGAAAAAAATCCATTTGGGTAGAAAATAAGTATCATAAGGTAGGTACAGATAAACTGAAAATTTAGAGGAGAGTATGGGGCTAACTGGGAAGAATCAGGAAGTGCCAACTAGTCAGCATGTGAGTTAAGTCTTGAAGAGGAGATAAGGTTTAGAAATGCAGAGGTGGGTACATGCATCTGTGTGTGGGCATGTGTATGTTCCAGACGTTCTAGTCCAAGAGGATCATACAAATAAAGCCTGAAGTATGGGAAGTGTCAGGCACGTACTTAGAACTGAAAGTGGTCCTGTAACTTTTGCACACAAGGATTGTGAGACCGCAAAGGCTGTAGAAATGTATTAGGCTGATGGAGGGAGTGTTGGTCATATCCTAGAGAGCCTTGATTCCAGCCCAAGGGATTAGAATTTTATTTTATTGTTAACGGGGAGTCAATGAGCATTTCTATCATGCAATGACCTGACTAGACTTGTACTTTAGGAAGATTAGCCCAAGAGTATCACATTTGGTGAGTTATCAGGGAAGAACCTAGAGTTAGGAAAGCAAGCTAGGAAAATTTTAAAAGGTTTCTTGTGTAAAACTATCCCTTTGCCTTTACAGGATCCATAGGACTGATTATATAAAACACTGATTTAATGGGAGAATGTATCATGAAAGAGCTCAAATTCTCCACTTTGAAAGCATTTTGTATAGAAAGAGTATGAATTAATGAAGAATTAACAAGGAGTACACCATCATGTCTGGTGTTTGTCCTTTTTTAAATATAAGATGTCCTATTTACTTGGATTTTTAATGTAGAAATTCTTCCAGTTACAAAGTTGGATATCAAAGTAAAAGTCATTATAGCTTGAAAATTATTCACAAATAAACTGATCAGTTATGAAATTGGCGTCCGATGAAGCATTTCTCCCCAAAATTAACCCTAATGTCTACCTCAGTAGTTGTGTAGTTCATTATCTTTCTAGTTGTCAGATGTTATGTTTTTGTAATGGGACTATTGCTGTCTTCATTTTGATTGAGACATAATAGAAATTTAAAGTAGATGATCAAAAATAATTAGATTACCCACACAAATCAAGACTATAAGTGGGTCACGTTGTAGGAAACTAGGAAGGATTTGAGGGAGATGATTTCTTTGGAAAGATCATGGTTGCGATTCCATTGTCCCAAACAAAGGAGTACAGTGGGGATGTGCCTGCCCCTCACCCTGGGTTTTCAACTGGACCATGAGGACAGCTTGAAATGTATTCTTTGCATTAGGACACAGTGGACTGAGTGCTAAAGGACAAGAGTCTGGCAAAAGCAGCCTGGGTCAGAAGAGAAGGGGGCAGCATGAGGACTTGTGCCAGAGAGTGATGTCACCTAAGTAAAGGGGGCTGCATAAGCTGAGGGGCAATAATATGCAGTGAGCCAAAGGACAACAGTGATTGTGTCACAAAAGAGAAAATTGGAGAAATCCAGCAAGAGTGTTCCCTAAAACACAGAAAAAGTGTTAGAGTTAAGCATTTCTCTGGAACGAGGAGCTTGAAACCATCTTATAATAGGAGCAATCATTTGCCTTCTCCAGGCCCCTGGCTCTTTCTACATCTTTCTGAACTTTACTTTAACCTTGACTAGAAATGGCAGAAACCCTAGTTAGTAATAAAAGTGACGTAGAAATGTCATATAGAAATACCATACAAGGAAAGAGGGAAGAAAAGTTTACACCCTACCCACTCAAGAGACTACAGAATCTTTCCTCTACCAACTCTAGACATTGGAAAACTGAACTTTAAATTAAATTCAGTATTTTGATTATTATCTGGCTCTGGGCATTTAAAATTATGAATTGAGACTTAGTACCAAGGAGTAACCAGTGAATTCATGGAAACTACCTGAGGATTTATCTGGGAATGGAGATTGGGGGAGAAAGTTACACACATTCTCTTAATTTAAAAGGAAAGTGAGAACATGGTAAAGTCGCTTTAACGATTTCACTTCAGGAGACCTGCTTGTTTAACTTAACAATATGGTGTTGCAAATCAAAGTGAAATTGCAAGTTATACAAATAACGAAGGTTTTCACGAAGTCAATGAAAGTGATGTTGAGATCTGATTAACAAATGAAGAGTTGACAGAGTTAGGAATTTAATAATTAATGAACAGAAAGTCAATGAGAATGATCTTCGAAGAGAAAGAATCAGAGTGTGGACATTTCTACCGTGGTGTAATGGTGGTTAGAGTTGTATGTGCATTTAACAAAAGTCATCAAATGTCCACCAAAAATTAGAGAACGTTATTATAGGTATATTATACACCAATAAAAAAAGAGACAATGAATAAACATCAAAGGATTAAATAAGGTTCTTGGGGAAATGATGACACCTTTAAATATATTTTGCCAAAATGACTATCTTTCTGATCCTGCTGAGGAAGTCAAGCATGACATGCCAAATGTCCTTTCAGGGTATCATATAATTTTGTCAGAAAAAAATTGACAAGTGAAGAGCAAAATGTTATTTCTGTTTCACATTTATCTAAAAATAAATTTAAATCAATGCCTATATTTTGTTTAAAATAAATAAAACATGCATATTTTCATACTTTTACTTAAATTGCTGAAGTCAAAGTCCCTAGAAAAATTTTCACCATATATTCTGATTTTTTTGTCCCTTTTTTAAGTGAATTCATTTTATTATTTTAAAAATGTAAGTGTTTTAGAGGCTGGCCCGGTGGCATAGTGGTTAAGTTCGCTTGCTCTGCTTCGGCGGCCCGGGGTTATTCAGTTCAGATCCCGGTTGCAGACATGGCACTGCTTATCAAGCCATGCTGTGGTAGGCGTCCCACATATGAAGTAGAGGAAGATGGGCACGGATGTTAGCTCAGGGCCAGTCTTCTTCAAAAAAACAATTTAAATGTTTTATAAGTGTATTTGTGACTAATATTACTCAAAGTTTCCAACCCAACTGTAAACCTCTATTAATGTGGTTAAACATAGTAGATGTTTCCATCAGTATATTTTTAATTGGGTAAGTGCCTCACAGAACCTTCCATCTTTCTGCTCTAATCTAAACTCTTTGCTTTTAAGCCTGTTTCAAATTTATCGTCTGGTTTTTACCTAATCATTATTCTGACAAAGCTCTCATTCTCAAAGATGTGTTGGGTCCCCAGTTTTCCAGATCCCTTACCATGATTTCTTCTTTTTAAGTTTACTTCCCATATTTGCAGAGTATATTCTCCGATAGTTTTCTGCAAAGGGTAAATGGAAAATAAAATTTTAAGACAAAAAAATTAAGACTGCATATCTGAATATGTCTTTATTCTATTTTCAGAGCTGATTGATAGTTTAGTTGAGTTTAGAGAATTCTAGGTTGGAAATGATGTACCCCAAAATGTAAAGGCATTTCACTTCTTATTTTCCTCTTGTTTCTGGTGTTAGTATTGAGAGATCTAAAGGTCATATGATTTTTGATACCTTTGATATAATTTTTTCTTTCTGAAAAATTTTTATAATCTTCTTATCCCTAGTACTCTGAAATACAATTGAACTGTTTCTTATGAGGGTCTTTTTCATCAATTTGTTGCCCTGGGATATTGGTCTCCCTTTCATCCTGGAAATTTACATCTTTTAGTATGGAATAAAAAAATATTATTTCTCTGATAATTTCTTCCCCCCCCCCGTTTCTGTACTCTCTCTTTCTTCTGTTTATAAGTCAAATGTCGGATCTTCTAGTTTTATCTTCAGATTTTCTTAATTTCTTTCTTTTTTCCTGCTTTCTTTCTTCCAAGCTCCAAGCTTCTACTAAAAATTTTATTTCTCTAATATTTTTAATCTTAAAAGTTCTTCCTCAGTTTCTGAATATTCCTTTTTAAATAATATTGTTCTTGTTCCATGGGTGAAATATTTTCCTTAATTCTCTAAGAATATTAATTATATTGCTTTAAGTTTTTATTTGGATGGTTCATCTGTTTCCTTCAAGTTCCATTTTTTCTGTCTGTAAATGTGAGTCTTCATCATTAAAGTTAGAAACTTTTCTCCAGTATTTTGATGATCTTAACCATTGAGACTTTCTAGACTTTTATGAGATAGAGAGGCTCTTAAAGAAGTTCTGTATGGGGACACAGTTTTTCTATTCTTGCCTTCACTGTTGACTGATTGGATTGGAATCAAGATGTGTTGTAAGACTCTCCCCCAATAAAATGACCTTTCAATTTGTTTACATGTCTATTTTTTTCCAATTAGAAAAATTGGGGAAGTGACAAACTTTGTTGTCAGAGATGGGGATGCCCTGGACCATAGAGAGGGAAAGGATGAGTCTGGGGCTCTGATCTTTCAGCATGTAGGGGTTGCTTAATCCCTTGGTTTTCAGTCGAGCATCTCATCCCTGTCCTTTCTTATCCCTGGCAGTTCCAAATCCTCCCCTCCCTGATTTAGTCTCTCCAAAGTGTATGCTTCAGTCTTCTCCTTTAAAAAAAAAATCAGCTTTCTAAAATAACTAGTGTCTCCAAATTCTGAGCCTTTCTCAGTGCATGAATCTGTTCACTTTTTCTAGATATCCTTGCTCAGATTTAGCTTTTTCCACTTGGCTAAGTGAACCATCTGCTTTCCATCTGCCAAAGTTTGTTAACATCTTTTATCTTCTGTCACTTCCTCCACTGTTTTCTTAGCCTTATGGGTTCATATTATTTTATTCATTTATTGTCATGGACAAGAATGAAACTCTTGTGCAAGAAATCCAGTAGATTCTCCTTAAATGGTCTTTTTACAGATGAGGATCTTCTTTGTTTCCCTAAGTAATAACTATAATGAAGGAAGCTAACATTTATTGAATGTCTACCCTGTGACAGGCACTGTACTAGACATTACAAAAATTACCTCATTTAATTCTTATCACGTCCTATAACATAGTGCTATTATTATCCAAGATTTATACTGAGGAAACTGGGGTTTGCAGAGTTTAAATGATTTGCTTAACGGCAAATAAATAGCAAATAGTAGATCTGAGATTTTGCTCTTAACTGTTACTCAGCTGTAATAATTGCCCATTTTTCAAGGCCTCACAAAGTCTATATAGACCACTCTAGGAACAATTGATCAGATGTTGGCAAAATGATTTTATTGTGTTTTGTTTAGTTTTTAATGACAACAATTTTTCCTACAAACCAGAAGAGACTATGAGTATTACTATCAGTATTTTTAATGCATTTATTAATGCATATTTTATATAACATATGATCCACCCATTTCAAGATTACAATCAACAAATTTTAATTACTTACCAAGTAAAATAATAATCACCATAAATCTGTTTTAGAATTTCTTTATTCCCTCAGTAAGACCCCTATGCTTATTTATAGTGAATCTCTAATTCCACACCCAACTGCTAGGCAACCACTAATTTACTTTATGTCTCTAAAAATTTGTCATTTCTGAACATTTCATGTAAATAGAATCCTATGATATGCAGTCTCTTGTGTTTGACTTATTTCACTTAGTGTATTGTTTTTGAGGTTCATCCATGATTTAGCATATGTCAGTAGTTCATTAGTTTTTATTGCTGGATAGCATTCAATTGTATGGATATATTACAATTAGTCTATTCATTCACAAGTTGATGGGCATTTAATTTGTTTCCAACTTGGGACTATTATGAATAATGCTGCTCTGAATATTAGTATGTAATATTTTTTTTTTTTTTAAGATTTTATTTTTTTTCCTTTTTCTCCCCAAAGCCCCCCGGTACATAGTTGTATATTCTTTGTTGTGGGTTCTTCTAGTTGTGGCATGTGGGACGCTGCCTCAGGGTGGTTCGACGAGCAGTGTCATGTCCGCGCCCAGGATTCGAACCAACGAAACACTGGGCCGCCTGCAGCGGAGCGCGCGAACTTAACCGCTCGGCCACGGGGCCAGCCCCATGTATGTAATATTTTTGCCAGATCGTATAATAAATTTAACTTTTTGAGAAACTGCTAAACTATTTTTCCAAAGTGGCTGCACTATTTAATAATATCAGTACTTTCAATGTCTTGAAACCTTAACATTTACTCCTGCTTCCCTTTGTATTTCCTGCCCGAGGCCTCAAGTGACTCAAAAAAGAGAGCCCCTCTAAAGAGTGACCCACAGAATCTCTTCAGACTTTTTCTCTCCATTTCCACATTTGCTCAAATTGCATTTTTCCAACTTTTTTTGTAGAACTTTTTAACTTTTAGTTTTAAATACACTATTTTAAATTGAATAAGTATATTCAAGTACACAAGTCCTAGATGAACAGCTTCACGATCTTTTACAAATTTAACCCGTGTAACCACAACATGCTTCATGTTACAGAATACGACCAACACACAGGACTCTTGCTCATTATCCCACCTTATCCCCAAGAAATAATCACTATTCTGGCTTCCATAATAATGGATTAGTTTTTCAAATTATTGACCTTTATATAAAATAAATTGTTTTGGTATAGGGTAATATTGGTCTCAGTGTTCTAACTTTTCCCTTTTTTTGGAAGATTCTGTGAAGAAATGATATTAATTCTACTGAAAACATTTGGTAGAATTCATTTGTGAGGCTATCTGGGCCTTGACTTTTCATTGTTGAAAGTTGTAAGGTTTTTGTTTTTTTTTTATATTAGCAATTTGGTGTCTTTTCATAAGTCTATACAGATCTATTTCTTCCTGAATCACTTTGGTTGCTTGTGTTTTCCGGTGCATTTCATCTAGATAGTCAAATTTGGGGCATAAATTTACTAGTAGTATTCCGTTATAACTACTTTTATTTCAATAAGGAAGTAAAGATGACTCCTGTTTTTTTCCTGATTTTAATAAGTTGAGTCTTAGATCGTTTTTTCTTGGTCAGTCTGACTAGAGCTTTGTCAAATTTGTTGATCTTTTTGAGGAATCAACTTTTGGTTTAGCTATTTTTTTTTCAATTATTTTGCTATTCTCCATTTTATTTTATTTTTCCCAAATCCTCATTATTTCCTTCCTTATACTTGCTTTCAGTTTACTTTGATATTCTTTGGCTAGTTTTGTAAGGTGGAAGTTTAGGTTATTTATTTGAGGTCTGTCTTCTTTTTTAGTTTAGATGTTTTGAGGTATAAATGTCCCTCTAAACACTGCTTTAGCTGCATCTTATAAGTTTATTTACATCGTGTGTTTATTTCCACTCTTCTCAAAGTACTATCTAATCCTCTTGGGATTTTTTTCTTTAATAAAGAAGAATAACCATTTTTAAATGGTTATTTATGAGTACATTTAATTTCTACAATTTTGTAATTTCCCAAATTTCATTCTGTTACTGATTTGTAATTGTTTTTCCATTTTGGTTAGAGAACATACTTACGATTTCAATAATTTTAAGTTTATTGAGGCTTGTTTTCTTTCTGGCTCCTTTTGCTCAATTTTGTCTTTGTGAGATCTATCTCTGTAGTTTATTTTTTTGTGTTATAATGCTCCATAGTATGAATATACCACAATTAATTATCTATTAAAAATTATCTATTAAATTATTAATTATCTATTAAAAAAGGTGAGTTAACTTTTTAGGTTATTTACATATTTTGGTGCACACATATGTGCATTTTTTTGTGTATATAGCTTGGAATAGAATTACAGGGTTATGGAAATATACATGTTGTGTGTATGTCTACGTATGTGTGTGAGTTGGGTGTGTGTATTCAAGTTGTAGCAGATATTGCCAACTGCTTTTTTTTCAAAGCAGTTGTGCCAATTTGTTTTCATATAAACAGTATATGGGGGTTTTACTTGCTCCACATCCTGGCCAGCGTTGTATTCTCACTATTTTTAATTTTAGATACTTTGGTAGGTAAGGAGGGCAATCTCAATGTGGCTGTAATTTGCATTTCTCTAGTGGCTAATGAGCTTGAATACCTATGCATATGTCTATTGGACTTTAGATATCTTCTTTTGTAAGTGTCTATTCAAAGGCTTTATTGCCAGTATTTTTTTATTATGTTGTCTAAGTTTTTAGGAATGTATGTATATTTTTCCAAGTGTACATTATGTATTGCAATATCTTCTAATTAAGGAATTCTTATATTTTTAGTTTGCTGTTTTTGTTTTGATCAGGTGAAGAATTTTAGCAAATTCCTTTTCTGCATCTATTGAGATAATTATATGAATTTTCTCATTTATTTCTTAACTCACCTATTTATTTTCTAGTATAAAACCAATCTTGCATTGTTGAAATAAAACTAAGGTAGTCTGGATGTATAATACCTTTAAAATTTCACTAGAGTTGATTTTCTATTATTTTGTTTAGTATTTTGAGATAATTTTCACAAAAGAAATTGACCTGTAATGTTCTTTCTTATGATTTTTTTTTATGTTGGTTTCAGAGTCATGCTGTTCTCATACAATGGCTTAGAAGATGTTTCTTACTTTTCTATTCTTTCAAAGAGTTTGTTTAAAATTGGCATGTTTCTTTAACATATTTGGAAAATTTACCATGAAGCAATCTAGGCCTAAGATTTTATTTGTGGGTTGTTTTTTCCTTATGAATTCAGTTTATTGATACCTATAAGACTATTGCGATTATTTGTCAATCAGTTTTGATAATGTTATATTTTCAAATTTATTGGCATATCACTGGTCTCAATACCCTGTTACTATCTTTTTAATGTTTCCGTGATGATTTTCTTTTTTTTATTCTTGATATTGGTTATGTGTGCTTTCTCTCTCTTTTTTCCATGCTCAACATTTCTTAATGACTCTCAACATTATTAACATGGATTTTCTGAATCTTTCCAAATAACCAAATTCTGGATTTTTAAATTTTTCTCTAATGTTAATATATTTCCTACTTCATTAATTTATGATCTTATTTTTGTTATTTCCTTTCCTGTGTATTCTGTGAGTTTAATTTGCTTTTCATCTTTCTAACTTTTTAAAATTTGTATCAAGATAATTGATTTTTTTAGCCTTTGTTTTTTGCTAACATATGCATTTAAGGCTGCAAATTTCCCTCTAAACTGATCTACAGTTTCATACTGAGGGTTAGATGTACTGTGTATGTGTGTGTGTGTGTGTGTGTGTGTGTGTGTATTTAATTATTTTATTAAGGTCACATTGGTTTATAACATTTTGTAAATTTCAGGTGTACAATATTATATTTCAACTTCTGTATAAAATGCATCGTGTTGGTCACCAAAAGTCTAGTTTCCATCCCTCACCATACATATGTCCCCTTTACCCCTCTTGCCCTCCCCACATCCCCCTTCCCCTTTGGTAACCACCAATCTGTTCTCCTGATCTATGTGTTTGCTTGTTTATGTTCCACATATGAGTGAAATCATACTGTATTTGTCTTTGTCTGCCTGACTTATTTCACTTAGCATAATACCCTCAAGGCCCATCCATGTTGTTGCAAATAGCACAATTTGTCCTTTTTTATGGCTGAGTAGTATTCCATTTTATATATATATACCACATCTTCTTTATCCATTCATCTGTTGATGAGCACTTGGGGTGCTTCCAAGTCTTGACTATTATGAGTAATGCTGGGATGAGCATAAGGGTTCATGTATGTTTTCAAATTAGTGTTTTCATATTCTTTTGATAAAAAGTCAGAAGTGGAATAGCTGGATCATGTGGTGTTTCTATTTTTAATTTTTTGAGAAATCTCCATACTGTTTTCCATAGTGGCTGGACCAGTTTGCATTCCCACCAGCAGTGTATGAGAGTTCCTTTTTCTCTACATCATCTCCAACACTTATTTCTTATCTTGTTAATTATAGCTGTTCTGACAGATATGAGGTGATATCTCATTGTAGTTTTTATTTGATTAGTTTCCCTAATAATTAGTGACGTTGAACATCTTTTTATGTGCTTGTCAGCTATCTGTATATCTTTTTTAGAAAAATGTCTGTTCATATCCTCTGACCATTTTTGATTGGGTTGTTCATTTTTTTGTTGTTGAGTTATGAGTTTTTTATTTATTTTGGAGATTAACTCCCTGTTGGATATATGGTCTGCAAATATTTTCTCACAGTTGGTGGGTTGTCTTTTTGTTTTGTGGATGGTTTCCTTTGCCATGCAGAAGCTTTTTTGTTTAATGTGGTCTCACTTGTTTATTTTTTCTTTTGTTTTCCTTGCCTGAGGTGACATGGTATTCAAAAAGATACTGCTAAGACCAATGTCAAAGAGCATATTGCCTATGTTTTCTTCTAGGAGTTTTATGGTTTCAAGTCTTACATTCAAGTCTTTAATCCACTTTGAGTTCATTTTTGTGTATGGCATAAGACAATGGTCTACTTTCATTCTTTTGCATGTGGCTGTCCAATTTTCCCAACACCATTAATTGAAGAGACTTTCTTTTCTCCATTGTATGTTCATGGCTCCTTTGTCAAAGATTAGCTCTCTGTAGATGTATGGTTTTATTTCTGGGCTCTCAAATCTGTTCCATTTATCTGTGTGTCTCTTTTTCTGCCAGTACTGTGCTATTTTGATTACTATAGCTTTGTAATATGTTTTGAAACCAGAGAGTGTGATACCTCCAGCTTTCTTCTTTTTTCTCAGGGTTACTTTGGCTACCGGGGATCTTTTGTTGTTCCATATACATTTTAGGATTCTTTGTTCTATTTCTGTGAAGAATGTCATTGGGATTCTGATTGGGATTGCATTGAAACTGTAGATTGCTTTAGGTAATATGGACATCTTAACTATATTAATTCTTCTAATCCACGAGCACAGAATATCTTTCCATTTCTCTATGTCTTCTTCAATTTCTTTCAATAATGTCTTATAGTTTTCAGTATTTACATGTTTTCACCTCCTTGGTTAAATTTATTCCCAGATATTTTATTCTTTTGTTGCAGTTGTAAATGGGATTGAATTCTTGATTTCTCTTTCTGTTAGTTCATTATCAGTATATAGAAATACAACTTATTTTTATATATTGACTTTGTACCCTGAAAATTTATTGTATTTGTTAATTTTGTCTAGTATTTTTTTGGTCAATTCTTTATAGTTTTCTATATATAGCATCATGTCACCTGCAAATAGTAACAGTTTCACTTCTTCTTTTCCAATTTGGATGCTTTTTATTTCTTTTTCTTACCTAATGGCTCTGGCTAAAACCTCTAATACCATATTGAATAAGAGTGGCAAGAGTGGGTATCCTTCTCTTATTCTTGTCTCAGAGAAATGACTTTCAGTTTTTCACTGTTGAGTATGATGTTAGCTGTGGATTTCTCATATACAGCCTTTCTTATGTTGAGCTACTTTCCTTCTATACTCATTTTATTGAGAGTTTTTACCATAAACGGATGTTGGATCTTGTTAAATGCTTTCTCCCTATCTATTCAGATGATCACACCATTTTTATTCTTCATTTTGTTAATGTGGTGTATCACATTGATTGATTTGAGGATGTCAAACCATCCCTGTATCCCTGAAATAAATCCCACTTGACCGTTGTGTATGATACGTTTAATGTATTGTTCTGTTTGATTTGCTAGTATTTTGTTGAGGATTTTTGCATCTATGTTCATCAAAGATATTGACCTCTAATTGTCCTTTTTTGTGTTGTCCTTGTTTGGTTTTGGTATCAGGGTAACGTTGGCCAGATGTGCAATATTTTTAATTCAGTTCAAAATATAATTTCCACTGTGATTACTAGTTAGTTTCATGTGTTATTTGGAGGTGCATTGCTTGGCTTCTAAACATTTGCTTATCTTTTGTTAGGTTAAAAAAATTTATTTCTAATTTATTATCGTGTTCTAAGTAAGTACGTATGTACGTATGATTTAAATACTTTGATATTTATTGAGACGAGTTTTATGGCTCAGAATATATTAAATTTTTATGTATATTCTTTTTGCATTTGAAAAGGATATACATTCTTAGTTATTAGAAACAGAGTTTTGTAGATTTAAATAAGGTCAAGTTTGTTATTCCTTTTGTTCAAATTTTATATATCTCTATTGATTCTGTATCTTTTTGTTTTAATAGTTACAAAGATGGAAGGTTTAAAATTTTCAACTCTGATTTTGGATTGATCTGCTTTTCCTTTTTGTTCTGTCAATTTTTTCTCTCTATATATATTTTGGTGCTATTAATTAATTGGAAAAAATTTAAAACTGTTATATATTTCTGTTGGGTTGATCCTTTATGATTATTACAAAAAATCATTCTTCCTCTTTAATAATAATTCCTTCTTTTTTCCTGAGGAAAATTCTCCCTCAACTAACATCTGTGCTAATTTTCTGCTATTTTTTAGTATGTGGGTCACCTGCAGAGCATGGCTGCTAACAGAGTGGTGTAGGTCCATGCCTGGGAACTGAACCCAGGCTGCTGAAGTGGAGTGAACTGAATTTAAGCACTAGGCCACTGGATATGGCCCAATAATGCTTCTTGATTGTTGAGAGAAATTTTCAGAAAATAGTTGCAAGTCATATATCTGATAAACATATCAGAATATATGAAGAACTTTCAAAACCCAAAAAATATACAAACAAATTACAAAGGACAAGAAATTTAAATATACATTCCCCTATTTAATTTTTATGGTAAAATATGCATAATATAAAGTTTACTATTTTAACTCTTTTTGAACGTGCAATTCAGTAACACTAAGTACTTTCGCATTGTTGTGTAACCATCACCACCACTATCCATCTCCAGAATTCTTCCATCAACCCAAACTGAAACTCTTTGAGCATTAAACCAATATCCTTTTTATTTTTAATGGATGTAATGATAAACATCTACTTTTGTAGTTTAAATCTAGGACTGTATAGCCGTGGCTATAGACTTATTTTGTCAAACTTGAATTATGATTAGATCTCCTTAAAACTAATTTCAACATCTTCACAATTGACTGAAATAGTTTTTATCATGCTTTCTAAATATGTGTAAACATAAAACAAGTGATAAAATAATTTGATTCTAACTATAAAGCCAAAAAATTATAAATTAAAATTAAAATAACTATAAAAGCAGCACAACTAAAATCAAACCACTAATGTAAACATAACATTTTTAATTCAAATAATTTTTACAAGTTTAATGTGATACTGATGATTATGACACAGATTATTTTGAGGATAATCCCAGATTACCAAGAAGTGGTATAAAGACTCCATTCTCAATTTTAACTACTATGAATGTGTGTGCCTCACTTGGCTTTGCTTTGAGCAATATTTCTCAAGCTTAGCAGCATATCAAACTAAAGCAGGGAACTTTCAAAAATACTAATGCTTGAACCTCAACCTTAAAGATTCTGTGTAATTGCTCTGGGATGTGGCCTGAGCATTGTAATGTCTTAAACCGCCACAGGTGAACTCAGTGTCAGTCAATGGTGTCCAGTCAAGGTTGGGAAGTGTGGGGTTATATGAATACATTGTTTATAAGTCAACTCTATTATTTTCTCGTTAGACTCTGGAGCTACTTGGAGCTAACAGTAGAGTAAACCAGATATAATGCAGAACTGAACATTTCATGGCAGTAATGGTTACACAAATAATCCAAAATGTGCTTACATTAATTACTTTTAACATTTTTCATCAAAAGGAAAACACAAGAAAAATTTTTTAAAGAGAAATTATTAATCTTCAAGAATATGTCTGAGGACAAATAAAGGTCTACAAATCCTCGTTTGAATAGTGTCTCATAATTACTTAGCCTTATGTAAAATAAATACAACCTACCTCATTGGTTCTCAACCATGGGTATGTACATTAAAATTTTCTAATAAGTTTTATTCTGTTTTGTTTTATTATTTTTTTATTGAAGGGTAATTGATATTGTTTTTAAACCTATCTCATGTCCCACTTGAGAGGAACACAATCCCTGGAAATAAGAATAAAGCATCCACGCCTTTATGAGCTTTCCAGATGAGTCTTGTGTGCAGGCAGTGTTGAGAATCATTGGAACAGACTATTAATTGCAAAATACAGAAGCCAAATTAGAAATTTTAAGAAAACTGTAAATGCAGTTTTTTCCTTTGTATAATTTTTAAATAACTTCTTTGTAAATAAGTTGTAAAGAAAATCTAATTGTTAGAGGCATAAGAAAATATTAATGCACTTTCATATTTAAGTGTTAATCTCATTTATTTTAAAATAAAAGAAACTAGAAGTTGATAGCTACATTTCACTTATCATTTACTGTCTTCTTAAGCCATTAGCATGGGGCAAAGTTGACTTGAACTCTTATTTAAAAGATTCTTTTTTTAAGGAGACAGAAATGGCAAAAAGATTGACAAATTATAAAAGACAAGAAGATTTCTATAAAGTTAAAATGTGGTGCAATGAAGTGGAAAGAAAATAACAATGTGCATTGTAAGGTTTGACTAAAATGATCTGCAAATTGCTTAGAAAGTTCAGAAAAAAGACTGGGATAATTTTAGTGACATTTTATTCAGTAGCCATTTCCTGCAGTATTCTTAGTAATAACTGCACATATTCTATAGATACATGAATGGCAAAGGATAATGTCAAAACCTCCATAAATATGTGATGAATTCTTGTTTAATTTTATGAAGGCTTTCAGCAAAATCACATTGAAAAATTTACCTGTTCTTGTTTGAAGTCTAAGACATCTGGCATCATATCTGAAATTTTTTGTATAAATGATTTTTTTTTTTTGCAGAAAACATTCTATATCTCTAATACTGAAGAGTTCTTTCCTTCAATGACACATTTATTACCTACTATGTGTCAGACCCTATGTTAAGAGCTGGGGAGTTGTATGGGTGGGTAAAATTTATTAACCTTTATGGTAGTTTGGGGGGAAATGGACAACACAGCCAGCAATTATAATTTAATGTGAGTACTATAAATACTATTGTTACTATTTATAATTATAGCAGCTAACAGCAAAGAGCACTTGCTATATACCAGACTCTGTTCTAAGCATTTTGTGTGTATTAATTCAGCTAATCACAGAACACAGGCTACTCCTGTAATGCAATGAGTGAATAGTTATCTAGCCTCTGTGACACCAGAGAAGACTTCCTGGAGAAGGTTGTGATTGAGCTGAATCTTAAAGCATAAATAAGGCCAAATCAACCAAAGATGTACTAGAGAGATAGTCTAACTAGAGAGAATAGCATTTGCAACTGTATGGATGCATGAGACAGCGCAACTTGTTCAAGGAACTACAAATAATTTCGTTTATTTGGAGCATTGGGTATGTGGAAGAGTGGTGGGAGGAAAGGATGGAAAAATTCAAGAATCATATCATGAGGAAGGTATATATCATTCTGATGAGGTTGGACTCTCTAGAAAGTGAAGGGGTGATATTGAATAATTTTAAGCATGGTATTAGCATAATCAGAATATAGTACTTGTACTTTCGAATGACTAGTGTGGTGGTCATTCCAGTTAGTGGAGAATGGATTAGGAAGGAAAATGTTGGAATCAGGGAGTTAAGAGACTATTACAATAGTCAAGGCAGGAAATAATAGCCTGGGCTTAAAAAATGGGGAGGGAATGGAGAAAGTTGATAAAGTTGATAGCTATAAATAGGTAAAATAGGTAGGAAACAGTAATCAATTTTGTGATGAAAGAATATGATAGTTAATTTTATGTGTCAGTTTGGCTAGGCTGAGGTACCCAGATATTTGGTCAAACATTATTCTAGATGTTTCTGTGAAGGCATTTTTTAGAGAGAATAACATTTAAATTAACAGACTTTGAGTAAAGCAGGTTATTCTCCGTAACGTGGGTGAACCTCATTCAATCAATTGAAGGCCTTAATAATATAAAGACTGATTTCCACAGAAGATGAGAGAACTCTGCCAGCAGAAGGCCTTTGGACTTGAGTTGCAAGCCGTCCCTGGGTCTCCAGCCTGCTGCACCCCCTGCAGACGTTGAACTTCCCAAGATGCCACAATCATGTGAGCCAATTCCTTAAAATAAATCTCTCTATATATTATAGACCTTGTTGGTTCTGTTTCTCTGGAGAACCTGACTAATACAGAGGGAAGGTGAACAGGAAGAGTCTAGGATTATTCCTTCATTGGATGGTTGGTGGAGCCATTCCCAGAGATTGGAAACACAGGAGTGATGACTTAGGAGGATATAAAGAGTGGAGTTCAGACATATTTAATATGAGGTGTCTTAATATGAAGGCAGATACAAATGGAGAGGATAAGTAGATACTTTTATGAGGCTGAAAATCAGGCAAGAAGTCTGGCTAGATATTTCACTCTATAGTTGAGAAAAAACATGTTCAGGAAAACAACAACAGCAATAACATAGACATAAAGCAAGAATAGAAGCCAGAGACAAGAGGACAAGGAGACTGACAAGAACCTTTTAGAGCAGAAAATAAAAAACTAGAACAGAGCGGTCTCACAGAAGTTAAGAGAAGAGAGAATCTTAAGAAAGGATGAGCCAAGTGCTATTGAACTATTTAATTTTGAAATTAGGAGAAAATCAGTGACCTTAGGATGCAGAGTCTTCTAGAGCTATAAACTTAAGATTATAAAAAGCCAAATAGCACTTATTACAATATTTTTAAGAAAAGCAAATCACATTTTTAGTCATCACATAACAATATTTGTAATGAAATTAAGAGAGAAAGTTTCATTTACCATACTTATATAGATTTTATCTGTGGAACAACTTTGAGGCTGAGAGAGTTCAGAAAACATGACAACCTTCCCCTTGGCAAGTGGCAGATCCAGAATTTGAACTTGGATGTCTGGTGCTCCATAATGGGGTCACAATATTTCACTGACTTCCAGCACTGTGAAAGAAAGACAAGAAGTCATATATAACAACAGCAGAGAAGGGGGAGAGGAAGTGACAGAGGGAAACAGACAATGTGAAAAATCTTAGACAAAAATCCTTTACTTGTTTATAAGAGAAGAAAAAATAGGAAGGTATTAGACTGGAGGAGAAACAGGTTTATAGTGGGCAACTTCTGAACAATAGGACCAAAGGATTCCGTAATGGTCAGTATTAGAGAACATGTCCAAATATTTTTCAAAATTTAACAACATAGAAAATGTACCAATCAATTGTTCTTTTAAAATATTATATAAATGATTTATTTGATACATTGGTTGATCTTTTACTTATTAATATTCAGAGCACACAGTGATAAATTGAAAATAAGATCTTAAGAGTGTGCAAACTTTGATATAAAAGGACTGTATGAGACAAAATAATTGGTGCCTAAAAATCTTCTAATTGCGTATTCCTAACAAAAAAATTGTGTGCTACTTATAAACCAAGATTACTCTACATGGCAAGGTTATCACTCAGAATGGAAGGAGAAATAAAGAGTTTCTCTTTTAAGAAAAATTTAGAGGAGTTTATCACTGAGAAACCAGTGTTAGAAAATGCTAAAGGGACTTATTTAAGTGGGAAAGAGAAGACTACAAATGACAATAAGAAAATTACCAAAAAAAGCAATAAAATCACTGGTAAATGCAAAGTACAGTAAAGGTATCAGATCAACCACCTATGAAGATAATATGAAGGTCAAAAGACAAAAGCACTAAAATTACCCATTTCCAGGATAAGCGGGTAACAGATACACACACAAAAAAAGGAGGTTAGATATGATATGAAAAACATAAAATGGGGGAGGAGGGGAGTAAAATAGCAGAGTTTTAAGCAAGAGGTCAAACTATAGAGACCACCAGCTTAATATAGATTGCTATATAGGTAGGTTATTCTACATGAACCTCAAAGTAATCACAAAACAGAAACCTACGATAAATACACAGAAATTAAGAGAAAGGAACCCAAACATAATACTAAAGAAAACCATCAAAGCACAAGGGAAGAGAGCAAGATAAGAAGAAAGGAAGAAAGAAGAACTACTAAATCACCCAGAAAAAAATTAACAAAATGGCAATAAGTACATTCTTATCAATAGCTACTTTGAACATCAATGGACTAAATGCTCCAATCAAAATGCATAGGGTGGCTGATAGGATAAAAAATAAACACCATGTATATGCTGCATACAAGAGATCCACTTCAGACCTAAAGACACTCACAAACTGAGGTGAAGATATAGAAAAAGATGCTCCATGCAAATGGCAAAGGAAAGAAAGCTGAGGAAGCAATACTTATATCAGAGAAAATAGACTTTAAACCAAAAACTGTAACAAGAGACAAAGAAGGGCACTACATAGTGATAAAGAGAACAACCCAACAAGAGGATATAGCAGGTTGTAAATATCTATGCACCCAACATAGGAGCAACTAAATACATAAAGCAATTATTAACAGACATAAAAGGAGAAATAGACAGTAAAGCAATAATAGTAGGGGACTTTAACACTCCACTTACAATGGATAGATCGTCCAAATAGAAGATCAATTAGGAAATATCAGCCTTAAACAACACATTAGACAAAATGGACATAGTGGATAGATACAGAACATTCTATCCAAAAACCACAGAATGCACATTCTTTTCAAATGCACTTGGAACATTCTCCAACTGATCACATATTAGGCCACAAAACAAGTCTCAATAAATTTAAGAAGACTGAAATAATACCAAGCATCTTTTCTGACCACAACATTATGAAACTAGAAATCAACTATAGGGAGAAAATCAGAAAACCCACAAATATGTGGAAATTAAACAAAATGCTGCTGAACAATTATTGGGTCAATGAAGAAATCAAAGGAGAAATTAAAAAGTAGCAAGAGAAAAATGAAAACGAAAATACAACATGCCATAATTTATGAGATACAGCAAAAGTGGTTCTAAGAGGGAAGTTTATAGCAATACAGGCCTACCTCAGCGAACAAGAAAAATCTCAACTAAACAACTGTGCACCTAAGGGAACTGGAAAAAGAAGAACAACAAAGCCCAAAATCAGTAGAAGGAAGGAAATGATAAAAACCAGAACAGAAATAAATGAAATAGAGACTAATAAACCAATAGAATAAAAATCAATGAAACCAAGAGCTGGTCCTTTGAAAAGACAAATGAAATTTACAAACCTTTAGCTATACTCACCAAGGAAAAAAGAGAGAAGGCTCAAATAAATAAAATCAGAAATGAAAGAAGAGAAATTACAATGGACACCTCAGAAATTCAAAAGATTGTAGGAGAACACTACAAAAAACTGTACTTCAACACATTAAATACTCCAGAAGAAGTGGAAAAATTTTTAGAATCATACAGTCTTCCAAAACTGAATGAAGAAGAAATAGAGAATTTTAATAGACCAATTACCAGTAACCAACAGTAATCAAGAACCTCCCCCAAAATAAAAGTCCAGGACCAGATGGCTTCCTGGTCAATTCTACCAAACATTCAAAGACTTAATACCTATCCTTTTCAGACTCTTCCAAAAAATTGAAGAGGAGGGGAGGCTTCCTAACTCATTCTCTGAAGCCAACGTTATCCTGATACCAAAACCAGACAAGGATAACACAAAAAAATAAAATTACAGGCCATTATCACTGATGAACATCAATGCAAAATCCTCCACAAAAGAATACTAGCAAATAGAATACAACAATATGTTAAAAAGATAATACACCATGATCAGGTGGGATTTATTCTAGGAATGCAGGGATGGTTAAACATTTGAAAATCAGTCAATGTGATACACCACACAAACAAAATGAAGAATAAAAATCGCATTCTCATCTCAATAGATGCAGAGAAAGCATTTGACAAGATACAGCATCCATTTATGATAAAAACTCTCAATAAAATGGATATATAAGGAAAGTATCTCAACATAATAAAGGCCATATATGACAAACCCACAGCTAATATCATTCTCAATGGAGAAAAACTGAAAGCTATCCCTCTAAGAACAGGAACCAGACAAGGATGTCCACTGTCACCACTCTTATTTAGCATAGTATTGGAAATCTTAGCCAGAGCAATCAGGCAAGAAAAAGAAATAAAAGGGATACAATTTGGAAAGGAAGAAGCAAAACTGTCACTATTTGTAGATGACATGATTTTATATATAGAAAACCCTAAAGAATCCACCAAAAAGCTTTTTGAAATAATAAATGAATACAGTAAATTTGCAGGATACAAAATCAACATACAAAAATCAGTTGTGTTTCTATACACTAAGAATAGGTAGCAGGAAGAGAAAATAAGAATATAATCCCATTACAACTGCAACAAAAAGGATAAAATACATAGGAATGAATTTAACAAAAGAGGTGAAAGATCTGTACACAGAAGACTATGAAACATTGTTGAAGGAAACTGAAGAAGAGACAAAGAAATGGAAAGATATTCCATGTTCTTGGATTGGAAGAATTGACATAGTTAAAATGTTCATACTTCCTAAAGCAATCTACAGATTCAATACAATCCCTATCAAGTTCCAACAACATTTTTCACGGAAATAGAACAAATAACCCTAAAATTTATGTGGAACAACAAAAGACCCCAAATAGCCAAAGGATTCCTGAGAAAAAGAACAAAGCTGGAGGTATCACACTCCCTGATTTCAAAATATACTGCAAAGCCATAGTAAGCAAAATAGCATGATACTGGCACAAAAACAGACACAGATCAATGGACCAGAATCGAGAACCCAAGAACAAATCTACACATCTATGGACAGCTAATTTTGAACAAGGGAGCCAAGAACATAGGAAAGTTTCTTCAATAAATGATGTTGGGAAAACTGGACAGCCACCAGCAAAAGAATGAAAGTAGACCATTATCTTATGCCATACACAAAAAAAATTAAAGACTTGAAAGTAAGAACTGAAACCATGAAACTTCTAGAAGAAAACATAGACAGTACTTCTTCGACCTCAGTCTTAGCAGCATATTTTCAAGTGCCACATCCAACCAGGCAAGTGAAACAATAGAAAAAATAAACAAATGGGACTGCATCAAACTGAACAGCTTCTGCACAGCAAAGGAAACTATCAAGAAAATGAAAAGATGGCTTAACAGTTGGGAAAAGGTATTTGTAATCCATATATCTGATAAAGGGTTAATATCTTAAATATATGAAGAACTCATATCTCAAAAACAAGAAAACTAACAATCCAATTAAAAAATGGGCAAAAGTTCTGAATAGACATTTCTCCAAAGAAGATGTGCACATGGCCAACAGGCACATAAAAAGATGTTCAACATCATTAGCTTTCAAGGAAATGCCAGTCAAAACTACAATGAGATATTACCTCCCTCTGGTCAGGATGCCTATAATTAACAAGTTAGGAAACTACAAGTGTTGGAGAGGATGTGGAGAGAAAAGTACTCTCCTTCACTGCTGGTGGGAGTACAAACTAGTTCAGCCACTATGGAAAACAGTATGGAGATTTCTCAAAAAATTAAGACTAGAAATACCATATGATCCAGAGATTCTGCTGCTGTTATCCAAAGAACGTGAAAACATGAATGTGTAAAGATATGTTTACCCCTATATTCATTGCGGCATTATTCACAATAGCCAAGACTTGGAAGCAACCTAGGTGCCCATCAATTGATGAATGGATAAAGAAGATGTGGTATATATACACAATGGAATACTACTCAGTCATAAAAAAAGATGAAGTCTGGCCATTTGTGACAACATGGATGGACCTTGAGGGTATTATGCTGAGAAAAATAAATTAGAGGAAGAAAGTCAAATACTATATGATCTCACTCATAAGTAGAAGACAAAAACAACAACAAACAATCACATAGAGACAGAGATTGGATTAGTGGTTACCAGAGGGGATGGGGGAAGGGAGGAGGGCAAAAGTGTGATAATGCACATGTGTGTGGTGATGGATTGTAATTAGTCTTTGGGTGGTGAACATGATGTAATCTAAACAGGAATCAAAATATAATGATGTACACCTGAAATTTATATATTGTTATAAACCAATGTTACTGCAATAAAATAAATAAATAAACAAACCACTTTGAAATTAAAAAAATGAATTATTTTGTAAAAGTATAGAATATCTTGATGCAAGTATTTTATTCATTATTCCTTTAAGAAACTTTCAGAATGTATGAGGGATGAGAACACAGAGTTTTTGGTCTGTATTTTCCCACTCCCTTCTCTGTATCATATACTCCCATTGTTTGTATGTACCAACATATTAACAACTGTGTGCCAACCCCAGTCCATTTTGTCAACATAATCACCTAGTGGTTATATGCATCATTTCCTTTTACTTTTAGAGAATTAGTATATTTTCCAATTTTAGAAAAATTTGTCCAAATCTTAGATCTTAACCTACTTATATGTAAACATAATTGAATGAATTTGTAAAGTCTCTTTTGCTACACAGGTTGCTTTTAATTATTTATCATTTTTATTATTTTACTTTACTAAATAAATGATATGTTATAGCTATTTTTAAGCCTAACTTCCATTAGTAATTTTAATTTGTGGCTATTACAGCATTCTTAGACCTTTCCATAATTGTTGAATGGTTAGTTAAGTAATCCAGAAAGGTGGGAGAGAAAACAGGAATGTGTGAACTTTAATTAAATTTTTTAAATGAATATTTTTTGTTACCTGGATGTTGTCCTATATAATTAAATATTTTAGCCAAAATTCAAAATATTTCTCAGTGCAAGTCTATTTTTCCCCAATTCTCATAAAGTCATTCCAATAATTTAGTCCTTCCAAGGAAACAAGTTGTATATCTCCTTTTGTGAAAGTCATTTAAATTGTGTGTGTATGTGTGTAATTTAAATTTTAAGTTATATAGATTTTATAACCTCTATATGAATAAGAACATATTTACAAATGAAAACTTTTCTCACTGTATATCTGTATTTAGCACATATTGCTTAAATTTGACAAAATTAAACTCTGAAGTACTTGTTTTGTAATTATACCTCAATCTGTGCACAGCATTTACTGATATACAAAAATTATAGGTTTCTAGGTTATGGGAGTGGATCATTGATTACACAAAACAAGATGGAAAATGAGTGGAAGTAATTTATTTTACAGGTAATTGTGAAGTACATTTTTCAACAAGTACTTTTTTCTTTAAAATTGCTATATAATGCGGTAGATTTAGTAATTTATTACTTTGTTTTGATAACAACCAACATTTTCAATATAAACACTTCAGAAAATCATCTTTATTGGAGTAAATAGATACTGCATTTTATTTCCAAACAGCTTTCTCTGCTTCAACAAGAAAGACAACAGGCATTGCACACCGTTTCCTAGCATTAAAAATTGTAAAGTAGGGGCTAGCCCAGTAGTGTAGTGGTTAAGTTGCATGCTCCACTTTGGTTGCCTGGGGTTCATAGGTTCGGATCCTGGGCAGGGACATACACACATTAAGACGTGCTGTGGTGGCATCCCACATCCAAAAAAATAGAGGCAGATGGGCACAGATGTTAGCTCAGGGACAATCTTCCTCACCAAAAATAATAATAATAATAATAAAGTAAAATTTCTCCTTTCAGGCTTATGTAGAAAACAAGGAGCTTTTCTTTTAATATGAGAATCCTATGCTTAGTTCTTTAGTTCTCAAATCACCAGATGTTTTATGACAAAGCTCTTCAGAGGTTCTTAGTTTTCTATCGATTTCCTCTTAGTATCTAAAACTCATGCTACCTGTATTTTTTCTCATGGAAATCCCAAATACCTGAATGTCTTCTTCTCTGAATATATTTCACAACCGTTTTTATGGTAAATCCAAATTTACTTTGCTTAATGTATTTATCTATCCATAAAAGTCTTCCAAGGATTTGGTTCTAAAAGTGGTCTTATTTTCTTCCTCACTGACTCAGATTTTAAGTGAATAGCGTATTACTCATGCCTTGAAGAGAATGCTCTTTACTTTTTCGTTAGAGGGAAAGAAATATTTCTCCGTTTCTAAATTCTTGATTTCAATTTAAGGCACTTTTTGGGGGGGAGTTTATACTAACCACTCCTTTCCATATGCTTCAGGGTTTCACAGAAAAGCCATAGCAACTGGGAGACTCCAATGTACACGCTGTCACCTGCCTAGTGGCTTAGAATTTTTAACAGGATTAATTTTAGAGGAATATTAATCTATTGAGCTTTAATAAATTTTTGACACACAATTTGATACTTGCAAATAAAATTTGAAATGACTGTAACTTTTAAAAAATCTTTATGGAATTTCACCTTTTGTGGGTTTTCAAAAAATTGTGCTTTTAAATTTAGGGAAATAAAATTTAATAAAACCACACCAGAAGGAGAAAACTTAATGCTATTATAATGCCTCTAGAGGGCAGTATTCAATTATTTGAGGCTATAACACAGAATTTTCTTGTGCAAGTCACTCAATAATTGAAGAGGTGACAGTGCAATTGGAAGAGAATAGTATTCGTTTTGTAATCTCATTCATGGATGCAAATGCCTGTGAAATCCAAGTCCTCACACTTGAATCAACAAGTGTTGTGGGGAGGTGGTTTTTTAACTCATCTTATCTGCTCTCTGGAGAAAGAGCTTGCTTTTTCCCATTAGAGTCTATGGCCGTTATTGGCACACTCAAAATATGGAAACATTAGAATGTGAAAATAAGGGCACTTGTTTTCCAATAAGGACTTTTTCCATGCAAGTCACTATAAGAACCATAGTTTGGGTCAGATCATAGTATTTTCAAGTATGTAGTTTGAATTATTGATTTAAGAAAATAAAAAAGATTTAAATAAATTAATAATTATTTTAATAGTCTTTTCCAAGTTGTATCAGAGGCAAGTATAGTTTTTATCTTATGAAGATTCTCTCTCTCTCTCTATATATATATATATACATGTACATTAAGACATATTTACTTACCTATTCAAGCTAATATTTACTGCCTGTTCAAAAATTTGCTGCATATATATACACAGATGTATAAATATGTAGAGAGAAAGAAAGAGAGAGGGAGAGAGAAAGAGAGCTCTAGAGATCTAGATATCTAGATATAGATATATACAATATTTCAGGTTATTTCTTAGTGCTCCTATGAACGAAAAAACAAGCAAATATAAAGGATAATGAAATCCTTACTGGCTGCTGTCACTTCACTTCAGCCTTTTTCACGCAGAAACCGTGCTCCATCCCTCAAGCACAGGAGATATTCCTGAGACCGCGGAGAATTGTTTGGTCTGCTCAAGTAGGGAACTATAATTTACAGTTTCTCATTTCAGGTCTTCTCTTTGTAGAGGTATCTTTCCAAAGTTATAAAGTCAATTTGATTTTTCTTGAATAATCATGTCACACCCTGAGGCGATGAAAGAAGATTCGAGGCCCCAGCTGCTTTCCCGTACTCAAAACTGGTTGAAAGCGGGAAGGTTTGTTCTTCTTGTTGTTGATATGAAAGGTAGGCTCGGCATGACTGCTTTCCTTGTTCTTTGGGCATTCTCTTTGAGAGTGTAGAATATATTTTCTTTTATAGAATATGCTCCCAAACCGAATACAGAATCTGAAGGATGGTTTTGCATTTCTTCCAATATTTTTTGTGAAGGAAATATTAAACATGCCCTTTAAATTTGTCGAAGTCATGCTTAATTTAAAATTAAGTACATAAGGAAATGTAGATTTGGGTTAAAAAAACTTATTTAAGATAATGTATATAGCTCATATATCTTAGTAATCTGTATTTGTACAGTATTGTGAATATTTTACGAAATCGTTACAGTATCTATGTGAAAGGTACAAAGTATTATTCCTGCTTTAAAAGTGGGAGCTCTAAAAATAGAGTCAAAAGTGACTTCTATAAGGTTATACATAGATCAGCATTGGCATAGGGAAGAAAAAAGTTTTCTGATTCCTGCCTAAAATTTCTTATTACAAAGAAATCCTTTCTACATCAGAAAACATACATCTTCTGAAAGTAAAGAGGAAACAGCCCATTTGCTTCCAACTTTCTCGAAGCATCAGGACCTCCTCAGAGGCAGATTTCTAGTCTGTCCTCCAGCACCACACAGCTGTCCTCTACTCCCATGTTGGCCAGCGGTGCAGATGCGTGAACTACAAATGTTGTTCCTCCTCTTAAGTCCAAAAGAATAGTGAACTGTTAGTTTTGCCTCAGAATAATCTATGCATGTACTGTGGACACACAAGACTGATAAACAAACTTATGGCTCTTCTGCTATTTCTAGTACACATGAACATTACAGGAATGTCCCTGAATTGGAACATACGTTCAAATCTCTCACCAGCTCTCATGGCATAGAGGATAACATAATGCACATTGGTTCAAGCAAGAGACATTCACATCTAGTAGGAATGACCCTGGCCTCTTAAGTGGTTCTGCTCATTGCACAACCCCGTGCACAGTCTACTTTGTGAAACCCTTAGAGGTAGCATGGCTCGTGGAATGCACTGAGTTCAAGCAATAACTCCAAGCTTTGAGTTAGCAGGCCAAAATCATTATACTCATTTACTGAACCATTTCTCAAGTTCCAGGTTATATCTTCTTACTCTAATACATCCCACCTTCTGCTACTGCTGCTCCTTAAATTGTGTCCAAACTAGACATCCAAACCCTCCTACAAACTTGCCCAATTTGACTTACCTATTGAAGTAAATTTCCTTCTACCCTACAATGTTTACACTCTACACAAACCAGATCATGTATATGCCCAAAACTTTCATCACGCTTTATTCATCTCAACTCACACTTTCTGTCCCCTCGGTATCAATGGCCTCTTGACCGTCAGTACTTGGATGCCCCACAGACGAGAAAAACTCACCTTATCCAGAGTATAATTCATCATCTCCACACACGAACATTTTTCTTCCTGTGCTTCCAGTCCAAGGGAAGAGTACCACAATCCACTAGGTTGCTCAAACCTGAAACTGCCACTTCCCTCATCCATAACTTCTTATTATTTCTGGAGTCCTAAATATTTCTTGAATCCATATACTTTTATCCTCTTTCTTAGTGTACACCACCATCATCTCTTGTGTAGATTACTCCAGCATTCCTCATGATGTAACCAAAGTGGTTAAAACAATCATTTCTTCACTTAAAATTCTTAAATGACTCCCTTTAGCTTTCAGGATAAGTCCAGATCCTTAACATGGCCTATATAAGATGCTGTATTATCTGCACTTTGCTTATGGATCCAACCACAATCCAGGCTCTAGCAAGACTGGCACCATTGTTGAAAAATTATATTATTTATTAATATTTTACAGGAAAAAAATTGTCACCATGATTTTTAAGTGAGAGGGAAATTAATGGTTCTGAAATGTGGTAATCAAGTATGCTCAGTTTGTCAAACACACTTGCCTTATCTTATGTTTCCACACATTTGGTCAGACTTGTGTCCATGTGGATCGCTTATCTTGAGCACACCCTCACTCCAAGACACCCTGCTGGCAAACTGTTACTCAAACATTATATTTAGCTTAGAAATCAATTCTTATAGGATGGTTCGCTTATAAGATAGGAACCTAGGGTCCTACCTGTGTGTGCTCCTAGCGTCCTACATTTCCTTCCCCACATTATGATATCATGATTTTCTGCTTTCTTAACACTAGTCACTAGACTCTAAGCTCCATCAGGGCAGGGACTGTGTCTCACTTTTTCACTATTGTGTCCCCAGTTCTGGGCACAATGCTTGGAGCCATTAGGTACTCAATTAACATTACATAAGTGACTGACTGTAACAAATATGGCTTATTGTTCTAAGCTTTATGTTATACCGTTTCCTTATTGAGAAAGCCCACGCTTCTGTTCATATTTCTCGTATTAAATATTTTTATACTTTGAAACAATCTCAGATGTATAGAAAAGTTGCAAGAAGAATATTTTTTTTCTAAATTATCTGAGGCTAAGTTGCCAACTTGATGCCTCATGACTCCTAATGCTTTAATATGTATTTTCTAAAACCAAGGACAGTCTCCTACATAAGCACAAGGCAACCTTAGAAATCATGAAATAGCGATACATTTCTACTATCTGATTTTCCAACTACTTTCAGTTTTTTCTCAATGTACCAGTGTGTCCTGACCCACATATGGAAATGATAGTTCTGACAGCAGGAAGGAACACAGGTATCTATTAACATCTTTGGGCAGCTGAATTAACTGACCCTGGAGCTGCCTTAACTCACGACTTTTTCTGATGTTCATGATCATTTCTATGTTGTTTGAGCTACTTTGAATTGGATTTTTTGTTACTTGCAAATAAAGGCAGCCTAATTGTTAAGTGATATTTATACAGTTGTGTGCTATTATTTCATGAATGTTGGTTTTCTATTTTCCTTCAAAATTTAAATTCCTGAAAATATAAGGATCATAATTCAGAATCATTTTACATATTTCCCGGCATCAGGCAAAGTATTTGGCACATAATTATTATTTAATAAATATCTATTCATTAATCATATGCTTCCTAACTTTGTTAGAAGTATTCATCTTTGTCTTTAAATTTAAAAGGCAACTATTTTATGTACTTCCATTATTATTAAAGAATTACTAAGAAACAAGGTTATCCAACCATGTCATTTTAAGAGCAGAAATTTGTTTCTTAGATGGCCTTATTGCAAATTTTCTTTTCTTTTCTTTTCCTTTATTATAAGAGCATAGAAGCTTTATATTTGAAAAAGACCATACAGATGATCTAGTTCAACTCCCTTTGAGAGACTTAGATTTCATGACCCAGTAATGAATGACAGGTCTGATAGACTTTCGTCAATCTATAGTTTGCCTTTCAAAACAGTCCTATATACATTCGTCTGAAATATTTGCAGCACATATAGGCTTGACTACATCATACTTTTGACTTATTCTTTGGATCAAGCACAAAACATTGTCTGAGAAATATCTACATCTATTTACCATTTTGACTCATCTTTCAACATTTTTTGCTTCCATTACTATTCTACAATCCCCCGTATTGTAATGCATTATCTAGAAAAGTCTCTTACCTTCCTCCCACATGCAGTCATGTTGCTCCCACCATAGAGTCTGTTGTCTATGAAATATCAGAGGCAGAATTGTGTAGTTCTTAAGAGCATGTACTCTGGAGCCACACTGCCTGGGTTAGAAACCTTGCCTCTGCACTTGCTAGCTGTGGGAACTTGTTTCCTCATATGCAAGGCAAGGAGAAGAGTAGTACTGGCTCTCTAGGATGTTTGTAAGGATTAAGCTATTTAAAACGTGTAAAGCTGAAGCGACATCATAACAAGTTTATATATTATTTATATTATAATGACTGGTACAAATTGTCAATTTACAAACAAAACAAAAGAACATTCTTAAAATATTATGTCTAAAGAAAGCTGCGCATGATTTCAGAACAATCTATACTCTGATATGCTGTGCTCTGTTCTAACAAATCTGCACTGTTTTTAATCCATGTTTGTCATTTGTAAATTCTCTGTAATTTCTTAAGACATTTTAAAACAAAATGCATCCATTTTTGTATTCAATATATTTCCAAAATCCTTAAAGGCCAGCTGCCTTTGAGTCACAAAAAACAAAGTCAGTAGTAAGGATGCTATATCTTTACACTTTTAAATGTCTAGTGACCTTCACGATAAAGTACTAAAAAGAATTCTAGAAAAAAATATAGACAACATATAGTGGTTGATAGAAGATGGCATAAATCTACTTTTTACTGATTTTCTTAAAGTTATGTTTAATTTCATGACTGGCTCCAGTGTGCAGCTGCTTCTTAAAGGTTCCTTCAGGCAGCCCTCATGTAGGGGTACATAACTAGGAGCAGTTGATATGGAATGAATAGTTGAACAAAGAAGAACTGGTCATGGGATCAAACTGAAAATAAAGAATAAGGTTACAGCTTTGGTAGGATTAAAACATGAAATAATGATAATGTCAGGAATAACGTTTTACAGTTTCCAAACTGCTTCGCGTACACGATTACTGCTGATGTGTCGCAGGGACGAATTTCCTAATCACTCAGTGCCTACCCTGGGTTTGTGCCCTTTTGGACTATTGAAAGGACAAATTTGTTTCTTTTCCAGTATTTTAGTTTTACTTCTCCTTACTTCAAATGTACACTTATGCATGCACTTAAAAATACTTTTATGTTATCTTTTGTATCATACAATTCTGAATAACTGCAAGAAAGTCTCTCCATCTATATACTCTCCATACAGAAATTCCATATCCCTTCCTGAGACCCCTGGGTGTGTGAGCGAGTGTTGGTGAGTGGTCTGGAGCTGGGGGCTGCTACAAAGCGTCTGTCTTTATCACCTGCTGAGCTAGTCTGGTGAGTTAAGAAGTAGGGTGGCAGGGACAGCGATAAGCGATAGAAGGAAGAAGAGCATACATTTCTTGCTCACATTTTTCTCCAATAGGCAACTCAATCCTTTTGTGTTAACAAGCTCTTGTGGGAATATAAGTAACCATCCGGAAGGCCGGAACTATGGATCATTCATTTTTTATCCTTTGTCTAAATCATGTCAACAGCTAGCAGAGACTAGGGATGATGTTATATATGAAAGGGAGGGGAAAAAAGCCTGGTATGTAGGAACAGCAGAGAAAAAGAGGAAAAGGAAAGGTGAACTGTTGCCAGGGCTGGTTGGCACCAATTACTAGAAGCACTGTTCGCTTATAGATTCCTTGCTAACTCCTTCTTTGTCATCTTTCTTTCACTTGGGCTTTTGAGAAGACACCTCTGGTAACTGTGAAGATCCTTCTTTATTTAACATCAGGCTTTCACTGGATGCATGTTGGGGAAGGGGTGTTTCTCCAGGTGGTCAGGGAGTAGCTCCCATCTGTTTCTCAACTATCTTTTCCTTCAAATGAAACTCAGATTGACCCTGATAGGTGTATATGGCAGAGCGACAGAAAGATAGGAGGCAAGATTTGTCTCATCCTTTAATTCATTCTATGGTACCGAAAAGGTGAGTAGGGGTCATAGAGTTAGGCCTTCTACATGCAATGTCTCCCCTTCAGATCCTTATCAGTGTTTCTCAAATCTCCGTGCTCTGCTTTGCATCTACACACCATACACACACACACACACACACCATTCTTCTCTAAGACCATTTCTAATCTCTAATTTTGCCAGTGCCTCCTTGCATTAGAAATACGCCTGTGTATCTTGTGATCACCAATGTGATAGGCTTAAGTCACATGCTTTTTCTCCTCTTTTTTGTGAACTCTCATTCTGTCAGAGGTAAGATACAGAGTGGACAGTCTAGCAGCAGCTGTGGCAAATTCTGCAAGAAGTACTTAAAAGCCAGAACACTTACCATAGTAGTCAGCATAGTCTGGTCTCATGAAGAAAGTGCATACCTTCTATCAATGTGACTTGGACCCTACTCTTTGAAAATAACAACTCAATGTTATTTCACAGTGGAGTATTTTACTAATTTCTAAGCCGGTTTATTAAAAGTAGGCTTCCATATAGGCTGAGAACTTTGAGCCATTGAGAATAGGTGGTATCAGCAGCTTCAAATAGAATCTTACTCCCAACTTTATCTCCCAAGAAAAATGAATCACTTTCAGTTCATCCCATTAAACATGGTGGGAAAGGGGCACTCTAGCTTTCTCAAAACATAATCTGAAGGCTGACTTAATCTCTTCATGTTAACTTTCCTGATAATTTGAAAGATTTTGTGTCATATATAAGAATGACAAGAACTTAGTTGATGTTCAAAATATATATATTGAATTGAAAAGAGATAAGATTGGCAATTTTTACTTTATTAATTGTCTCCAGTATTTGTCAAATAAGGCTCTTCAACCATTCAGCAAGTGACTATGGAAGGCCTACTATGTGCCAGACCCTGTTTTAGAGTACTGTTTCTAATCTTTTCCTCCTTTCTCTGCAAAATTTATGTGCATAACAGAACCTTAGTTACATCTCATCACATGTGATGATTTTCAAAAGAATCCGAGGGAGAAATGATCTCTTAGACAACTTGTGTTGGAATGGCTAGTAGCAGAGAGCCCTGTGCAGGTGGAGAAGCTCTTGACCCCATTCCCATACTTCGCTCTGACATCCCAGGTGTTCTTGACCCTGCACCTTCCCTTCTTAAATGTCAGTAGCTAGGAGAAGAACATACCCTACTTGAATTTGACTAACATGTAGTATAATATATTTTATAATTGACTGTAATTTTTATAATCATAAGGTTTCAATTCCTTTTAATGCAACTTTATGTTTAAAGGAGCTTACAATTTTCTCTATGAGGTACCTTTTTTCTTTTAATCTTGAAATTCTATTGTGCATAAATAGACACTTTAAAATGGAAAGAAAAGAAAAATCTCTTTTCTGTTCTTTTACATTATGTTTGTTAAAAGGCTTTTCTGTCATCTTATCTTATGACAATATACTCAAAATTAAATTATTTCTCAAAGTACATTGGTGGAACATTTGGGAAACAGATACCACAATTTCAAAAATTACATGTCTTCTTTATTCATTTTTCTCAACACAACTGGAGTAGAAAGTGATTGTGCCATTAAAATCCTCCCTGGATAGTAGATTCATGGAAGATATGAATAGATGCAGACAGTATAGACCTGTGCTCTGAGATGCAATTGTGTTTTCACTTATTTTTAAAAAAATATTTTATATATTCAAATATTAAGAAGTAATGCAAAAATCAATATGGCGCAAAAAGTAAAAGGTAACAGATATGCATATCAAACCATCATTAAAAATGAAAAAATAAATGCTTTTGTAGTAAGACCAAGATGGCCTTAGCATTCCTCTCAGCTTAAGTAAACTTTAGACAGGCTTCCTCCTGACTCTAGGCTCCTGACCTCCCTTTTCTTAGATCATTTACTTTAGGAAATTTGTAATTATAAGTTCTTTCTCTGCCCCTTTGAGATGTAAATCTTTCAAAAATCTTCTTGCCAGCTTTACAATCCAGGAATATCTTTCTCAAAGTCCAGGGAACCACCCCTTTGAGTATCTCATCAAGGGGGAAAACACCTCTATTTCCCAGTCTCTGTGGAGGGTAGGAGCCTAACTTCTGTGGGACACTTTGCTCTGAGTTGTAAAACTACCTCTTGTCAGGAAGATATAAGAAAGTTTAATTTTCCTTTGAGTAAGGCCAATTAGCAAACACAGGGGACCTTTGATTCCCCCAACCTAGCTCTTAAACACTCTTCATCTCTTTTTTTCAGTGGAATTGAGCTCAGACTGAGTTCTAGCCTCTTTCCCCTATTGGAATAATCTTCAATTAAGTCTTCTTTGCCTGTTTAACTTTGTCTGGTGCAATTTTTGCTTTGACAAATGTGTTATATGATAGTTTATGCTACAAATGAGGTAAGTGATTCATAAATATATACAATATTCTACTAAGTAAAATAACATTTTGTTTCTTAGATACTATTAATGAGTCATGTACTACACTGCTTCTGTAGCAATTATGCTTTATGTAATGAGTTCAAATTAAAAGAATTCTCTATCTAAATTTATCATAAATATATCATTTTGTGATTTGTGGGGGTACATGGGTTTGTGTTTGTTCTTTTAGATACATCTGTTTGTCTGCAGAGAAAACACAAAAGACATCTCCTATTCATTTAGCGCATCAATCAATAAGGCGAGAGATGTTGTATTTGAACTTTAAATTTCTCATGCAGAGAATCCAATAAATTCTTCCACAGATTCCCTTTGGCATCTGAGTAAATTTCTAGCGCCCTTTAAATTTTTATGGCTGTTTCTCCTCCTCTCTTATCCCAGAGGCAATGTTTCACTACTTTCACAATATCGCTATGCCTTTACTTGCTGACGCCTTCCCCTAATGTAGAATTAACACATAGCTTCTAGACCCTGCTGGTTTTCCCTCGACTGTGTCTTTCTGACCCCTCCTCTTTTTTTTTTTAAACACTCTGTCATTGTCCTTAGTGCATAAACCATAAGAAATTCTTAGTATTCTGAACTATTAACCTAAAAACATCCAAATCTAAGTTGCCATGTGCATTTATATCTATGTATATATATTTATGTTCATATTAATATTTACATGCATAGACGCATTAAATTTTGTGCAGGGTTACATAAGAAAACAATAACAAAATGGACCTTTATATTAGGAGGGGTTCTGGTTTAGAATTAAACCTTAAAGATTTAGAGCTTATTATATAAGAAGCTTATACGTCACTAATTTTGTTTTCTCAAATTTGATGAGCAAGAAAAATGTTGGATATTTTTCATTAGTTTTAATTCTTTAAAAAGCTATGTGTTGTGAATATTCCTGAAAAATATCAAGGTCAAGCAACAACAAAGAATAGGAAAAAATTATATTCAGTTGAACATATTCATTTGACAATTCATAACAAATAAAGTGAATATTAATCCAGTAGATATATATTTATATGTACTATATCATCACATAAAACTTGAACCAATGAAGCAGGAATAGTCTTTTAAGTGTAAGATATAGAAGCTGGTTGAATTCATGTAAATTGGGTTGGAGTGCACCTTATCAGTTCTTCAGTTTTAATAATGATTATGGATCACCCATCATTGATTTTGTCATGGTGGTGGGTAGCGATGTTGAAGGAAATTGAAATGATTACATTGACGTATCGTCACTTACTATACTGGCCTCATATTGATGTGATGCCTATAGAGTGTTAGTGATTTATGCACAGTATCAGTGAATTCTCAGCTCCAGCAAAGTTAACTGTTGTAAAGTATTGTCCAAAATCTCTTTTATGCTGTAAGGTAGTAGTTTCTTTAGCTTCTTAAGAAAATAATCTGCATTATTTATGAATTGATTTTAATTTCAAATGATGAGATTGCTAACAATGCACTTCTTTTATCTGTGATGACACATGTCCTGATGAATATAGATGTTCATTGATAGGTAGCACCTCCAATGTGCAAAATTTTACTGTGAAATTATGTGAATTTGAATGCTACTTCTGTTTATGTTGGATTAAGTTCATATTTCTAAATTCAGCAGCCTCTTCCCTCTCTTTCTTGGTTCATTTTCAACTGTCAAAAGTCACAGCTTTCCTAAAAGCATTATAAATAACATAAAACAAATGTAAATGAATGAGAAATAAGGATGACAAATTCCCAAGATTTTTGGGGGGTGGAAAGGGAGGTGTATGAAAATGCACTCTTTGTTTTATCCACAATTAAACTCTCTATCATTCTTATAGATTCAGGAAATTATAAAGCAGCAATAAATCTTACAAAGTTTCTTTTAGTCTTAGGCTTTCACTGATCTTTCCCTATCTTAAAAAAAAGAAAAGTGTACCCCACCCCATTTTTACCCTCTGCATCACAGAAAATGTATGTCAAATGTAGATAGAACAATCTGTAGCTTATTTTTTTCTTTATATATATGTCAAAATATATTAGCTGCATTACATTGATTTAGGATCAAATATACCTCTATGTAGAAGAATTTAACATTAACTTTACAATTTATATAGAAATGGAGATGAGATAAAATATACAGAGTTTCTTTTATTTGATAATCATTCAGGAATATTTGCACTTGAATCATATATGATGTCAGTGTATCTCTGACAACACAGGCCCCCCAAAACTTAATTCAGTAACTTAATTCAATTTATGTGAATAAAGTTGAATAAATACGTTTGTTATAAAAACAGAAAACAATTTTTTTATGTTTAAAACTTCAATGTGAATGTTTGAAATACCATTCATTTTTTTTCAAATGTTCTTCACACTAAAATTTAACATATTTAAATCTCTTGTGTTCCTTGAAGTAAAGGATGTGCTTGATGAGAGTTAGGACATGTTGGCATTAGAATTATTAAAATGTGCTATTCCTGGAGATTTAAAAAAAATCAAAGAAATGCATAACATTAATGCCAACTGAGGTAACCAAGATATATTTTTTTATTGTTTTTAAACTAAACTGAAACTATCCGTAGGTAAAAAATAGCAAGCACAACTAAAATTAAAGAGTGATGTTATGTAATCAGAGGCCACTTTATGATTTTTATTAATATTCAGCCTCTACAATTACTATTTTCTTTTATCGTCATCTACATTTCAAAACTCACCAAGCACTGTAAAAAGTCTCTGTGGCTGCCTGACAAACCACTCCAAAACTCAATGATTTAAAACAAACAGCATTGTATTTGCTCGCAGTTGTGTTCCACAATATCAGGATCTTCAGCTGGGATCACACTAAACACTGAGGCAGAGGTGAACAACCGGAATGCGGCAATAGGTGTGGGTCATTGGCTGTGAATTCTGGCTTCACTTCTGGGTTCTTTTCCATGTAGCCACTCCATATGTTCAGCATGGGTTACTTCAAAGAATGGTGCTTTCAGGGTTCCAAGAATACATGTCAAGGAGCAACTTCCAATGTGCAAGTGATTCAACACGTCCCTGCTTGCTTCATGCTTACTAATGTCCCATTGGCCAAAGCAAGTCATGTGACTAAACCCAGTCTCAATGTGGCAGGAGAGCTACTCCTCTAAGTGTCTACCACAGCACTATTGTTCAGGATATGAGAATTCCTACCAACTGGAAATCAAATCTGAATGTAAGCTTCCTAGTTTCTTTTCTTATTTTTGTTGTAGCTTCTTTCCATTTACAAATTGAACCCATGGAGAAAATCACGAGAAACTAAATTTTATACTAAAAGATGGTTGTGAATCTTAAGTTACAATCTTCTCAGTAGTTTTAAATTAAGAATTGAAATGGAAAACAAAGTAGGATTGTGGACTGAGGATTGGAGTGATAGATATAATCCATTTTTTACAGAAACAGAAATAAGACTAGCACGTTACATGAAGATATCAATCTGAAAATATCAATGACAGCTTGCACGTGTTAAAGTAGTAATAATGGGTACTATACCATTTTCATTTATCATCTTGTGCTTGATAGAAACTTTTCAGGTCTTTTCCTCTCTACAGTTTAAAGAAAATTCTTACACATTAGTTTTTCATTGTTCACATCATAAACACACTGAGTAGCTTTTTAAATCTCTACTGTATCTGTGCCTTCCAACAAATACATAATGTTTTTGTGTTTTATGGCTCCAGTTTGTTGATTCTCACCTCCCATGTCTGAAAGTGGTCTATAAGATATAGGGTAAATTGGCTGCTTAAGCACAAAAACTGTTTGCATCACTTTATATGACCTCCTCAGTATCCCTGAGTCAGTATTTCACAATTTGCCTCCACTGTAGCTTGGGTTACATGTTCTTAGCATTCTCACTCAAAATAACTTCCTGCCAACGCACTTGTCATCAGCTCTCTTACTTCAATCCATTCTTTTACTCATCCGATATGGGTTTCTGATCTGAATCTCCTTTCTTTTTCTTTCTTTATCCTTTCAAAGATTCTATTGTACGAATCTCTATTTCTAGACAACCCACTTAGCTTCCTTTAGAGGTTTCCAACATCCAGTTTCTTTTTTCAAAATGATGTTCAATAGAAGTGAGTGGAACTGATATTCTAGCAGTTGCAAAAAAAATATATAGAAATAAATTTGCATATATTTAAACTCACATAATAGGCACTAAAATTGGAGAGGGATTACATTACATGTAAAAGTGCTTTTCAGATTGTAAAGTGCTATACAAATTTAAGGCATTATGAATAATAATGGTGATGTTGATGGTGATCATGAAATTAGTAGCCTTTGCTAAAGACTAGTTCAGCCATGAGGAGTTGTTCGGTCAATTTAATATTCACTGTAGAATACCTTCCAAATCATTGAACTGTCCGCATTATAATAGCAGCCATTTCAGGAAGATTTTTCACATGGGTTCATTTACATATCGGAGTCTTTTTGAATGTTCACATTCAATGCTCATCTGTGTAAGGTGAAAGTTATAAACTTGGAATCCCTATTGTCATGTGGAGTAATTAGCAGATAATTTGATAATTGACTAGGTCTGCTATTTTTAATAGATTCTCTTTAAGTCTAAATGCTTGGTTTATTTTAAAACTCATCCTACAATAAAATATGGGGATTATATGTATGCTATTGTGCACAAAATGCAAAATCGATGGTAAACCTTGCGTACTGAGCGGACATCATTGTAAACTAGTTATTGATGTGCTAAAAGTCATTTACACCTGCCACGGAAGATAGATTGTGACACCATTAATTTAACTGGCAGTGGGTATACTAACATAGCTGCCATGTAAACCGGGAGTCTGCCATCTGTAAAATTTTATGCATATTTTGTGCAGATAGTTATACTATATTTTGACAACCCCAAATCAGCTTTAATCTGTCAATTTCAAAGTTTGTCACCAGAAAGTTCATCTGAAGGAGGATGTCTGTTCAATTCAAGTTAAATGCAAAATGATTATAGTAGATAACACTTGCAAAATGCATCATTTCTTGGAAAAATAAAGTTGTTTAACATGGTTATTATGTACTTTCAAGGCATAATACAGTGTTTTAAAAAGCACATCTTAAAACGCTAATATACAGTAGTATAATGAAGGATATATTTACTCATGGAAGGCATATGGCAATAGCAGTAAAAGTAAAGATGCTTTTCTCTGCAATAATTCTACATACACGTAACAATATGTAAGGGGATAAATAATGGTGTAGTGCTGAATTTTCATTTCTGGCTCAATTTGAGGCAAGTTTGACACTCTATTCCAAAATGAAAATTTTTCTGTGGTGTCCACAGGTTTTTCTTCTTAGCATTTAAAGCCCGTTGGCTTTAGTAAAGGGTAGGTCCCTTGGAAGAGAATCAGGGCCGTCTTTCTGCAGTACCCTCTCTCAAGCATTCCATCTGCAGCATTAAACAGCAGCTGAAGATGATTAAGCTAAAAAAGGACCTGCCTTTTTGTCTCAAAGAAATTACAGTAAGAAGTGGGAGAAGAAAGATGTCCCAGGACAACTCTATATCTGACACATGATCACCCATGATTTTGTTTTTTTCTAATCTTGATCTATTTTACTTAGATGTTATCTGCTGCGTTAACTGAAACAGCAAAAGGAAAATGATAGCTCCTAAAAATTTTTTGAAAGGAACTGATGAACAACACTGTTCGTCAAAAATTCTTATGAGGTATAATCATATGAAGTACGTGCAGGGTGCCTATATTTAGCTCAATGTTAGGACCTATGAAAACACACACATTCCAGGTCAGGTACACAAGGAGGGCTGTGCACCTTTTTTATTTGTTATGGTTTTAAATGATTGAAAAAGATTATCCTAATCTTTCTCACTATTTTATGAACATTTTGGATCCATTTTAATGGAAGTTTCGTTTTGTCCAATACCCTTTGCTATAATTGTGTAACCGTTGAAGAGCATTTTAATTAAAAAAAAGTGGATTTCATTGGGTGGAAGGTAAGTGGGCCTGTGCCTTTTGTTACCTACTGACAGATTTTACTTTTCTACAGAAACATGCCTGCATATTAACCTGCACACACAGTGTACTAAATACATATTCAATTTTTTCTTTTTTCTCTGTATTTGGAAACTCTTATAATTGCAAATAATGTTCCTATTTATAGACCTAACATTGTTACAGAGAATCACGTATACAGATTGTACACAGAGCGCCTATTTGTTTTCTTTTTAAATTCTAAGTGAAACAGGTTTCAGCAACATCAAGAGTTTCCGTGACATATCCTCCAAGACAGGAGCTTACCTTCATTGGCGCCATCTTCATATCTTACTATTTTGCAGTTGAGTTTTTATTGCACCATTTAGAAATAATTTATTTATCCAAGATCACCAATAACCTCTCAATTGATACATGAAGTACCAGTTCTCCTGTTTTTCCTCTCTGCAAGTTTGAAAATGCTGATCAACCCCTCCTTGAAGCCTCCGCTTCCTTAGTCTGATTATCCCCTCTTCTATTTTCCCTTCATAGTCCTTAACTAATTATCTGATTCCTGAATATAGTCTTCATGATTAAATTATCACCCTTTTCTCTTCTTTTTTTTTAATTATTTCTAACCAAATCTTGTAAACTCTAATGGAATAAATCATTTCAAATCTCTCCCTAGCCCACCTTACCAATGTTAATTGCTTTTTCCAAATCTGTCCTGGACATTATTCAATCAGCCAATATTTATTCCTGGTGGCTACATATGCCACACCAGTCTTAATTCTGGAGACACAAACATGAGGAAAACCAACAGGCTCATTGCCATCATGATGCCTCAATTCCTGCAGGAAAATCAAAATTCAGATAATTGCACAAATCAATGTAAAACTAAGTCTGTGATAAAGATTATGAGTGGGAATGCTGTAAGAGAACGTAATAAGATGTGACCAAGGGAAATCTGCTCTTGGAAGTGGTACTTAAACTGAGATGTAAAGACTGATAGACATCTACTAGATGAGGAGGAGAGATATAAGTGTTCCAGACAATGGAAAAAGTGGGTTTTATGTCCATTTCAGCATTATTCACAACGGCCAAAACTTGGAAACAACCTAAGTGCCCATCAACGGATGAATGGATAAGGAAAATGTGGTATATATATGTACACACAAAATGGAACTACTTGGCCATAAAAAAAAGATGAAATCGTGCCATTTGCAACAACATGGATAGACCTTGAGGGTATTATGCTACATGAATAAGTCAGACAGAGAAAGCCAAATACCGTATGATTTCACTCAAGTGGAAGATAAAAAAGATAAACAAAACAAAACAACAACAAACAAACACACAGTTATAGAGATTAGATTGGTGGTTACTAGAGGGGAAGGGGGGAGGGAGGGTGAAAGGAGTAAAAGGGCACATATGTATGGTGACAGATGGTAATTAGCCTTTGGGTGGTGAACATGATGTAGTCTACACAAGAAATTGAAATATAACAATGCACATCTGAAATTTATACAATGTTATAAACCAATGTGACCTCAATTAAAAAGAAATAAGACCATTTGTGGGAATGTCCTCATTTGTTTGTATCTGAAAAACACCAGCATGGCTGCAACACATGTGAGATGAACCTAGTCAGGAGAGGTCAGATCTTATTGGACTTTGCAAACTGCGACAAAGAATTTTTATCCTAAGAGCAAATTTTCAAGCAGTCTGAGGGGTGGTGTGATATGACAGACAGAGGTGGGTTTTGAAAACGTAACACTAAGCGCAAACTGGAGAGAAGACTTGAGGGAAACCAGAGAGCTGGAGGAGAACAGTGAAGAAACTGCTGAGGTGATCGAGGTGAAGGATCATGGCGGCTTAGTCTGCTGCATGATGGTACCAAAGAGGAAACTTGATGGATGATTCCAAAGATATTTAGGGGTAAAATCATGAGGACTTGGTGATGGATTGATATGGAAAGGGCAATGAGAGAGAGCAAAAGACGGTTCGATGATGAAATCTTGACTTCTAAATAGGTTTGCCAGATAAAATACAGTACATCTGGTTAAATATGAATTTCAGATAGACAATAAATACGCTTTTAGTATAAGTATGTCTCATGCAATATTTGTGACATATGTATACTAAGAAATTATTTGTTGGGGCCGGCCCTGTGGTGGAGTGGTTAGGTTCATGCGTTCTGCTGCGGCAGCCCAGGGTTGGGATCCGGGTGCGGACATGGCACGGCTCATTAGGCCATGTTGAGGCAGCATCCCATGTGCCACAACTAGAAGGACTGACAACTAAATATACAACTATGTCCTGGAGGGATTTGGGGAGAAAAAAAAAGCAGAAAAAAAAAAGAAGATTGGCAACAGTTGTTAGCTCAGGTGCCAATCTTTAAAAAAAAAAAAAAAGAAAAGAAATTGTTGTTTATCTGAAATTCAAATTTGTTTCCTAAATCTGGCAAATCTGTTGTCATCTCTGAATTGGCAAACAATTCTCTGGGGAGAGAACCAGGAGAAGAATATGAGTGAGGTTTTGTTCATGTTGAGTTATCTTTAACACTAGGACACCTGAGAAAAACATCAAAATGTACTTAGATCTGGAGCTGAGAAGAAAGGTCTGGGATGAAGATATTTCTGTACAGTTTCTCCAGAAATATCTCAAATTTCACATGTTCTAAACAAAAATCATCTTTTTCCTCATCAAATCATTCCTTTCTCTTAATTTCATCACTTTTGTTAGCGATGCTACCCTTATCCCAAAGAAACAGAAATGAAAGTTAATAATTACTATTAGTTTTTCTATCTTGCTCTATTGATTCACTCAGTTACCAAGCCTTACTTCTATATCAGCCCAATATCTCTCAATATAAATGTCTCTCAATATCTATTATCTATTTTTGGTAATCTTATTAGTTCGAACTCTTATTGTTTTTAAAAAATATTATTGTAAAAAAATCAGTTTCTAGTCTACGTTGCTTCTAGAATACTCTATCCAACTATAGCATCAGTCTATGAGCTTGTAGTGACTTCATATTTCCTATAAAATAAAGGTAACTACGATCTTATTTTTTTTCATGAAATGACTGAAGTAATTTTCTTGAACCTGAGCTTAGAGAACAAAATAGATATTTAAATAAATGCAAATATTTATGGCTAAATGAAATTTATTTTTACATGTAGTGGAAATAAGCAGTTGAAAACATAGGGGAAATAGTTTAATTATGTACTTTCCAAATAACAATGTTTTAAGAATGGAAGAGTAAAGGGGTGAGATAGACAAAAGTGTCAGGAACCAACCCAACCCATTATCATGTTGACCTGTTAAGCATGAACCTGAAGACACAGAAAATGAGTACTATGAGACTATGAGACTATGAGTAAGGTATTCTTTAGGCATGCTCTAAAGAATAGAAAAGAAGTGGACAAGAGTACTTTTAAAATAGTATGGAGACCACTAAGATAATAGAATACTAAGACAAATGAATAAATTATTCTTATAGAAAATGCAATTGTAGATAATTTGAAGGAGGTTACTTGCTAGGAAACAAATTTTCAAGAAAAATACAAACCCTGATGAAGACTGTCTCTTGACTCCATATTGTACCTGACCAGTGATATATTTCCCAGATATATAACTGGGATGACATGTCCCAGTTAGTTTTGCAGTTATGAGTTAAGCCATTCAATTCTTGTAGATGTTTTTCAAAGCAGGGAAGGGCAGGGATGAAAAGATGGAAAGGAAATAAGTTGACTCTGAGCTTGGGATTGCCTTTGTGGGCACTTCATCAAAACACAACAGTCTCTATTCCCACAACATTGTCTGAACCTTTCTTAACATTATTTCATCTTTCCTGACATGTATCAAACCTTAATGTCAAACTCACCTTTAAAAAAGTCTCTGCTGTCATTCCCTTTATTCAGGTTTCCCTCTCCAACCTCTTGGGGTTCCGTATCTGGAATGCTGTCCTTTCCCATCTCGATTGGCTGAATTCTTGATTTACCCCTTCTCTCCCACAAGCTGTGGTCCTCTAAGGGGCCAGAGTAACAGAGACTTAGATCCTTTGACCATAAAGACCAAAATGCGGATGAACTTCAACATTCAATCAAGTATGGTCCAAATGCAAGTTAGAATCAGAGAGGAAAGTTGAATAGTGATCTAAGTCCTGTTATTATAATTTCCAATCTCATTCCAATTCTCCCAAGTGCTAAGATCCTAAGAATTTGCAAAGACAACGGAAGAGGAGGAAGGTGGCTGACATGTATCTTTGTCCTTTAAAGTTCATAATACCAAGACCAAGTCAGATGCCTCTGGGCCTTGTTTAATGTTGAGAATCCAAAAAGGTGCAGGTATTTTATTCCAATGAGGATTGTCTTAGCTCTCCCTCTATCACCAGGGGCTGTAAGCATCCCTTCACAAAACTGCCTCCAGACATATACAGAAAAAATCTAACGTGATTATGCTGGATCAAAAGGAATAATAGGAAAATATTACACAATGTGTGGACACAGTGTTAGGCTTTGAGATATTAAGTGTTGTGGCTGATTCAGAAGAAAATGATTCAAAATAAAGGAGGAAAGTAGGCAGAAGTCAGACCATGAAGAACCTTCTCAGCTATATTTAAAATATAGATTTATACCTTAAAATTAATTTTTAAAATTTGCTTAATAATAAGCGGCTGTCACATTTCATGTTTGTTGCAGACTATCTCTATCATACCATTTCAACAACAAACATTTGTTGAGTGCCTGCTACGTGCAAGTCATTGAAGTACTTCCTCCTCTGAAAATTCTTTGATCTCTCAAACTAGATTTGAGCTCTGCTTCTTCCAAGTCCTTATAGCTTTTTATCTTTAGATTTGAATCGCTTATTGGGTAATATATTTTAAATATAAATATGCCATGTTAACTTCTGGCCCTCTGTCAAAAATTTACAACAGATAGAAAGTCAACTTTTTTTCTTTATTGTTGACACTTTTGCATAATTCTTGCTTTTGCAGTTTAAATTCTTCCTAGGGCAATGTTGTTTGTACTAGGAATCCATTTTTGGGTTCAATATTATTGAAGTTTGTCACAACTGAGAAGTAGGTCTAATTAGGAGATTGCAATGACCCTAAACCTTTGTTATCCTCCGTATCTGAAATCATGAAAGGGATCTGACACAGTATTAAATCCTCAAATTTGAAACTTCTGGAGTCCTTTCCAGAAACCCTACTATTGCTTAACTCTTCATTTCCTAAGCTTTCCCCAAGAACAGAACAAAGATATTTGAGATGAGTGACCATGAGAAGATAGTATTACTAGGCATGTTATCACCTTGTCATATCAGTGTTTAGTTACTCTTACGAAATTAATTTTTTTTGCCTACCAATGTAGGCAGGAAGTTCAGAGAATTCATGATAATGAATATGGAGATGAAAAGATCGACACTGAAGAATCATTATGGAGTTAAGCAACCTTGCACCCTGTCCAATTAACTTTAGCACTAGTGTTTGAGCTAACAACTGAAAGACAAAAACTTTCATCACTGAGGAAGGAAAAGTTTTTCTAGAAATAATTGATATATCATCTAATTATTTTTGAAATGTGTATTAGTAAACCAGAGTTATCTCAATTCACTAGATTCCACAGACTGCAAATCATGCTTCCTAAGTAGTCTGTTATGGCAATGAATATAATTTTTCACCATTCTCCAAAATTAAATTAAAGAAGAAAAATGAAGACTCCAGATTACTGTTTCTCAGAGCTTGGTCCATGGACAATTTGCATCAGAATCATGTGTGCTTCATTCACTCATTCAATCATCAGTAATTTTTTCACTCATTCATTCATGAACTTTTTATTAGTATTTATGGTGTGCCAACTACTGTTTCACGTCCTGGGCTGCAGTGATACGTAAGAAAGTCTCTTCTCTTGCTATTAGAGATGAGCAGTATTAGGAAGGAAATTATCCAGGGCCCCATCACAGACCTACCAAATACAAACATGTGGTGATCGGGCCATGTGAACTTCTTTTTGGAGGGGGTGGTGAGGAAGACTGGCCCTGAGCTAACATTTGTGCCAATCTTCCTCTACTTTGTATGTAGGATGCCACCACTGCATGGCTTGATGAGTGGTGTGAAGGTCCATGCCTGAGGTTTGAACCTGTGAACGCCAGGACCCTGAAGCTGAACGTGTGAACTTAACCACTACGCCACCGGGCCGGTCCACCATCTGAACTTTTGCCCTAAATTTATAGGGAATTTATTTATCGGGAGAAAACCTGTCTATAGTTAATCATTTCCGTGTTCAGTATAACTTGAGATACAACTTTAAAAAAAGTGTATATTTTTTCACCATCTGTTTCCCAGAAACTGCATGGTTGAAATAAATGAAGAGTTCTCTGTATTTATTTACAGGTACACACACAGACAAAGCTCCAATTTTCTCACTAACTGGAGAGACTGAAGACTTGAACTAGAAGCTTGTCCAAAACATTTCTATTTGGCCAGGAAGATTTGTGTTAGGACGTCGTGAACTCTTTAGTGGACTGATTCAAGCCTATCTAATTTTTCTGATTCCCACATTTGATTGCTCCTTTCATCCTATTCTTATCCCTCTAACATCTTTAAAAAATATGTATCTAATCATGTATCGGATATAATCTGTTGTTTTATCTGCTTCATCGACAGCATTAGTATTTTCCAGATTGTAAATTTCGGCCCAGTGTTAGTATTTTCTTCTGGTGATCCTGTACTTCTCTTTTGGCCATTTTTAACTATAATTTAAGCCCTGACTTCTTCCAGGTTTTCTAACTGGATTCTTCTTCCCTCATAGCTTCTCTAATCTTTCTTTCATTGTGCCATTTTTGGGTGGGAAGGGGATCAATATCTTAACTACAGTTTTTTTATAAATGTCTCACCTGCTTATGTTGGAAGGTCTAGGCCCACACATCCAATAAAGTTAGCAAAGTCACTGGCCCAGAGATAAAGTGAGACTAATTTGCTTTGGCAGCCAACATACCCCATGAGATTTGGGAGCCCAGCCAACCTGAACTTGGAAGAAATGATGAAGCTGTCGACTGCCCGTGACTCTTTTCGTTCTGATTCAGTGCAAGAAGGGTGACGTGGGACGAAGTGGTACCAAATAGATTCCAGGAGATTTCATCTCCTGAGAATTGCATCATGGACCAGGTCACAATGAAGACAAGAAATAATGCAGCATAAGGAAATGCATCTCTGGCAGAAAACATTTTAGGGTATTAAATATATGTTAATTGTACAGTGATATTTCTGCAACTTCAGGTGAGAGAAAGCTACAAATACTTTTCTAAGTATAATTGCAATGGCTTCATTTAATTGCATTTCATGACCTAATAGTCTTGTGATTTTACTGAAGCACATTTAAAAGAAAAGAGTTGAGATTTCAACTATTTGGTTGGATGCTTTCAGTTGAATTTGTTTTTTCCTGTGAATTATCACAAGATAGCTCTCCAAGGAGCATATCCAGGATTTTCTTAATTAACTTCAGAGTAGGTATGAGCTGCTAGCAATTTCTCGGTGTCAGGATCACACACAGTGATTTTCGTTGCATCATTTTATACATGGAAATTCCCATAGAAAAGTTAATCATGTGGCAATTAAAAGAAACCTGAATCCTGAGCTTCAATGTGTACAAGCAAATAGGCAAGTAGGACAAAAATGAACAAGATACTAATGTACAAATAATCATAAACCCACAGAGTTTTGATAACTTCTTCATTGAATTAGGCGTCTTTTATTCAAGTAGTATATGTATACTATACATGACTTATGTATAGCTCTGTAAAGTGCTATGGGCCCAGCTTTCAGGTTTTTAATTATTAAATTTTGAGACATTTTAGAATTTTGTAAGAATTACTAGACTGTATCTACTGGGATGCTATTTTAATGATACTTGGAAAATTATTTGTATTTTGAAAGCTTTTATGATAAATGAAATCTTCAGTATATTACACAAGGTATCATAGTTTGACATTTAGGTCTTCCTTTGAAGCCAAGACAAGACAATGAAATACTTAGAGTCTTAGTCGTAATTTCTCCCCCGATTTATTTCTGTCATCCTGCTGCTTGGCAGCTGCAAACCTAGCTCTTACCTCAAGGCAGGCAGGCAAGCAAGCGTCTCTGTCCTGAACTAATGGCCATGCAGCTCCTTGGATTAATTGGCAAGTCAATGGTGCAGCCTGCATGCTGTTTCCCCAGGAGAACTGGTCCTTCACATCAGCAACTTTTTGAATTCAGTTTGGCCTTAGGTTTGCTCCCGATCTTAACCCTGTCTAGGCCACTTGTATTCCAATGGACGGCCATATTAAGCATACAGCTCTTATGGTATAGGGATGTATCTTTCAAAAAGACTTGAGAAAAGTGGGAAAGAACACAGATTGATTATAAAATAAGTAAAACATCTTTGAAAGAAGGATGTCTGTTTTTTAAAATCAAATTTTGTTTTGACCATTTATGCACAGAAAGAGCTTTTAGGGAATCTTTTTTTTGTTTTTTCCTGAGGAAGATTAGCCCTGAGCTAACATCTGCTGCCAATCCTCCTCTTTTTTGCTGAGGAAGGCTGGCCCTCAGCTAACATCCATGCCCATCTTCCTCTACTTTATGCGTGGGACGCCTGCCACAGCATGGCTTGACAAGCAATGTATAGGTCCACACCCAGGATCCAAACCGGTGAACCCCGGGCTGCAGAAGTGAAACGTGTGAACTTAACCACTGCACCACTGGGCCTGCCCCAAGGGAATTTTAAGACAAATCATTTTTGATGAGCTTTGCTGAATAGTTTTCCTTGAAATTACTATCTGAATTCTTAATTCCCTTATACTTATTCACTCGTAGGCAGAATAGATCGAAAATTTAAACTTTTAGCTCTGATTTGAGCACAAACTTTCTGAATGACCTTGGAAATATAAGAGGAAGATGTTTTCCTCTGTGTAAAATTAACAATTTGGATAAGATAAGGTCTTCTCCAATTCTAAAATTCTGGATATATTTTTAAAATTCATCCAGTGATTCTAAATTTATTCTCTAGAGATAGAAAACGAACCTCAAATATTTCTAATTAGAGTTCCTGCTTAACGAAAATAATTTCATCTGAGCTCAGGTGTTCTGCTTTATTTTTTATTTAATCACTATGAGAATTGAATTTTTATAAGTAAATTTACTAACAATTGATGCTGCTAAAAATTATTTTCTTCAAATGATCCAATGCTCCTGACCAGCACTGTCAATCAGAAATAAAGATTTGGCCACATAATATTTTAAATTTTCTAGTAGTCATGTTTAAAAACTAAAAGGGCACAGGTAAAATTAATTTTAATAGTATATTTTAAGTCAGTATATCCAAAATGTTATCATTACAATATGTAGTCTATATCTTAAAATTTATTAATGATATATTTTACATTTTTTTCTTGTGTACTTTACACTTTCAAAAAATCTCAAATCAGGCACTAAATTTTTTTCCAGTTTTATTGGGAAATAATTGACATATATCACCGTATACACCGTATAAATGTAAGGTGTACAGCATATGGTTGGATTCACATATATTGTGAAATGATTTCCCCATCCATCATCTCATATAGATACAGTAAAAAGAAAAAAATCTCTCCTTAGGATCTTCTGTCTTGACAATTTTCCTGTATATCATACAGCAGCGGTATCTATAGTCATCAGACTATAGTATATAGTGTATTACGTACTTAGTACTTATTTGTCTTATAACTGAAATTTTGTGCCTTTCAACCATCTTCCTCCAATTTCCCTTTTTCCCATCCCCCTGCCTCTGGTAACCACAAATATGAACTCTTTTTCTACGACTTTGGTGTGGTTTTCTTTGCTTTTATTTTTTATTAGATTCTGTGTATAAGTGAGATCATACAGTATTTGTCTTTCTCTGACTTATTTCACTTAGCACAATGCTTTCAAGGTCCACCCATGTTGTCACATATGGTAGGATTTCCTCATTGTTATGGCTGAATAACATTCCATTGCATATATATGCCATAACTTCTTTATCCATTTACCCATCTGTGGGCACTTAGGTTGTTTCCAGGTCATGACTATTTAAATAATGCTGCTGAGAACGTGGGGGTACAGGTATCTTTTTGACTTAGTGTCTTTGTTTCCTTTGATATATTTTCTGAAGTGGAAAAGCTGGATCATATGATAGTTTTGTTTTTAATTTTTTGAGGACCCTCCATAGTGTTTTCCACAGTGGCTGCACCAATTTACGATCCCACCAACAGTGCACAAGTGTTCCTCTTCTCTGCATTCATGCCACCATTTGTTACCTCATCTTTTTGATGATGGCCATGCTAACAGGTGTGAGATGATGTCTTATTGTGGTTGTAATTTGCATCCCTTAATGACGAGTGATGTTGAGCAGCCTATCATGTACCTGTTAGCCACTCATATAACATCTTCAGAAAAATGTCTATTCAGGTAGTTTGCCCATTTTTTTCCTTCTTCTTCTCCCCAAAGTCCCCCAGCACATAGTTGCATATTCTAGTTGTGAGTGCCTCTGCCTGTGCTATGTGGGACGCCACCTCAGCATGGCCTCATGAGTGGTGCCATGTCCACGCCTGGGATCTGAACTGACGAAACCCCGGGTCGCTGAAGCGGAGCGCGCGAACTCAACCACTCAGCCCCGAGGCCGGCCTAGTTTGCCCATTTTTGAATTGGATTATTTGGGATTTTTTGCTAATGAGTTGTATGAATTCTTTATATACTTTGGATATTAACCTTTAATCAGGTATAAGCTTTGCCAATATTTTTTCCCATTTTGTAGATTGCCTTTTCATTTTTTTGATGGTTTCTTTTGCTGAGGCACTGATTTTTATCAGAAATACTTAATCTATATTTTAATTTCATAAAATTTACAACTAGAAAAGTAGATTCTCACTTACAAATTGTTCCACATGTGCTTAAAGGGTTTTTAATTAATTTTGAATTTTAATTTAATTTAAATTTTAAAATCGAGTTCCTTAGTGGCACTAGCCACATTTCAACTGCTCAGTAATTACAGGTGGCAGGTGGTATTATATTGCATAGTGCATGTCTAAATGTAGATTCGCTTCTTACTGGAGATCAAACTTGAAATTTTGGAGTCTTCTTAATTAACAACAACAAAATATTCTAAAGAGATTTTTCTGTTAAATTCATGAAGTTCAATCAAACGTTAAGATAAATAGTTTTTGGGTCTGGCCCAGTGGTGTAGCAGTTAAGTTCGCCTGCTCCACTTTGGGGGCCCAAGGTTCACCAGTTCGGATCCTGGGAGTAGACCAATGCACGGCTTGTCAAGCCTTCCTGTGGCAGGCATCCCACATATAAAGAAGAGGAAGATGGTCTCAGATGTTAGCTCAGGGCCAATCTTCCTCAGCAAAAAAGAGGAGGAGTAGCAGTGGATGTTAGCTCAGGGCTAATCTTCCTCAAAAAAAAAAAAACATAAATAGTTTTGCCTGAACTTTACTTTTTAACTCCAGCTCTTTTCTACAAATACCTATTGCCTGCATGGAAAATAATTATTATGACTCTAGGCTCCTTATTTTTGGGGTAATCCCGAAGATCCAGCCCCTTCTTTTAAGTAAAATTCTAAAGCAAGAGGTAGTCATTGCATAATAGTTTTCTACTTTTGCTGAGATCTTATAACTTTGCATGGTAAACTGTCTCAAAGTAGAGAGAAAACCTTGTCCAAATCTGAACATTTAAATACACTAGAGCATCCATTTCTTAGGTACCTATACCACAAATGATCTTTTTTAAAGCTTGTGAGTGAAAATCATTGAAGAAGAGGAAAGATTTTCTTTAACTTCGAATATGACATTTAACAAAGGAAAAAGTCTTTTTGTTCATTGTGAAAAAGGCAGCAAGACATCAAATGTTAGAGCTGAAAGATGATTAAAGGCCACGTAGTCTAAATTGCACACTTCACAAATAAGGGAGCTGAACGCCAGAGAGGCAAAGTGACTTGTCAAGATCACCAGCTATTTTACAGCAGATCCTGGACTGGAACCCACATATTTTTCTGATTCCCTATTTAGTACTTTTCTCAAAATTTATGCAATCCCATGTGTATAAGACTACAAAATTGTTATATACTTAATTCCAAAAATCTGCTGGGCAAGTACATAGAACAACAGAAAGCTTTATTTCTGGTTCTTGTACACTAAAAAGCAGCCTTAAATTTTAGCAATAATAATGTTGTTCAGTTTATACTTTAATCCTCTCCAATCCTGCAGAAGTGCTTAGGACCTTATACAGAGGTAGACAATATGCAAAAACACCTTCATAAAATTTACTGTAAAATGTTTAAAAACAGAAAAAATATTGCAAACAATGTTCTTTTAAAAAATGTAGAAGATGAGAATCAAAGTATTTAAAAGAGTATAAACACCTTTTGATTATAGAGTAGCTTGTTTTAACTATTTATATGAAATAACAAAATAAAAATGTATCAGTTTATATTACTAGACACATCATATTTTACCTACAAATTGCAACCTACCTAAAAATGCTGTCATGCTTTTAAAATGTGTCTAAAGGTAACACCAGGATCCCAGCAAAGCAAAATTCTGAAATTCATAAAAATGTCAGAGTTTTTAGACTATCCTGCTAATTGATAATAAATTGACCCCACATATATTTCAAGTTTGTAAAGAATACTTATTTCAGAACAACCCAAACTAATATAATTTTTTAAAGTTAATTGAAAATTACTACCTGAAATGTGGATAATTATGGAAGCTGAATGATGAGTACATGACAGTTTATTTACTTATTTTCTCTAATTTTATATATATTATTTTAATATTTTCCTAATAAAAATGTAAAAAAAAGATAAGAACAAGAGATGCCTAATTCTCAGGATGATGGAATGGTAGTACTCAAAATCTTTGTAGAGATATTGTTTAAAAAAATCAATATTAAAAAAAGGTTCTAAGTATTTGGCAAACTCATATGTTAAGAATATCTTAGAATATTATTGGATTTGTGGTTTTAAGAGAAATCTCAGAAATGGGAAGAACCAGGATAGATCTATGACCCAAAGAGCAGGAGCTCCTGGGCCTTCACCATAGTGTCCCGTCTGACATTAATGCAATTCAATCCTACATTTTTCAGGGTCTTTAATTCATAATTCAAATTCTTGAGAAAAACAATTGACCCTTCACTTGACTCAGCCAATGGACCAGCTTATTCTAGGTCAATTGCCCATTTCTGGTCCAATCAGTCAAGGCCTGAAGAATGAAGTGGTCATATAATGTATGGGACTGTCTTGTTCTGGGCAGGAGACATAAGTTCTTTCTGAAAGGACAGGGGTGGGAAGGAAATTACGGATGTATCAATACTATTTTTTTCCCAATAGTTTTCTACCATCTTCCATGTTTCTCCTGGCCTCACTGTGCCTGCTTTTCCACCAAAAGCTATATAGTCTATGAGTAAATTTATTCCAGAATTTTCGCGAAAGTCACCCAATTCTTGTCTGGTACTTATTCTTGATTGGGGCTTGCATTTTATCAGCATATATCTATCATCTTGGTTTTATTTTTGTATTGTGCTGACATATTGCAGTCTCTATTTCTCCGGGCCACTCCGACTTGGAAAGGTCAAAAAAATCTGTAACAAAGTAGCATTTCAGTTGGCAGCAAATGTTTAGTGACATAAAAATTTTAGAGCACTAGGGGAGAATACGTATGATTTTTCTGGGCTTCCTTTTAATATTCCCAGGATGGCTAATGTTACTCCAAGCCTCATCTTCACATGATTGAGTTCAAAGACAGGAAACTGGCAATAGCTTCCCAACAGACTCACCCTTACATCTCACTGGCCAGAGCAAGGTCATAATCCCACATATGAGATCAACAGATCTCTGTTCACTTTCCAGTCAACGTTGAAGTTTGATTAGAAAGTAAGAAGGAGGAAATAGCTTTGGTGTAGACATGAAATGATATCTGTTACCCCTTTTCATTGCAATGTGGATACTAGAATTTGGATGGAATTGATTTTACCCCAGTGGGCCTCGAGTGGTGAAATCCAATGCCCCATTCGCCTCTTTCCATCGTGATTAGTTCAGTAACCTAGGCTTAAGCCAACTGGCACGTGGTATTTAGCGCTTTCAGGGCTGGTGTGATGAACACTAAGCTGACAGCTTTTGGTGGATCTTCTAGAGTAGAGAACCTCTCTCTTCTCCTGGAAAGTGCCTTATACAGAGGACTTCTTTCACCATGTTGTCTCAATAAGGAAACAAAACTTAGGATGAATCTGACTCTACAGAAGTCTAAGCAGAGAGAAAAAATACATTAGGTTCCAGGTTGACATTGTTGAGCAGCCAAATCAAGCTAACTTTGAAGGCCACCAATTAGATGAGCCAGTCAAGTCCCTTTTGTGCTGAAGCTAGTATGTTTTAGGATTTCTAGTAATTGTTAGTCCTAAATAATAAAGCAGTGTTTTGATTTGTTATTAGTGCTTAGTGAAGAAGGATTTTATGAAAAAGAAATTTGTGTTTATGAAAGAAAAATGCTCCAGCAAATCTATTGTAAAGATTTTTTAAGTTCACCCTTTTATTAAGAAGGAGAACATTTTTTAAATTATTGGTGATGAATTATTATTATATCTTTTTCAGTGCATGTTAGTCATTCAATATTAAAGCAAACCTTTGCTTTAGGATTTTTCAGAGTTGAAAATGTGTGAGTATTTTCTTGTTAGTAATTTTGTGCTGGTATTTTTATAAGTTTTTTTTTTTACTATGTATACAGTATAAACATGTTGGTTTGACATACAACCAAAAATTTTAAAAGTTTCTTTCTGTGAAGTTTATAGATACAAGGAATGTGATTTAAGCATAGTACATACTGAATATTTAACTTAAACTTGCCTCATGTAAATATGAAAACAATGTAATTGGAATTCAGTCCCTTCATGTAATAAAATTCCCAGTAATCCATTCCCAGAAATGTTGCAGGAGGTTAGGAATGCCTTCCATGACCTGTACTGTCACTGGAGGCCAGTGGCTTGGGCTTTCCTTCTCACCTTCACTGTTGATGCTGCAGCTGCCCTGTTATCTTCAACCTGCTTTGAGAGCACCAACCTTGCTCTGCTGGGTTACGCCCAGCGGCCCAGGGCCACTTCTCCCTCTCAAGCAAGGACTTCTTTTTTTGGATTGTGCAACTTTTACGTAAAGGGATTGTTCCATAATTATTCATTAATAAATAACCTTGAGCTGTTCCTAAGCACCAGTCCATTTGTTATGTTGACCTGTAAATCCTGACGCCTTGTGCCCAGTGCCACAGAAACTCATTTTTCTGGTTAGTTTATTTGAGCTTAAGATACAACTCATAAAATTTGTGCCTAGGTAAATTCACTCTCCTGGGTGGAACTATATGAGAGAATTCTGGTTGGTTCGCTTTCCTAAAGAGCCTCAGATCCAGAGTAGGTGGTACTTGGCTCGGCGATGATGCAATCTCTTACCCTCTATCTCTGGCCTTCTAGTGACTGCTGATCTGCTTACAACTTGCCTTTGGGAGGTTGACTAGGCCTATGAACTACATCTCAGCACTTTGAGAAACCAGAATCTAAGGCTTAGGAAGTTTTGTAATATGGACTTTTTAATTGTTTTTATATAAATTCGTGTATTATCATTAGGAATGTTTAATGCTCCTGTACGTAGTCTCTTGTGTCTAAGTAACCAGGAGAAAAGCAAATGAGTTTTTTTCACATAAAGTCATAAACTCTTTTTATCTATATCATTGTTTTCAAGTGTGTTTTACCTACATAAGAGAAATTATATGTGAGTGTTTATATACAAATGTGTTTAATTGAGTTAGTGTCCTTACTTTTAATATTTTCTTAAAATGTAATGGGCAGACATATGTGAAGACTACATTTAATGAACTAGTACCACCCTGCTGGGCCCTAACCATCAGTACATGCCTGTACTATGCCAGTTTTCATTTCCAGTTTATTTCAATTAAGTGTCTGTAATGTAATTACATGGCACAGGAAGGATCTGTTGATGTTGTGAATTTGATTTTTAATAAGCTTACTCTAAACTATAATGTGCCTTTATAACTTTGAAAATTCCTGCTAGGTAATTATCTTTCTATCAACTGTTAGGAAAAGTCTCGTTTACACAATTATTGGGAAGAATTTCCTTTAAGGTCGGTTACAGTGGTGAAGGTACTAGAATCACTTCTTGGTTTATCAACTGCAGACTCTTACTTAATGGATCTGGGACTTTTGGCTAAAGATAATTCCAAAATATCATACATGGAGGAGTTTTCATTTAGAGTAACAACTCCTGATTATTTTTATTTTTAAACTTGCATTTTCTTAATTTTTTCTCCTACCATCTCTAATTTTGACCCACATTTTCTTTGCCGTTTTCTCAAGTGTATAGGATTTCTATTGGGAAATGAGGTTTTAAGTGATGACAGCCCTTAATATTCAAGTTGCTAATGCATACTTGGGTTTATGGTTTCACGACATCATTCCCCTCCAACAGTCGCAGGGCAGGTGGCCCTGTGCAAGGAGTTTAGTGAGTTTCACTCTTCACTTGATATTTCTTTCGTTAATATTCTTCTAACATTGGGGAGGGAAGTGTAAAAGTTAGTGGCATGTGTTGTTGAATAGAAACACCATAAGAATAATTTTTATATTACTTGTAATATTCAGTATTATCTAAGTGTATGCATTTATTAAGAATACATACAATACTTCCTTATTTTATTTATCATTATTGATATATTCTTACGAGAAGACTTTTAAATTAGAGGCATGTTTGCAAAAAATGCCAATTAAGTCAAACAATGACCACTACATTGGACATCTTTTTTTCTTTTCTTTTTTTTTGTGTGAGGAAAATTGGCCCTGAGCTAACATCTGTTGCCAATCTTCCTCCTTTTGCTTGAGTAAGATTGTTGCTGAGCTAACATCTGTGGCAGTCTTCCTCCACTTTATGCTGCCACAGCATGGCTTGATGAGCTGTGTCAGGTCCTTGCCCAGGATCTGAACCTGTGAACCCTGGGCCACCGTCAATTTTTTTCCTAGTTTCCTTAATTTTAAGAAGGTAATTCTCAAAATATAAACAGTACTCAAAAGAGAAGGGTGGCATTTAGATAGCTATACATGCTAATATCAAATACCGTACGAATGAAAAATCAAATTATGAAGATTGTATATGTTCATTCAAAAGTGAGCTTGCCTTATCATTTTGTTATACTTAAAATAATTTAAAGATAGGATGGAATCTAATTAAATAAAGCATTTTTTATGGCTACTTATAGAGTATTCAAAGTAGAATTTCTTTTCTATATTAAAATTTTAGGAACCTAAAATAGGAAATATATTTGGAGCAATTATTTATTAAGCCTATTTGTTAAGTTTTTGCCACACACTGATGTCTAGATAATGGACTTAAATCCTCTGTGTTAAAATAGGAATACTTGACACGTATTTGTCACTGTGACTTCTTTCATCTTGACAATTCAAGTGACCTTGCACATAGCCCTCCAAGCAAACCCTTGGTTGCCATCTCTGACATTAGAAGTCCCTGCAGTCTTTATCTTGGACCTTTGAGACTTGAAGCTGCCACATTTGTGAACTGTGGCCACTTATGTACCAACCAGTTTTATTCACCAGGGGTCAAGCTGAGACTGTGTAAGAAGCTTGCTATCCTTCTGAAATTAATAGCTATCTTGACAAGAGTTGTTTATCTTTTTCTCTTATTTTAATTGATGAACGCTTATTGGATCTCCAGAGAACCATAAGCACTGAAGCTAGGTTGGTCCAGAATAGCAGACTGAGCCACCAAATTTTAGCCCTTTAGCTTTTCTTCTCCCCCTTGGCTCCTAAAATGAGTTGAACAGTTAAAAACCTAGTTCTTTTTTTCAATATGTAGTTTTTCATGTATAGCACCATGCTGATTTTGTTCTTATGTGAACTAATGACCTAATCATTGCTTAAATTTATTTGTTAAACATATCATAAAATTAGAATGATTTAATTTCTTAAGCTACACTGGGCTGGGGTAGGTAGGAGGAAGAATTTCTCCTGGTATACCGAGTTACCTTTGTAAATCTCAAGCCTGTTACTAAGTTTTGACATGACATTTACCAAGTTTTGCAGTTTTGTAATGGCTATGACAAATTTTTATTTGGAAGAAAAATGTTTTTTTGAAATGTTATTTTTTTATTAGTATTTTTATGTGTCAAGATGTACTAATTATTTGGTGACCTGGTGGTCATGAACTCATAATTTCATCTTCTTTTCTAGAAGAGAGAAGACCCCATCAGCCAAGAGTAATTCTCTAGTGAAGGGGTTAGCTGTGAGCTATTAGCAGCCAACACTTACAGTGGCTGACAGATGGATGCACCTGCCTGGTAAAGAGAATCTGTATGGAGCATCACAGAGTCTGCAGCTATAAGAAAGGGATATAATAAATATTTCTAAAATCGCGAAATGTCATATAAGGTAGATCTCAAAAAAATTCTAAATTAATAGGCTGAGCTCCTTAAAATTGGAATAGTTTTAAGATAAATCCAAAAGTGCTATTCTACACAATAAGTAATCATTAATTTAGTGTGTCATAGTCAATTAATACAAGAGAGAGGTTTGTGTAACTGTCTGAAAAGAAATCACAAATGTTTTTATGGGAAACTGTCATAATCTTACTCTTTAAGATTATCTTCCGGAAAGATGACTTTCACTTGGAGTGTTTCTTGGCAGTAAAGACTAAATATTATCTGTTACTATCATTCTATATGTATTATGTTGGCATTCATTCCCCATATACTTAGTAAATATTTACTGAGAACATACTATATAACAGGCACTATGCTAAAGGTATAATGAAAAAAAGTTTAGTCGAGGAGATAATTTGTGATCAAATAGTCATACAAGTATAAACTTACAAACGTTAGGCTGAGTGCTGCGAAGGAAAATTTGTGGAGGTACAAGAGTACGTGGTAGGTATGAGAGAGTTAGTGTTGGAGGGTAGGGAAGCTTTCCCTGAGGAAATGGTGTTTGAAAGACGACAGGCGTCAAAGAAGATGGTAGAGACCATTCGAAGCAAACTGAACAGGACATTCAGGGGACGGAAAATGGAAGAGAAAATGGTACTTTCAAGGAACTGAACAAAGTTCAAAGTAGGTAAGGATTTTGGAATGCGGGAAAAGTGGTTTAAAATGATGATTTAGAGATAAGTATGGACTAGTTTACAAAGAATCTTGTAGACCACAGTAAAATTTGGATCTTCATTCTGAAAGCAATGGGAAATCATCGCTGAGCTTTACAGAGACAAACAACATTGATCAGTTTTTGTTTTTAAACATTTCCCTAGTCTCTGTGGGGTGGGACGGGAGTGGATACTGGCAGGACAGGGAGGAGGTTCTTACAGCTGTACAGGTGAGAGATTGCGAGTTTAGACAAATGAGGGGTAAATGGTAAGGATAAAGTGGCGGCTCACCTGTGGTGGGTAATAGGCAAGGGCAAAGACGAATCTTCCATTTCTGCTTTGCCTGCAAGATAGAGGCTTATTCTTTTTTTTTTTTTTTTTTTTTAAGATTAGCACCTGAGCTAAAGTCTGTTACCATTCTTCTTCTTTTTTCTTCTTCTTCACCCAAAAGACCTCCAGAACATAGTTTTACATTCTGGTTGTAGGTCCTTCTAGTTGTGCTATGTGAGACGCCATCTCAGCATGGCCTTATGAGTGGCGCCATGTCCGCGCCCAGAATCCGAACTGGCGAAACCCTGGGCTGCCGAAGCGGAGCTCGAACTTAACCACTCGGCTACAGGGCCGGCCCCCGATGCTCCTTCTTGATAGGAGCGTTCTCCTCTGCTCTGTGAGCATGGTTTTACTCTCACACTGGCGTCTTGATTACAGTCATGGCTAAGAGTTAGCAGAAGAGCCACAGAAATGCAGTGCTGCATTCAAAGTCTTAGAAAAGAGAAGCTGAGGGGTTCTAGCTTGTAGTAATCCTTAGGCTTGTTGTGTTTCTGTATTTCTCTAGTCGTTCCTTCCAGGAGACCAATAGTTACGAATCTGCGGTTCTCATAAACCCAGTTCAGAAAGTCATGTTGAATTGACTCCCTTAACTTACCTGAGTTATTCTGGCGGGAGCATCAATATGCTGTCATAAAATTTTGTTTTGTTGCCTCCTTTTTTTATATCAGGCAATCCCAATCCTGAATGTCTAGCATGAAGCTAAACTCGGCTACTAGTTCTTCAATATCTTATAGGTAGTGACAATACGAAAGTGCACGGAGCAGAGCTAACCAGGAAGCTTAAGCATTTAATTATAGGAAAGTGCTGGATCCTTTGATCTTTCAGACTCCTCAGTGATGGTTACCGAGAGAAAGAAGACATGATAAGAACCTTGAATGGGTGTCACAGGCTTTTAGATAGTTGAGTTTTTGGTGAAACTTTCCAGTAGAAATGTCAAGTAGGCTTTTCTTCATGAAGTTCTGTAATCAGACACATGATTTGTTCTAATAATGTAAATTTGAAAATCATTAGCATAGAAAGAGTAATGGATCGGGTGACCACATAATTTATTGTCTAAACCAGGACACTTTTGAAAGTGAAAGAGGTGTTATTAACAATCATACTTAAACAACAAGCAATTGAGAATGTCCTAGAAACATCAGGAAATATAGTCATTCCAGCAAAAAAAAAAAAAGAAACCCTGGATTTGAATTAAATTATCAGCAATTCCTTCACAGAGATTTCATCAATGGAGACTGGCATTGTTTTGGATTAACACTGCTGTATGTAAGTCACTGTTATTCACAGCCCATTTACGTAGGAAAAAACAACAACAACATTGCTTTAAACTGAAATTATAAAGCCCTCCTTTTTTGTCAGGGAGGAAAAAATGTCACAGGCTTATTGTTTAGAAAGTTTTGTTCAGGTTTTTATTTTGGGGAGACTCTGTGTAATTATAACCATAGAAAGTGAAATTATGTTTACAGGGGGTATGCCATTCTTTGTGTTCGCTCAGCACCCTTTGACCACACTTGCTCTCTTTGCTTTTGATACATACCTTCCCAGACTCCCTTGCGATCATGTGATAATTTGGGCTAAAGAAGAAATCTGTGAAAGCGTGCTGGGAAGCCTGTTATTTTCCGTGGTAAAAGTGACAGTTGTGGCTGATACTCTTCTCCCTTTGTCCACCTTTGAATGTAGAAACGATGCCTGAGCTGTAAGAGTGGTCTTGCATCTGTGAAGGAAAGGCCAAAAGCAAATACAGTGGGCCTGAATTATGGAGCTAAATGCTATTCAGTGTCAACAGCTGTTTTTTTTTTTCTGTGTGAGAAAAATTAACTCCTCTGATTTAAGATCCCGTTTATTGGTTTTTTTACACATTTGCAGCAGAAACACTTTAAAATAATTCAAAGGGCCAGGAGGTGATTATTAAACAATTATCCAAGAAACTTTCTCCCAGAAAAGTTTTTCAGTATGGTCATGGCCACTGAGCTTGGTATCATGAATTTTAAGTTCATATGTAGTAAAATCTTACAAGTAAGTGATAACTTGGGTCCAAAAATCTCAGTTAGGTAAAATGGATGTGGGATCATGTTTTTACAAGAGTAGTGACATGATTGGGGCAAATTTGTCTGCTAATTGTGCCAGGAGTTCGCTGGGTGCTTCTGAGGGGTTCAAATCTGCCCTAGTCATGGTTTGGCACCACCTGGTCCTGTTTGTCTGCTCTTGTTTGAATAGTGTTGGAGGCTGTTAATGGTTCTGTGAGAGTGACTCACAAAATGAAACATGACGTGTGATTTGCTGTCCCGTTCCAAATTGGGTGGAGAGGATATTGTAGATGCAGGCATCTACTGTCTACCTCCTTACTTCCCCAGGACAGACTGCCAGCTCTTCTTGCCATGACCAACACTTGCTTTCTCCTGCACAGATCCCTCTCCGAACCAGAATATTGGAAATTTAGCCTTCAGCTGTCTGGGAATGTATGCTTGATGGAAGATGAGAACCAAGATCCAATCCAATTTTATCTAAAATCGCCTTCTCATGGAGATTTATAGGGTGTTTTGTTGTACTACTTATCTAGACTTCAAAAACCTGTATTCTTTGTAGCACTAACAGCTACTCGTGAAAACTGTTTGTCCTCTTTGAAAGATAAGGGATGTATGGCACTCAACTGACACCACTTTGACCCGTATCAGAAGCACTGAAGCTTATGGGATGGCTGGTTGCTTTAACGACAAGGAGCACTCTCTCAGCTCTGTGCCTTTCTGCTCAGGCTACAGCATGGAATCTTCATTGGTGTCTTAGCCCTAACCTGTTTCAGGATTTTTCCTAAGAAACCCATTAAGTCAAATCTTAGTTTAATTTCTTACTACAGTGTTTTCTAAATTGGATTCTACAGTCATGTGCTTAGATAAATTTGGAAAAGGTAAACGTTGAACATTTTTTTTTAACTGTAAGACTTCTCAGAACTGATATTCCAGAACTGACTAACCTTTAAGGTTAGTAAAGTAGAGAACGTCTTAGACTCATTTGACCACCACATTCTTTTCTTCTGGACAATACTGTGGGCCTATTGTCTCACAAAACACACATGAGATTTTGTCAACTTGATGTGATAAAGTGAGAGGTGGACTCTCATTCCAGACACAAGGTTCTGTCTGCATTCCAAGGTATCTCTTTTTTTGTGCTGTCTTTCTAAGTATTAGGTATTTTCTTTTTCCAACTTTTTGTATTTGAAGACTAGGGTCAAAGTAATCTCATGAAATGAGATTGTGAGAGTGGGAATTTCCCTGCTCATGTTGAGGCGTCTGGAGCAGCAATCTGCAGACCCATGGGCTACGTGGGCAATATGGCACATTATCTGATTGAAAAATGAAACATTCAGTAATGAGCTTTAGAGCTGGAAGATGCTTAGATATCTATTTCACTCTTCTTATTTTACAAATGAAAATTAGTGCTTATCAAAGTAGAATGGCCTACTCTTGGTTAGCAGCAAGTTAGTGGAAGAACCAGAATTAAAATCTTTAGCAAAATGATGTATTTTTCTCCCACTACATTATGCTTTCTCACAATCTGTGGAATACAGTAATGACTTAATAAACGTTTTTAAATAAATAAATAGTTAAATTAACATAAATAATTACATGTTTTCTCTGAAGCTTCCTCTCTCTATCTCCCTTCACAATCTATAGAATCTTTCTCCTAGAGATTTTAAAGCTTATTCTTTTAAACTTTAATTTTTCTGATATATAAATTGTCATCCATGTCTTTTTTTCTTACCAATCATAAAAATCAAGAATTTCTTCCAGAATTCTTCCTCAGTTATCCATAAAGGAAATGAGAAAAAACTGTGTGGTGTGGATATTTGAAAACAAAGACAAAAGTAAGACTTATAAGTTATTCCTCGAAAAAGATTTCCTGTTTACGCTCCACATCATCTGCCAACCAAAGCCAAAAGCAGCTCGTGCCACTTACAGATGTACTATGATAGCCCAATGTGTTCAAGTGTCTTTAATTTGTGAAGGAGCAGGGGCCCCTGAACCGCTGACCCCACATTTCCCTATTATGGTCTCTCATTATCGTATTTTCTGGGAACATGCACCATATTCTGACATTTTGTGTTATATTTGAGACCATGACATGGATTGCAGCAGAATTCCCAAGCCCCCCATTTTACACCAAACATTGTGGCAAACTGAATTGGGAGACACAGATGTGTGAATATGAAGACATATGCACGCAAATTGTACATGCATCAGACATACAAGAAAGATCACAGACATAAGCAAACAAAGTCACATGAATACATGGTGGCATTTGTGGTGGATATAATGCCCTCAGTAATCTAAGACATTGAAGAGAGTTACTTTCGAGTTGGCAGAAGAAGGAATAAAGAAGCTGCTGCACATTCTTTAATGATCTGCTTCTGAAGGTAGTGGGGAAACATTCCAGAAGAATATATTGAACACCATTAATTCTCTTCATATGGGATATAATGTGGATCTGGATTTCTTCTTAACGTAGTTCCCATTTCTCCCAGCTATTTCATATTCATTTGTGTCACATACTATGCTTCACCCCAGTGTTCTGATTACTGAAATTCATGGATCAACTAGTTTGTGTAAATAGTTTAATTTCTCTTGATGACCTACTGTGTTAAAGGTAAGAGTATACTTTGTCAGCTTTCTCCTGGTTCTGGTTTTTATTTTTATATTTTTACAGTTAAAAGTGGTGTTCTTTTTGTTAAATAAGCAAAGAAAAGCTTCACGAATTATATGAAATAAGCTATATCATCAGGGTCATCTTATAAACAGAGAAAATCTTGGCTGAAATGATATAATTTAATGTGGCTCAAAAAACGTTCCGTCTTAAAACAGCTATTATTTTCTGTTTATTTGGATGTCTGTGTGTGTGTGTGCATGCATGCATGCGTGTGCACATGTGCATGTCAAATTGGTCATAAAAAGCATTTTTTTTCATACGGTCTTCTTTAAAATGGACAACTTTTCCAAACAGTCAAATATTAAGCCTTTGATACTCTAGTGTCAGTGAACTCATTGGGCATTTTCCTCAGTTGAGGAAAACGAAATATTGAGTTTAGAGACACCACGGGAAGATTTTGTTCATTTCAAAAAAAAAAATTTGAAAAGAACAACCATGGAATTGGAGAGAATGAAGCTCTACTTAATTGTCCCACATTGTATTTATGAGGCTGTTTGATATATCTTGAGCATCCCATTAATAGTAGGAAATAGTCTGTACACTTCTGGAGGTGGGTTAAGTAGAGTCTTTATGACTTAATTGTTAGAAGTATATTAATTTAATAGATGCAAAGTCAATAGCACTTGAAATACCATTTAAGTCACATCACCCTTTAGTCTTATATTCTGCACTTGATGCTCAATAGGTTGAATCAAAAATGATTTTCCAAGTGAATTGACAGCGGTCAGATTTCTTTTATAATCAGGTGCCAAGACAATTATGCACACATCACATTTACAGAGGCCTTCTTCTCAAGTAGTAATTTCTGTAATGCGGTTAAAAAAAGAGAAACTAGACAAGATGTGATTTTTGAGTACAGGTTCTCAAAAAATGTGCAAAGCTGGAATGTAATTGCAGGCTGTATTATTAACTCAAAGACTGGCATCATTTCAGCATAAAAAAATAACAGTTATGGGAATGAGGACCCCCTTTTTTTAATCATGAAAGAGCTTGTGTATGGATATTATGAGGGATTTTCCCGAGCCTTATTCTTAAACAGATTACTCTATTCAAAGTCTCAAAGAATCAAAATCGTGCTCAGCTGGGGCAGTCAATGTGCAGTCTAAACATGTGACAGATGCAGAGAAAACTTCAAAGATGCCATTACAAATGCCTGTGGAGATATTTAAGGAGCCAGATGCTACTGTTTCATGTCTTCCGCAGCTCTGAATGTGTCCTGTGATCACCTTCCAAAGAGGAGGTGTGGTTCAATCTGGTGAGGAACAGAACGCCACCTAATCTTTTTGTTGTTGTTTGCATACAGCGTATGGCTGCAGTGTGAGGGGCTGGGATCAGTGACTCTAACAGCGAGCACATGGATATGAATTTGCTATTCCTTATAAAAACAGGAAGGCACAATTGCAAGGAGATATGTATATGATGTATTCTGTGAAAGCTCTCCCATCTAAAAAGCGTGATTTATAGGTGTGCACTGCCATCGAAGCACTTTTTTCTTTAACTTTTGCCATTTATTTAGACACTAAAAGAGGTAATAAATATATTCATTATTGTTAATGTTTATTTCCCATTTTGTTTTGGTGTTGAGAAATAAATTACTTGGGACAACATATTATTAAATGCGTGTTTCATTTTCATCTCTTCTGCACTCTGGAGAACTTAATATTTTGAGATAAAATGAAGCACTAGGTAAATACAAAAAGGTGGTGAGATTCAGCTAAAAATCTAAAAATGCCACCTGCTTTTATTTCATATAGATTCCTCTATTATTACAGTTTTTTCTTCATTATAGGCTACGTAAGAGAGTTTGTTTTATCTCAACTTTTAAGAAAACAATTTCATAGGCTTATTATACCAAATGGCATAAAGGGAAATAAAGACAACTTCTAGGAAATATGTAAATAGCAAATAAAACAAACTAGAAAATTTTAGTCTCTGTGTAATGTTGGGGCATGTTTTTGATTGAAAAAGTGATTCTGTCCAAGTTTATTCTTTTTATTGTCTATATGATGCACCCTAACTCCTCCTCTATTAAATCAAACCTATGGAGAGATCGTTTTATTAATTTTTGAATCGAACTGTGGCATATTATAAAAAACAAAACTCATGTACATAATTACTTACATGAAAAGGGATGGCTATAAGTGGAAAATAAATAGCAAAGGATATTTTTCTTTCTAATGTAAACATCTGGCAGTAATCCTTGCTTACACAATTAATGGGCATTTAATTGGCAATGATCAGTTTATTGCTGCAATATGAAGTGAATGTTTCCCCAGGAACAAACAGCTGTTGCAAGAATTTCACAGTGATTTAGCAAACACCAGGTGATAGCTGTGTCTAGAATGAAGTGTTCTGTCTCTCAGCAAATCACAGTGCATCGGAAAAAAACGAGCTCAGTTAAAAGTAGCATGGCTGGAGAGATCCAATTGTCACTGCCATTAAAATCTGTCTAAAAAGCGAACTTTATAAAGCAATAGATTAATTACATTAGTTATTATCCATGCCTCAAATGTAAAGAAAGAAAGAATTTTTTCAAGAAGCAAATAAGTTGGCATGATATTAATCTATCTAAAAGTGATATTTTATGTCTCATTCTAGAGACAGAATGGTTGATGAAACATTTTTTGTATTCTAATATTTTATCCTTTTAAATGTCTTAGAAAATTTGATAGTCATGATTCTAATTTTTTGATTAAAAAGTTATTGTCTTTCAATAGCTACTGACAATTATATTTTTTCTTAATAGATTTTATTCAACTGTCTAAAATTAATGGTACCACTTTTTAATTTGCATTGCTTGTGAGCTGCTTTCCCATTATTTTAAATAAAAAGTTTTTCATTTTTCATTATGCACTCTTACTACTAATTTAATAAAATGATAATAGCTGTGCAAACTTTCTGTTACTACTCAGCTTTGGGCATAGATTAAATTACACACTTTAAATGTAGTACTCTGGCAGATGCTGCTATTTCATAAAGCTGAGTTTCATTAGCGAAGAAAGTAATTTTGCTTTAGTAAAAAACTGCTTTTATTTACTATACTATGTAGTATTAGCTCATGCTAGAGTCTAGGAACAATGAACTCAAATGAACAAAGCATCAAGGGCCAATTTATAGAACAATGCTTTTATTTTTTCATCTATGCATTCCGCAATAATTCATCTCCATGGCAAAAGCAGACAATCAATCATCTTCTATTGTGCCTTTCTCAATAAAATTACCATTCTTGATGTAACAAAAGAAAGCTGCCTAAGTAACAGGAACAGTTTTACATGCTCAAATCAATAAATTGACCATACTTCAAAAAACCTTTACCCATTAATATGACAATGCAGTTTTATGTTTAACTTATCCATATTAATATTAAATTATTGTAGAGTAACATTGTTCTTTTTCATTCAAGAAAACAATAAGAAATAAGAAAGCATATTAAAAGAATGTTTTCAAGTGTCTCAGTGACAAAGCTTTGTAGCCTGTGTTGACATGCAATCATCTTAGAACTGTGTGTAAGCTGAACTACACCACTTTTTAGAAATAATCTCTATATTTAAAAGTCCTAAAATCATATAAAATCTATATACTATTATAAATAGTAACATAAGATCATGTGGGGTTGGCAGATTCAGGTGATCCTACAATAGATGGCATTGTTCCTGAAGTGAGATGTTACATGGTAGTATATGTTAAATACATAAACTTATGCACAAATTTCAAAAAGTGAAATCTGTAACTGTCATGTGAAATGTGAAGGAAACAAGTTCAAAAGTTAAGTTTCCATACCAGAAAGTTGAGGAATGAATATCATAGATACAGATATAGCTACATATGCATTCTAAGTAACTACCTGTTTTATTTTCAAATAGAATAATACAAATTTAACATAAAAAAGTAAAAGTTTTTAAAAGTTTTCTAGCCAATGTAGAATGCAAAGTGAGATGTTTTGCATTTTCTGACAGTTTATATATATAATACTATTTTGGGCCCTAAATTTCTCTCACAGAGATCAAATGGAATTACAGCAAAATTCTCCGATTAAAATATGAATAGTTTCCATATAACCTACTAGAGTAACAGGATTAATTTAAGCTAATAACACTCATGTCATTAAGCACTCCAAAATTCAGATGACTTTAGAACCTCTGAAGACTCTCTTTAATTGTATTTTCTTTTTTCTGAATTAATGAGGCCAGGCCATAACATGTTTCAAGAAAATGAAATCCTTTGTTATAGAAATGCAAATTCAGGGGCTTAACATCTAAGATACTATACAGTATAGATGAGTGTGAGAATATACTATACAGTATAGATGAGTGTGAGAATAGCTTCATGGCAGTATACATGGCATCACAAAAATTCATAATTCACAATAATTTATACAGTAATTATTTAATTAAATTCTGAATGGTTTATACTTATAATATTAGTTGTTTAAGAATTTACAGTATGTCCATGAGCTACATCATGTCACAAGAATGACATTCTAAATTTGATAATGAAAGAAAGAATCATATTTTATTGGACATTATTTTTTACCTCCATAGTAACTAATTTGAAAAATTGCAGTTAAAATACTCCTATAACTGAAAGTTTAAAGTAGACATTAGTGAAAATTCGACTGTATTCTATTGTAAATTAAATGTTTTAATGGAAATCTTTTTGGGTCAAAATTGACTTTAAACAGTCGCTTATCTTGTTTCTCTTTCTTTTCCCCATGAATCGGTTAATTCACTTTGATATAGTTCCCAGTCAGTGTAATGAGTTATCTATTGAGAGAGATTTATGGACTATCAAGTTTTATTAAAGAATCTTGTTTACTTATATGTTACTCTTACTCAGTTTAAAGGAACTAATTTCAGGGAAGACTAGAAAGTTGTTTTATGTTGGATATTTCATTTTTGTCTTACCATCTTTAACTTTAGTTGCTGAAGAAAGAAAAAGCAGAAGATAGCGTTCAACAAGAAATCACAGTGTTGTTTATCGTAGCATGGAAAACAATATTGCCGAATTTTCTTGAACTATTACTTATCTTTATAGCGAATCTTTGCCTGGGAGCAAGGTTTGGTCTTCGCTTCTGTGTCTCAAGAAATTTAACAACTCTACTGGTCAATTATTTTCTCTTGTGACCATTAAAGGCCCTCTTCCTCACACACTTCTCTCTCCTCCTCCCCTGTCTCTTTCTCTCCTTTTTCTTCCTTCTTCCCTAAATCTGCCAGATGGATTAAAGTGTAGTGAATAACATCCTCACCATTTCATTATAAACTTCATTTTGGACACAGAATTCAGGGCCCAGGAAATTCCCATCGAGTGCATCTCTTTCATTAATCTGGGGACTTTGTTGTATTTTGTTTAAATTTATAACCATTACTGCTATCTCTGAAAGCCCAAACTGAAAAAACTAAAGTCATCTACATTTGTAGGTACATAAACCAAGAGTATTCTATGAATATTTGAAGTTTTTAAAAATTTCTTCTTACTCTTTAACAATCTTATTCAAAGCACTATAGTGCTGCTTTTTATTTTTGTTTTTGTTCTTAGCTGCACAGCTACTGTATCTTTCTCATGCCTGGTGATTCTGTCCTTGGCAGCAAGAAATTGATCTGAGACAATTTTTTTTTAAAGAGATGAGTACATTGCAGTGGTTCTCACACTTCGGTGTGCACTGGAATCATCTGGAGGGCTTGTTAGACAACAGCTGACTGGGGCCCACCTCCAGAGTTTCTGATTCTGAAACTAGTAACAGAGTGGATGGCAGACAATTTGCCTTTTTAACAAATTCCAAAGTTTGCTGATTCTGCTGGTCTGGGGACATTTTAGAACTCCTGCTGTGTGAGACCATAATATATTTCAGATTTTATGATTTTGAACCTAGTCGTATGGTGGATATATGACATCAATTTGGATTTAATAATTTGCAAAAGACTACATTATTTCATATAATACGGACTGAATGCTGAATATGTTGTGTGTGTGTTTTTTTTTTTTTTACATGACTGTATTTGTTTTAGAGCAGTTTTAGGTTCATAGAAAAATTGAGAGGAAGGTCCAGGATTTCCCATAGCTTCCCTACCCCCACATATGCATAACTTACTTCATTATCAATATCCCCCACCAGATAATTGATGAACCTATGTTACACATCATAATCACCCCAAGTCCAGAGTTTACATTAAGGTTCAGTCTTGGTGTTGTACATTCTATGGGTTTGGACAAATGTATAATTACATGTATCCATCATTATAGTATCATAAAGAGCAGTTTCACTGCCCTCACTTCCTCTGTATTTCATTAATTCCTCCCTCCCCAACACTGGAAACCAATGATTTTTTTTACTGTCTCCATAGTTTTATCTTTTCCAAAATATCATATAGTTGGAATCATACAGCACATACCCTTTTGAGATTGGTGTCCTTCACCTCGTAATATGTATTTAAGGTTCTTTTTCAAAGTGTGATAGCTCTTTTCTTTTAAGTATTAAATAATATTCCATTATTGGGACGTACGACAGTTTATTTATCTGTTTACCTGCTGAAGGACACCTTGGTTACTTCCAAGTTTTGGCAATTATGAATAAAGCTGCTTATAAACATCCATGTGGAGGTTTTTGTGTGGACATAAGTTTCTAACTCCTTTGGATAAATACCAAGAAGTGGCATCATTGCATCATTTGGTAAGAGTATGTTCAGTTTTGTAAGAAACCAGCACGCTGTCTTCCAAAGTGGCTGTACCATTTTGCATTCCCATCAACAATGTATGAGAGTGCCTGTTGCTTCACACCCTTGCCAGCATTTAGTGTTTTCAGTGTTTTGGCCATTTTAATAAGTGTGTAGTGGTATCTCATTATTTTAATTTGTGTTTCCCTGATGTTATGTGATGTGGAGCATCTTTTCATATGCTTATTTACCATCTGTTTTTCTTCTTTGGTGAGTTGTCTGTTAAGGTCTTTAACCCATTTTTTAATTAGGTTGTTCATTTTCTTATTGTTAAGTTTTAAGACTTCTTTGTATATTTTGGATAGTAGTCCTTTATCATACTTGTCTTTTGCAAATATTTTCTCCCAGTCTGTGGCTTGTCTTCTCATGCTATTGACTCAATATGTTTTTGATGCATGCAGTTGGTGCCTTAGGCTGATGTCATCAAATCCTAAGATTATTTCACAAACTGGCATATTTTTACCAGATGTTGCTTTTAGAGTGTTAAATTATTTATTAGCCAAAGTTGTCAATGGTTTAAAGAGAAATTTCTTTTACACTTTTACTTTGATGAAGTGAATATTTCTAATATCTTGACCCCTCTACTTTTGTCTTAGAATTACAACTTCCTGCCTTCACTTGCTTTGCTATCCAATGTAGACTACAGCCTATCACTTCAATCACTCTTTTGCCAGTTACCGCTTTCCATTTCTGTTTGCTCTTCAAAATTCTAATTCTAGATCAATCCAATTGCCCATCTTTCTTTAGACTATACCTGGGTTGCTGAGTGCGGATGGAAAAAAAGTCACACTGCATGACCCCCACAAATCCATGATCTCCAACCTCAACTGGATCCTCATTGCTGGCTGGCAGTTCTCCTTTCTTCAGTTGCTTCTCTTTTCTGTTGACCTTACCTATTTTGAAACATCTCTTCTTTCAAACTTTGTAGTCAACCATGATTATTTACAGTTTGCAAGTGGTTTTAATTCCTACTTTACAGAGAAAAATGCTTGAAATTGGATAAAAGCATCTCTTGTCACCAAATCTTACCCCACCTCCCCCCAGTAAGGAGCAAGGGCATGACCCTCATTCTTAAAGCAAACACCTCTTTCAATGCTCTGGATGTACCTGTTCATAAGAACATCATTTCATCTATTATTCCCATTCTAATTGTATCTTTTATCTTTTCCTCTCCACTTCCTTCTTCATATCAGCATTAAAAACATGCTCAAGTCTCTTCCAGTTTTTCTATGTTTTCCTCTAGAGACCAACTTCTCTCATCTTTCTCTGGCAAACTTACTGAGCAATGTGCCTCTTCTCACTGTCACTGCCCCTAATCTATTCAATTCTCAGTTTATGGCTGATGACTCTTTTCTAGAAATAAATATTCTCTTGTGTTAGCTTCTGTTATACTCTGACTTCTTTTTTTCCACTATATCCATTCTTCAAGTACTATTCTGGCTTCACAAAGCTGGTCGATCTTATCTACACTTGGTCATTGTTATAGCTCCAAATGAAGCCTCCACACCCGTCTCCCTCCTGACTACAAACCTATATATCCAACTGCCAAGTGGAGATCCTCTCCTGGGAGGTTCTCCACTCACCTCAAACTCAGTGTCACCCAAATCAAACTGATCACCTCCTTCCCTGAAATGTGCTTCTTATCATGTAGACTTATGAATCCGTGAAAAAGCAGGATGAGGAAGCCAGCCCAGGGGCATAGTGGTAAAGTTTGTGCTCTCTGCTTTGGCGGCTTGGGATTTGCAGGTTTGATCCTGGGTGCGGACCTAGCACTGCTTGTTAAGCCCTGCTGTGGAGGCATCCTACATAAAATAGAGGAAGATTGGCACAGATGTTAGCTCAGCGACAACCTTCCTCAAGCAAGAGGAGGAAGATTGGCCACAGACGTTAACTCAGGGCCAGCCTTCCTTACATACACACAAAAGAAGACAAAAAAGCAGAATGATACAGTACATAATACTCCACTTGGACACAGCAGTGTCACCTTACTACTGTGTGACTTGGCAAACATCATATCACTGAATCTGTTTCTTCTCTACAAAATTAGAATGACAAAGTGACAATACATACATTGTAGGAGCCTGGTGAGAAACATATAATATAATGCATGTGAAATGCTTCGACTAAAATACTAAGTGCTATATAATGTAAGAAGAAGAAGAAGAATCTCATCCAAGAAGATGAAAATTAAATAGGCATAGTTGGTCAATCATCTCTCATGGGAATATTATTTGTCCCAAAAGAGGGCACATTTATTTGTTTTTTCTATTCCTATGCAAAATGCCCCTTTTTTGTGTTCTTAACATTTCTTTGAAAGGCTGATTCTTCTGGGCTTTTGTATATCTCATGTGTTTATTAGAGGACTACTCACTTCTTCTTTTTTTTTTTTTTTTTGCTGAAGATGATTCACCCAGAGCTAACATCTGTGTCAATATTTCTCTATTTTGTATGTGGGTCACCGCTACAGCATGGCTACTAAGGAGTGGTGTAGGTCAGCACCCTGGAACTAAACCTGGTCTGCTGAAATAGAGTGAGCTGAACTTAACCACTAGGCCATGGGTCCTGCCCCAAATCACTTTTTAAGTATCTTTCTTTGTTCTCTTTTATTGAGGAGTAAGGAGTGGGCTCCTACACCACTTCAGCTCTTTTGGGTTTCTTTTTTTTAACTTATTCTCTTTTTGTAAAAGTTATCTTGAATTTTTAGATAGCTCCCTTTTCTTTCAAAGCAGCATTATATTTTTTTCTATTGTGAGAATTCTATGAGCTGTTCATCATTCTTAAGCCAACTTCTCTTTTATTAAAACGTGAAGCCTTTTAAATGAACTTTTTGAAATTTGCCTTTCCTAAAAGCTATAATTCAAGTTCTACTCTGTCAAACTCCCCTCCTGGATGATCACAAACTCTAACAAAACTTGGTCACTTAATTTGAACTTTTATATCACTTTTGATCCACAGATTAATTTTTGTTGATCAGATTTGTTGTGGAAATAGATACTTTGTTGTGTGGTTTACCTTCCACAAAAAGTCCAAACTTTGAAAGATTCTGAGTTGAAACAATGAGATGTCTCACACTTTTGCTATGACCAAAGATGCATGTCACTATTGAAACTGTCATTTTGAGTAAATTCGGTATTTTCCATTTGTAATGGAATCATTATTTTTTCCACTGCCGTGCATTCACTGTCCAATAGTACATAGAATCCACAGTTTTTGCTCTTTATGCAACTCTCTCAGAACCATAGTTTATTTACATATTAGAATTAAATTTGCAAAAATATCAGCAAAAAATCAAGTAATTTATCTTGTTACAGTTAATCTGCTTTTATCAAAGTATTTAAATTTCCACTCAATTAGTATCAAATGTCACCGGTTTAGAAGGAGGGCATGATAAAATTTTCTTGCCTATGCTGGTTTACAAAATGGATCTATAGGATAATTACTTTAAAATAGTTTATAGTTATTTCCCTTTTACAAAGCAACATCAATTTATTGCAAAATATTTAAACATTACAGGAAGGAGTAAAGTAAAAAACTTCTCACTAATCCCATTTCTCAGAAAGAGCTTCCAATGGCATTTTATATACCTCCTTCCCAAATTGTACCTGCATACTAACAAGTGTTATGTCCAAAAAGCAATAGATTATCATATTACATATATTGATAGACAACTTGCTTGTTTCACTTAATAATTGATAATGAATCTCTTCTGTTTCAGTTGATATACTTTTGCCTCCCTTTTTAATAGTTGCATAGTATTCCAATATGTGGATGAATCATATTTTATCCAATTAGCATACATTTAGATCATTTCCAATATTTTGTTACTAAATACAAAATTGTAATTAACACCTTTGTAATGTACTTTTACACACTTACGTGAATATTTCTGTACAAACAATTTCTACAAAAGAATGAAAGGAAATACACGTTGAAAATTTTGTTTCATATTGTTCAATTGCCTTCAAAGAAGATTGTTCTATTTTACATGCCAACTAACAATATATAATCTCTTTACTGCACCTTCATCAATTCTGAACATTATCTCTGTTGGGGGGTGGTGTCCATTCTGATAGGTAAAAACAACCCTAAAGTTGTTTTACATTATTTTCATTTAAAAAATCTTATATTTAAATGTTTCTTTTTGCCCTTTGTGCTCCTTCCTTTTTTTAAACTTGGCTCTTTCTTATTTAGGTGCAATATAACAGAGTTAGGAGTAGTATAAGTTTAAGTGGTTGTATATGTTACACGTATCTTTTAATTTGTTTCTTTAAAACTGGTCTATGGCATTTTACCTCACAAAATTTTTTTTTCTATTTCCATTTTTTAATTTTTATTTTTATTGAAGTAACATTGGTTTATAACATTATATACATTTCAGGTGTACATCATTATATTTAGACTTCTGTATAGACTACGCTGTGTTTACCACCAAAGTCTAATTGCCATTTGTCACCATACAAATGTCCTCCTTTACCCCTTTCATCTTCCACCAACCCCCTTCCCCTCTGGTAACCACCAATCTGTTCTCTAAATCTATGTGTTTGTGTTGTTGTTTTATTTTCCACATGAGTGAAATCATATGCTGTTTGTCTTTCTCCGTTGGACTTATTTTGCTTAGCATAATACCCTCAACTTTATCCTTGTTGTTGCTAATGGCAAGATTTCATCTTTATGACTGAGTAGTATTCCATTGTGTGTACATATATATATATATATATATATATATATATATACCACATCTTCTTTATCCACTCATCCATCAATGGTCACTTAGGTTTTTACACGTCTTGGCTATTGTAAAGTATGCTGTAATGAACATGGGGGTGCATATATCTTTTCAAATTAGTGTTTTTGCATTCTTTGGATAAATACCCAGAGGTGGATTAGCTGGATCCTATGGTAGTTCTATTTTTAGCTTTTTGAGGAATTTCCGTACTGTTTTCCATAATGTCTGCACCAATTTACATTGCCACGAACAATGTACAAGGGTTTCTTTTTTTACACATCCTCTCCAACACTTTGGTTTGAACCAAAGAAAAGGAGAGGGTTTGATTAAATATTAGTGCATATTTTCTGACAGTGAGAATGATTAAACATTGAAGTGAGTTGCTTTGGAGGTCTCTAAAACTTAGATAGATTCCACTAGTCCTGGAAGAGCCTAACAGATGAGATTGCATAAGGATTGAGTCGGCAACCCTGAGGCACCTTTCATTATTTCATGATAGCTCTGAAAATTTGTCTGAAAATGTCTCAAACACTAAAGGTAGATTCATATTCTTGGAAATATTCTGAAGGTTTAATTTGGTCTTAAAATAAACAAGAAGTCATCCAACTCTCAAATGGTTTACCCACTTTTTAGCTTATCCTTCTCCAATTCATCATACAAACTACTTTTCAGATAAAAGTTCCCAGTCTTTGACTGTGATCAAATTATCCCCATGCTCAAGGACAACCTGAGATTACTGGGTCTGGATCTTTAGATCCTTGGTGATCTTGTCCCCAAATACCATTCTTACCCTTTCTCCACCTTCACTTCTTCATGAGTCATAAGTGTAGCCAAATCTCACTCTTCCCTTGTTCACAAACCAGCTCTGTAACTTTCCTTCCTCCTTGTCTTCCCATCTATCTATATGTCTATTGTCTAACTGTGTACATGCCATCCCCACTGCCTGTAATGTTTTCTCCATCTCTGTCTATACAAATTTCATTCATTGTTTGTTTATTACATCCCAGGAAGTTTTCCTTTTTCATCAGTTGAGGGTTCAATATGCAGCTATCATTTGTTTATATCTTGATCTCTACCTCTTGACTGTAAGCTTCACACATCCAGTGTCTCTCTCATATTGATCATTGAGATCCCTAATGGGCATGGTTGTTTTCACATAGTAGAAGGCTTCTGAAAATTTGTCTAATGATAAGAATCACAATTAGGGATGCAGATTCCTGGGCTTAGCCTGGCTGTTGCATCAGGACCCTGAGGAGTGGTGGTAGAGAATTTCATCAAAAGGAAAGTTTGGAAATCATTAACATTTAATTACTTAATAAAAGATTGTTAAATAAATGAATGAATGAGTCACTTTTTATTTCCTTGGAGCTTCTTATTGAAGGACATTTCCTCAAGTATATTTTTCTTTGTCTTTCCTGCTTTTCTTGTTGCTGATATCTTCATCAATATACATTGGGCAAAAGGGTGTTAAACTCAGCAAAATTAATTGCTTTTAGTAGCTGATTGACAAATGATATTCTGATCATCCTTGTAAGTCTTAAAAAACAATGACGACTTTTGAGCAACACTTTCAGCTCTTAGGTAGGAGTTTAAAGTAACGTGGCAGGTAGAATTGGAAAACTGTAATGGAATGTTCCTAGACATCTTATGTCACGGTTCACCTTCGCTTGGAAGGACTTCTTCAAAGACAGTGTAGGACTGTGGAAAGAACCTGAGTCAGAAGACCCACTGCTCCTTGATATGCAAATAACCTTGCTATGTGACATTTTAAAACTGCCTTCATTGTAGTGGGCTCAATTTATTCATCTGTAAAATAAGGGGGTTGGAGTAGCTGATCTCTAAGGTCCCTTCAGCTCTAAATTCCATGATTCTCTGATTCTTGTTTTATCTGAGAATTTCATTTGTCTATGTGATTTCTTTCTTGCCTCTGAAATGATAATTGAGGGTTGATTATACGTATCCAGTCCAATTATCTGTAGATCATAAAGATTTTTATAATTACACGTGGAAGATTAAGATGTATGAAGGGCATAAGATTGAAATCTCTACAAAGTCTAATGATAAAAATACCATTATATATATATGAATTTTCTTCTTTAGAATATTCTCCTGGCTTTTGATGTAAAAAAACATTTTAAGAGCAATGTTTAATATTTAGTACGCTTCCATTCTTGAAGAAGAAGAGTGCTGAATTTTAAAAATATATGTATATGTATTAAACATGCTTTCATATAAATTTATATTACATCATTATTGAAAGCACTGAGCCATGGCAAACGATCTATTACATCATGATTTACTATGCTGTATTATATCAATTGATGGATTATAGCATGGCATGATTTGATATGTAAAATTTTAAAGATAATCAGAGATGCAAACCACAAAAATAGTTCATGTACCGTTTTCAGTAAAAACTTCTTTTTTTCACTCTCTGAAGTAATTTTAGAAGGTTCTATATTTTGGCATAGCTGAATGTCAATGCATTAGTTCTATGAGTATATAATATGCACAAAAAGTTATTAAGATAGGACCCATGATTTAAATAGCTGATGACACCAGATGAAAGATACAAAAGTTGTCATTTTATAATTCTCCACATTATAACTGTTTATCTGCTCTGATTGTTCAGTATTGTGTCAACTATGCTTTTAAAAATATGACCCCTGTTTTTTAAAGAATCAATATATTTTGCCTGCTATCCCCCTCAGCTGTTACTATCAGCATAAAGTTGCTACCGATGAATCAACAAAAATAATTCTTTGTTGGCAAGTGGAAAAAGAAGATAAGTTTCACAGAAAAATTTCCTGTCCTTTTAATCTGAATACTGGCATGACTAATAGGATGATAACTACAGATTTGAATAAAGGAGGACAACCATAAATTGCCGGAATTATAATGTGATCTTACAATCTTACAATTTCTAAAATGCCAACTATTTATAGTTTAGATATATTTTACATGAGAATATAGGTATTGTCCTTACTGAGTCTGATAGACCTAACTTTTTTAAATTAAAGAATAATAGTGCAATAGTATTGTTATTTAAGTGAAAAGGATTTGGGTATCAGACAGAGCTGAGTTCAATTCTTGCCTCCACAGTTTGCTAACTGTGTGGGGTAGACAACTACTTGAAGTTTCTAAACTTTTTCCTTTATCTATAAAAAGGGACTGATAATCTTCTACTTCTTAGGAATGCCGTATTATGTGAGACCACGTATTAAATGTGCCTAAGAAATTATGACTGGCTCCTAAAAAGTTCTCAATAATTCTGAATATTACTATTGTCTGTTTTAGGTTTGTGCAATACTTCATATTTACTATCTACTCTTCAAAGAGTTTCTTTTTTTTGTTTAATTTTTATTGAAGTTCTGAAACATTCAATGTATTCCAAGTTTTTTTCAAAAAACTATATTCATCAATTCAATCGGTCATAGTTATAGAAATTGTACAGTCTCGCAGACCAATGTTTTCCTGATTGCATTTTGCTTGGAGAATCTAAACTATTTAGTCTCTTCTCCACAGAAGTTTTTCTATGTGCTTCTATATTCAGGGAACTCTGTAACTTGTAATAGAGCTGAGAAAGACAAAACAGCAAAGAACATGCAAAGAAAATACCACTATCATCATATGACAAATTATTATGGCTAATAGTTTATTCGATGCACCGTTTTGGGGGAATTTTTTAAACTTCAAAATTAAATGAGAACCCAGCTTGTCCAAGCCTCCCCCTCCTTGGACACTGGTACATTTAGAATTAAAGGCAGTGGTATATGTTTTTTAAATGCATGTATTGGATAGCTTCCATTTGCCCCTCCAGATCCCCTTCCATCCTTCTCCACCTTGGTCTGTACCATGGGAGGTGATTCTGAATGGATAGCATTAATGGGGTTCTTCACCCTCTGGCTTCCTATTGGAGTTGGCATGTGGGGTTCAGGAGGTTGGGAGGAAAGGAAAAAAATAGGCTAGATGTTTATTCCTCCAAAATCCCTCCCTGCAGGCTTGTCTGAGGTTGTCTACATCCCTCTGTGATAGGTTACATCTCCCGCCAGGTGGCCCTGCCACAGACCTCTTTCTTTCTCTCCTGGTTCTGGTAACTGCCCTCTCGCCTGCTCTCTCAGGCCCAGAGGTGGGTGGTAATGGTGATTTGATATTTTGCAGCCCCTGGTTACTGCACTAACCCTGTGACTTCCCTACATCCTTCCCACACTTTGCAAATCTCTCTATATTAGACTCTCCCTCAAGTACTCAACTTGAGTTTGCCTTTTACTTCCTACTGCGACCTAGACCCCCTACAATACTCATACATGAATAATTATTATTGGCCAACTGTTAACATAATCTACATAGTATATATGAGTGAGAACTTCAAATGACATATAGCAGGGTACTGCGGGGAACTCTTAGTGATAGTATGCAAGTATTTGGTATAGTACACACACAAAAGTCCTGTCTTATAATTCAAAAATAGTTTTATCGAGATAAGAATATATGCAAAAATGTAAATGTCTTGCTTTATGAAGATTCGCAGAGAGATTTAATATCCAAAAAGATCCTCTTTTTGCTTTGTGTGCAGATGTAATATAAGTTGTTAAATGTCTTAAAACCTGTAACATGATTACCTTCCCTTATGGGAAGTCCCTGTAGCAAGTTTTTACTACCACATTGGCTCAAAATATTGTAATTCATATACTATGAAGATCTCTGAAAAATCCTTGTTCATCCTCGTGTGAATAAGAGCGTGAAATACCCTTCCTATTAGGGGCCTTTGTCCCATTAATGTTAATGCACCCATGAAACTAATCTGATGCTTTTTAACTTTATTTTTAAACTCCAGTACTGAATCCCCAGATTATACTATCAGTACAATGTCACTGAAGAACAGCTCTGGGCAAAAATATGAAGTATGAAGCTTATTTCCTTCCCAATAGATTTATCTGTGCCATCCTGATAAACTTCCCATGCCTATCAAGATAACCAAAATAAATTGAAAAACTTGATGTCAAGTGAAAGTGAACACTTAATAGTCTTCAAATAATATCACAGAAATTCAATTATTCCCCAAATACTTACTAAGCACTTACTATATTACATCAGGAACTTTTTGGGGTGCCAGCTATAGTGAACAAAAATGACAAAATCCCCTATTCTAATAGCCCTACAGTCTAATAAGGAGAAGACAGAGACATATTTAAAAAGTGAAATTAAAATATTGTTATCATTACCACTCCCACTTCTAAGCCTGTCAAGTAAAATTAAAATGGAGAAAGGTGAAGCAGGAGAGAAAAATATGGTGTTTCAGCTTTTAGTAGGGTGGTCAGGGAAAGGTGGAATGAAAAGTTGATCTCAAGCAAAGACCTGAAGGTGGAGAGAAAGCAATTCTCCTGGCAGAGGAAGAGAGAGGGTAAATGCACTCATCTAGAATGTGCCTGTCATGTTTGAGGAAGAGCAAGGAGACCAGAGGGGCCGGAGCAAAGAAAGTGAGAGCAATAGCCTTAGTCAAAGTGACCAGAGGTTGGGTCTGGTCAGTCCTGGTAGGCTTATGTAAAAATCATGGGTTTTTTTCAGAGGGACTCAGGATGTAGAAAGATGATTGTGTCTAAATTATATTATAAAAGGATCATTCTGCTTGCTGGGTTGAAAAAAGATGGTAGGCTGCAAGTGGGCCAGGGTGGAGATGGTGGCGGTGATGAGAAATGGCTGGAAGTGAGATGATGCAGAAGTTTAATCTATGAGTTGTAGAGATTCCAAATTACGTGTTAGCTAGGAAGGAATAAAATGCCATATTTTAAAGGCAGTGGAATCTATAAGAGTATACAAAGAAACGAAAAACTGTAAAACTTCCAGGAGTAGAAATTTCCTTTTCACATGGGTATATAATAATCACATTTATATGGTCTTGCTATATGATATGTCAGTGGTTCTATTGTAGATCATCTCACTGAAACTAAAAGAAAAAGGGAGAAAGTGCTTATCTAAATTGAGGAAGCTAAAGAATTAGCCAAGGAGTAAAACAGGTTAATAGTTTGGGACTTCATCCTTGAATAGCTGGTAGAATGTTTCACTGGCATTCTATCCCTAGGGATAAAATATGTTATTCATAAAAAGGAGGAGAAATGTATTGAATTAGCCTTGACTAACAGATAGCCACTAGATCAAAATTTAACTGTTTGAATCAATAACATTCAGTGGTCAAGAGAATTATGTGCAGAGTTCTAGTAGCAGAAGGAGAGAACAGGGAATTAATGTTTATTGAATGTTTACTATGTTCTAGAAACTGTGCCTTTACGTTTTCTTACAGTATCTCATTTAAACCTCAAGAGATTCCTGAAAATGGCATTAAGAGAAAAGTAATTAGGAAAATCATTGAAGGTAGTACAGCAAGAAGTCATGTAAAAGCAAATAGTTCCACGTGACCAAGAAACTGGATGAGGAGTGGGGAATGTGAAGAGATTTAACACTTTTCTACTGAAATTACTGAAAATTTTAAGTAGTACTGCGACTTCTTGCATTTGCGCATTAGACTGTTTTGGTAGCAGTATGGAGGCGAGTATTACAGGGAGCTAAGGCTGGAAACAAACGACTAGTTAGAGGGGTATGGAATCAACAAATGCAACAAATGACTATGACCAGGAGTAAGGCAGTGGCCGAGAAGATGGTGAAGACTAGATTCAATAAACAGTAAGAAATTAAAATAAGAGGATTTGGTGATTATGTGGTAGGATACAAGCGTGTGTATGCATAAAATCATCACCAGGGATTCTTGAGACCACCATTGTGAAAATTCTGTAATATAGTAGGATGGCAGGTTTGGAACTTATTTATTGGGATGCTCAATAATCACTCTATTATGATGATTTTACTCAGTTCCTCTCATACAGGTTTGCAAAGGACTGAAGAAGCAGAGCTGACAGCTGTACTTTTGGGTATTTTGGTATTTGTTTACTCGTGTTGTCACATTTTTATACTCCCCTACAGTCACTTTATTGGATGCATGCAAATTCCTTTCCCATGTTATTTCTATGCATTTTAAAGAAATCTCCATTCAGAGCGTTATTCATAATAATAATGTGTTCCATTTTTGTTTTTTTAAACTGGTGGAAAATAAGATCCTTCAATATAATGAGGACCCATGACACTATTCCAACTTTCCGAATGAAATGAAAATCCTTTGATTTTAGCTTGCTATTGGTCTTCGTAATCATCCTTGACTAATTCTACAGCATAAGTATCAGAGCAGGAACATGTAAAACTTCTCAATGTCTGTCAAAATGACGTAATGCCTGAGGAGAATTGGCCTAGTTTAAACAGAAGTTCAAGTGTGTGCAATCAAGGTAATCAATAAAAGCTGATTAGGTATTATAATGGGACAGAATTCTTACTGTTCTATCTGCTCGTTAATTCAGACTTTTCTCATTCTTAGAGATTACAAACCATAATTATAATTTATAAATATTTTACGTCAAGTGAAATATTATTTGCCTCTACTAATTACATACAAATCATTCTATGCGGACCTGATACACCCTTATTCTTCAGATGACTGAAGCTAAAGTTAGTAACTCATACATTCACTCTATCCTCATATAAATGCAAGTCTAACTTATTTAAAAAGATTAAAACACAGACATTAGGGGACACGGTTAACCAAGTTTTCTGCATGTAGCTGCTGTGTTTACAGTTGCCCAAACTGACTTGAAGTATATTCAAAACAATTTCCTCTAACACTCCTGTGTAATTGTATTTTAAAGTCAAACTGGATTTTCTTTCCTCTCAAAGCAAAACTTTCCTCTGTGCAATCCTTTCCTCCACAATTTCTCCCCTCTGTGCAATTGCCTAATGCTGATTCTTCCATCTTCATCTATCTCAAAGCTCAACCCTAATTCAACCTTTTTTTCCTGACCTTTTGCTTGATTTTAAGGAAAAAAATTCACCTCCACTTCCTTTCGGGACTTAACATTATAGCTCTTCGTGAACTGGTCACACCTTCCCTGCTCTAGAGTGGAAGCATATAGAGGGAAGGAATTCATCTGCTGATCAGTTGCATCCATAGTGCTCATAGCGTGGGCCTTATACAGAGTAGAACGTCTATAATGACTAAGTGAGGAATGAGCTTTTGCTCTTTCGTTAGTAGGTTGCTGTATTTTTAAAACAAATTATTAGCTATCTTCAAAGAATTAGTCTTATGGATTTTTTTTTTTTGATTAGCAAGTCCTTCTTCAGGGTAACACTGGTTTAAAAAGGAAACTCTTCATGAGAAATGTCTAAAAATGGAGAAAACAGATTTCAAATCATAGCTACTCAGCTTTACTTAAAAATACCCAGATACGCTTCCTAATGCATCCATATAGAATCATGACTCACCATTTACTTTATATAAGTTTCGCATTTCAGAGGAACTATTTGCTTTTATCAGAATTCATTTAAATTGTAAATTTTATACAAAAAAATCTAAAATAATGTTACAATTTTTATTCAGATCTCATATTCCTGATAAAATATAATAAGTATCATATCTTGCAATTAATATGAATCAGGCTTTCCATATTAATTCATTTGATCCTCACAACTGCTTCTTGGTTTACATACAACTACAGTCCGCATTTAATAGATGGAAAAAGTAAGGCAGGGTTTCCGTAACATGGCTAAGTTACACAGCTGGTTAAAAGCACAGCAGCAATTTGAATCCATGAAGTGTGGTTCTCAGCCACTGTATCTCACGGCTTCCGTGTACTTTAAAGACTATTCTTGATTTTTCCAGAATGAGATCCATGCCACTGTTTTCTATTTCTTCCTGCCCTCCTACTCTCTCCACTTCTGGGCTTGCTAATCTACTATAGAATTTTTCATATTTGTTATTCAAATTCATGAACAGTCTTGGTTCACAAGATTTGAATGCATTGATAACAGGGGCAGTGTCTTTATCACCCCCTTTATGTTAGCGCAACTGAGTTGCATTTATGAGCTTTAGTTTTCTCCTCTGTAAATTGAAAATGACAATACCTATATCCAAGATAAGATATATCAATTGAGATAAATTGTGTAAAATAAGCAACATATTTCCTGAAATATACTGTTGCTCAGTTAGTTATATTTATTTCTTCCTCCTTTAATATTCTTTAGAATTTGAGAAAAATTGTCTGTGTAGAACAAAAAGCATGGGATCCCACTTTTATTTGTAAAATTTTTAAGCAAAAATGACCTACATTTGGTATGCAATTAATTGCCAAATGCATTTCCTAGTTCTTTTCCATATGACAACGCTAAAATTGTTCCTATCCACACTGATCATCTATATTTTTCATTTATTGATTACAAATTTCTGGGACTCAAACACAATCGGGGGTGATGGCAGATGTGCTATTGAGTGTCTGTGTGTATATGTTTATATTCCTAGTCTTTCCAAAAAAGTCTTTGCAGAATTAATTATGGAAATCAACATAAAGGTAATGTCTAAATTGAGAATTTCGTTTCGTTATAGTTCAGTAAGGTGATTATAAAGCTCAGTTTCAGGGCACTGTTTGTCTTCTCCGAAACATAGGGTGTGAATTCCAAAATATATTTCTTGTTCAAGTGAGTTTGTAAAATTCAGAATCAGATAAAATGAGACAGTAAGCTCTTTTTTTATTGAAGAATTTTCCAAACTATGGAGGAACTTTCTTCCATCTCTGAGGCACCTATTAGCACTTTCATAAAATACCCACTGGTATTCCTTGGAACACAGTTTGGGAAATGTTGGTTTGATATGAGACAACTGAAGATGTTAAACCTAAGTTTCCAAAGATACATATATGTTAAAAATTGTTGCTTGAAAAACTGAGCTACTTGGTCAAACCCATTTAGAAAATTAATGGAGTTAAATGATTTTTTCTTATTGCAGGAATTCTTAGAAATTTTAATATAGTAAATATGTCTGTTATTAATATGCCAATAATATGTTAAAATCTCTAAGAGAGTAATTCCATATGTGGCATAGCCAAAAATAATTAGACTATTGGTCACTTTTCTGTAAAAATCCTTATTAACATCTCATGGAACAGTAATGTTATGAAAATAGTTTTGGCGACTTTGTACTAGATCACCAGTTCTCAAAGTGTAGTCCCCTGGCCAGCAGGATCCTCATCACCTGGGAACATGGCAGAAGTGCAAATTCTCAGGCCTCGTGCCTGATCCACTGAATCACAAACTCTGGGACTGGGGCCCATAATCTGTTTTAACAAGCCCTCCAGGTGATTCTGACAAACACTATAGTTTGACAACCATTATTTCAGACGTCCGTAAGACTGACCACAATAATCAGTGCAAATATTTTTAACTGGACTTAAATTAGAAAGGTCATTTATAAAATCGATAAGGAAATTTTAAAGGTATTATTATGGGCTAAATTGTTTCTCACCAAAATCCGTGTTGAATAACCCCCGAGTACCTCATAATGTGACTACATTTGGAGATAAGGTCTTTAAAGAGGTAATTAAGGTAAAATGAGATCACATGGGTGCACTGTAATTTACTATGACTGACGTCCTTATATGAAGAGGAGATCAGGAAACAGACATGCGCGCACAGAGCAAAGACCGTGTGAGGATGCAGCAAGAAGGTGGCCACCTGCAAGCCAAAGAGAGGCCTCTGAAGAAACCAAACCTGCAGACACCTTCATCTCGGACTTCTAGAATTTAAAACTGTGAGTAAGTAAATTCTGTTGTTTAAGCCACCCAGTCTTTGGTATTTGTCATGGCAGCCGTAGCAAATCAATACAGATATATGTTTCTATCATTGAACTTTTGGATTTAGAGTCAGATCAGTTCAAGGGGTCCTTTGGCCTTTATAAAGGACTACGTTTACTTCACAACTTATCTTCATGAAAGCTCACAAATGTTCTAATATTTCCGAAGAAATGATACAAAGCATTATTGCAGTTGTTTATAACTTGGGCTTTGTAAGCCAGAAGACTCAAAAGAAAGTTTAAAGCAGAGTTAGTAGCTCTTGGCTTGTTAATGTAATTAGCCTTTTATTGTCTAAGTTTAAAATAAAAGCTTATTTCCATACTACCTCATCATCTTGGTTTAAGGTCTTTGTTTTTTTGTGTTTCCAAGTAGCAATGGTAGTATTTGGTATTTTGTTTAGGAAAAAAGGGAAGACTTCACTGGAAAACACCTAATTTATCTTGTAAAAACTCCATTGCTTTTTGTCATTTATTAGCACAAAGTATACTAAAACAATAATATGTTTGCCTGGTTTTAAAAATATTTATCCCACACACCATTAATACATTTAATACCATTATAGATTTACGTGGTGTCTGTGTATTGAGAGGATCAGGCCTTAGGTGGCTAGAGTTAATTCTTTCTATATGGCTGCTTGCGATGAGACTTCCTCTGACATATATCTCATGATGGTTCCCGTTGATTGATCTAATTATATACACATGGTTTTATTGGAGCTCTGTGAATCTGGAGATATGCATGTTTGCTTAATGTTCTACGAGCACAATTCAAAACCCTTTAGGCTTACCAGGATTGTTTCCATAATCCTTAACTGAGAAAAGTAAGCCTTGAGAATTTTGAAATACCCTGCCTAAATCAAGCTCCTGGGCCAGAAAATATCCCCATTTGATTTTTTTAAAGAAAAAATCTTTTTAAAACATATGTAATCTATTTTTTGTATGAAAGTCATTTTAAAATAAGACACATTTATTTGAGTGTATACAAATGTCTTTTCTCTATGGTTCTCGATTCTCAAATTTGAGGAATGAATATTTTGCAAAAAGAATATGCAAAATAAAATTACATCATAGTAAGCAAGCAGCGAATAGCAGAGAAATATTAGTATTTCAATGCAAGGCTAATAACAATCCTAAAATTATTACATTTTATGTATGAAGATATAGCAAGATTCTATTAATTTTAATAAGCTTAAGTTAATTTTATTGAATACACTTGAATAGAAGATATGAATCTGTGAATCTTAGTTCTTTTATTGCTCTCTTTAATACATCAAGAATATCATCCTGATGCTTGAAACATCCAGTTGTGTCTATGATCTGTGGTTTATCCTTTCTCTCTGCAGTTTTAGCTATTTTTACATTTTTTTCTTTGTATTGCTTGAAAAATAGTTCTGACAAACAAGATTACTCTGTTTTCTATCCACTCTGGTGTTTTGGGGTTTTGAGTGTCATTTTTTAACAAAGCTTTAGCTCCATGAAAGCCCAAGACAAACCTAAAGTTTTGAAATGTACTTCCACAGATCTATTAAATTTTTCTTGACTGAATCATTTTATTTAATAACCAAAATCTTGTGAAACATAAACCAGCAGAACAGTAACACTGATTGAAGTCTCTCCCATAGTCCTCCTCCCCCTACCACATATACACATGCTTAGCCGCAGTAAAAACCCAACGGGTGGCCGGATGGGAGCTAAATAATGGTGGTGGGGGTGGGGAGACTACTTAAAAAGGAAAAGAACAACCAATGCGTGACTTGTTAAAAAATGGAGAGCTTTGTAGTCCATAATCACATTCTTTAAGCAGCCAAAGTAGTTTGCTTTCCTAGTACTAACTTTGGAGAAAAGGGTTATCTAATATGCTTCTGGAACTGAAGTGGCAGTTAGCTTCTAAAGAAAGGAAAACCGGTTCAAGCAAAGTTTGAAATCACTGGGTGTTGATAGTAGCAGTATAGCTTTAAGGAGTTATCATTTCAAAAGGCAAGACAGTTTGATCAATGAAGGGAAGGTTAAAAGAGTTTCATGATTCAGAAAGAGTCCAAAACCCAAACATGATCTGAAAATGTTTAAGCGGGACTCCAGTGTTAAAATGCACACATGTTCATTTAAGAACATCTCCTGTCATAAGAACACTTAATGATTGATTCATATTCTTCTATTTGCACACTCTTCTAAATGCCTGGTGATATTTATTGAGCCTTTATTGTTAGACGTTACATTAAAGGATTTCTTAATTGTCTTAAGAAACTCACGGGTGAGAACTATCTTTATCTTCATTTTACAGATGTGAAAACTGAGGCATAAAAAGGTTAAGTAATGTGCTC